>NW_020664453.1:4258267-4362262 GCF_002925995.2 Terrapene triunguis | reverse complement strand
CCTGGCCGTTGGGTGAGGGACGGAGGGTGCGCGCGGGAGGCGGGGGCTCAGACCCTGCAGCCCTACCGTGGGCACTACATGCTGGGCCGGGGGCATAGGCTCTCCAACTGGGTGCTGGGCTGGGGATACATGGCAGGGACAAGTATCAGGAGGTCGCCCTGTTAGTCTGTATCCACAAAAACAACAAGGGACCCTGTCACAGAACCTCCACCACTGCCTTGGGCATCGGGGGTACCTGCAGGGATAGAGTCACAGGAGACTTTCTACCCTGCCCGGGGATTGCTCTTGGACAGTGTGAAGGAGATTTGAACACTGGGGAAGATGTTTAAATGTCTCCTGGAAAAACACTTTTTCTGCAACCCAGGGAGAGTCTTTAAAAAGTGACTGGAAACTAATCTCCTGTGAGGGAGCATCCCTCCCACCTCGTGTGAGACTTGGCAGCTCTGCACTTGTTATCCTGGGCCTGTGAAAGGTGCTGTTTGTTCAGCTTAATTTGTGTGAAGTTTGTTTTGATGCTATTTGTTTGCACCCAGATATTTTTAAGCTCTCTTTCCTCTGAGGACTGTAACGGCAGAATTACAGTTATTAAAATTAAGGGACTTTTTAAAAAACTCCAGGCACAGGATAAGAATTCAGACATATTAAAATCTGTACTACAGCTGATGAAGAAAATTCAGTTGAAACGGTTTTGCAACAAACACTGATTTTTTTTGCAAAAAGCATCTACTTTTTGTGGAAAACTGAGTTTTGTTTTAAAAAAAATGAAAACTCAAAGTTTTTGGCTTTGGAAGGACACTTAGTTTTCTGACAAAATGTCAACATTTTCTGTGGAGATCCCATTTTCTGCCCATCTCTAATCTTTACCCACTGCTGTAAATTGGCTCATAAGAGACCTTTGTCAATTTTGGCTATCCACTTTCAGATGCCACTAGTAAGATCATAGCAGTTACAAAAGATGTGTTAGGTTGAGTCCATATGTGCTTGTGTGAGGGCCCCATGTTCACTTTCATTTTGGAACATGCCTGAATTTCTCCCAGCAGTGTCTCCTTCCCTCTTTGTTCAACACGGGGAATCTGTCTGCAACTCCTTGAAGTGCAACTTGAACTGTTAAAGTGTTTGAAAATAATACTGTGCAGCACACTGAAAAGAAAGGAAACTGGGATTGTGAAAACTGCTTTGTGCAAAGGAAGAAATTGTGGAGACACTAAAAATAGTATATTTTGTTTGTCTTGCGCAGTAGAAGATTAGTGTCCTTTTTATGCAGTAAAAACCAGAGGGCAAAATTATCTGCTTGCATAACTCTGTTGAAGTCAGTGGAATCACAACAGCAGGGAATTTAGCCATAAGTCTTGAGGATGTCCCTATTTGTTCCTCAGCACCCTGTCACAGCTACCAATTCCAGCTAAGAAGGTTTGGTCTGGACTCCATCGTGATTGTTAGAATCTTTTCTCAATCAGCCATAGGATCAATATCAAACAAAATGAGTCTTTCCCTCCTCACCCTCCCAAGAATGAATGTATCACCTTGAAGCACTTGTCTAATGCTGGTGTGCTGCATCCATGAGAACAAAATATTTCAGCAAGTTGACTCCTCCTTAGGACATTTTTACCAGTGCTTGCCTCCAGATTGTTAGGTGGTGGATACTCATGTTGCAAGACGAATCATTGCAACCAGCGGGACTAGTTCTAGGGCCAAGATTTATATGCAGTCACTTGGTAAAACTCTGGTGGGAGTCTGGGGAGGAGGGAGAGTGCCACCAGTAATAAGTCATGATCCATTTTTCTGGGAAAACCACAGTTCATTCTGCAAAATGGATCAGATGTTCTAGGCTTTTATTATATTAAACATGCAAGTAAAATTCATCAGAAAAATAATGTACAATTTTAATTGTTTAACAATGGGAATATTTAATTAACTCACTCTCTGTTTGCAACCATGACTCCTTGTGTTGTGATTCTATTAGCCTTCAGAGACTAAGCAGGTTAGCTTAGGTGGGAGACCTCTGAGGGTCACTGTCACCTAGGTCTTCAGAACATGATTTTTGTGATTCAGTGTCTCCTTCCACTTCAGTTCATTAGGAAGCTAGTGTCCCAACATAGTGCTGTGGTCATGGTTTTTCCAGGTGAGATGAAATATTAAGGTTCTCCTTCCTGATACAGTCTCCACAGAGCCCTGGGTAGGAGTCACCTGGCCTAGCCTAGCCACACCACATGGCCACAAATCTATTTGAGCAATAGAAGGCAGTTAGGAACTGTGAGCAATTCACTTAAGCCCAATAATCTAAAGACTGAGGGTCTAAGTATCCCTTTCCCTCTAACTATCCATCAGCTCATCTATCCAGCTGCAGTGGTCCTGGAACCAATGTTTCCATTTCCCTGTCGTGTACTATTTAGAGCAGGGGTCAGCAACGTTCGGCACGTGGCTCGCCAGGGTAAGCACCCTGGTGGGCTGAGCCAGTTTTATTTACCTGCTGACGCGGCAGGTTCGGCCGATCGCGGCCCCCACTGGCCACGGTTCGCCGTCCCGGCCCAATGGGGGCAGCGAGAAGCGGTGTGGGCGAGCGATGTGCTGGCTGTGGCTTCTCGCCACCCCCATTGGCCCGGGACGGCGAACCGCGGCCAGTGGGGGCCACGATCGGCTGAACCTGCCACGTCAGCAGGTAAATAAAACTGGCCCAGCCCGCCAGGGTGCTTACCCTGGTGAACCGCGTGCTGAACGTTGCTGACCCCTGATTTAGAGCTAGGTATAAATAGTTATTTACAGCACTAGCCTTAGTGTAGATTAAACTGAATTGTAGGGTTTTATTTTGTTAGTTTTTTTTTTTTTATACTGTTTAGGTTGGGGTAGGCCTTGCCCAAGATAAGAGACTTCTAAGAAACAGGGTTTGAGAGGTCTTCCTCTTACTCCCACAATGTTCTCCTTTGGGGAGTAAGGGAGGCGGGTGGGTTTTGGAATGGACATGAGCAACACATCTCAAAGAACATCTGTTATGAAAAGTAGGTAACTGTTTTTCTTCTTCGAGTGATTGGTCATATCAGTTCCAAGTAGGTGACTCCCAAGCAGTCACTCGGAGGAGGGGTCAGCGTTCACTGAGTTGCAGATTGTAGCACAGCTCTGGCTAAAGCAGCATCATCTCTAGCCTGCTGAGTGATGGCATAGTGCGATGTAAAGATGTGAATAGACTACCACGTCGCCACCCTGCAGATGAAGCTTACGCTCTCGTGGAGTGAGCTGTCAACAGTGGGACTGGCAGCTTTGCTAGGTGATACACATGTGATACAAGCCGTGATCCATTAAGAGATCCTTTGAGATGACACCGGTAGCCCTCCATCCACTCCACAATTGTGACCAAGAGCAGGGTCGAATTCCTAAACGGCTTCATCCGCTCGATGCTAAACGCTAACACCTGTCTGACATCCAGGGAATGGAGCATATGTTCTCAGTTAGTGGCATGTGGCTTAGGGAAGAACATTGGCAGAAAAATGTCCTGATTCGCATGAAATTGCGAGACCACCTTTGGGAGGAAAGCTGGATGTGGCTGCAACTGCACCTGGTCCTTGTAAAACACAGTATATGGAGGCTTGGAGGTCAGGGCCTTGAGCTCAGATACCCTCCTAGCTGAAGTTATAGCCACAAGGAATGCCACCTTGCAAGAGAGGTAGAGGAGAGAACATGTCACCAGGGTCTTGAAGGGAGTCTCGAGAGCAACAGATTGAGATCCCATGGGGGAATCGGTCTTCTTACTTGAGGATACAGTCTATCTAGGCCCTTGAGGAAGCAGTCAACCACAGGGTTAAGCAAATACTGAATGGCCCGCTGAGCTGGGATGGAAAGCTGAAATCACAGCCAAGTACACTTTTATTGATGATACTGCCAGCCCCTGCTGCTTTAAATTAAATAAATAGTCCAAGATGAAGGGAATCGAGGACTGCAATGGAGGAGTGCCCTTCTGAATAGACGAAATTGAAAATATCTTCCACTTAGTCAGATAAGTTGCACGAGTAGGTGGTTTTCTGCTGTCAAACCTCCCTGACCGAGTCTGTGCATGTAAGTTCTAACGGGTTCAGCCATGGAGCTTTCATGCTGTGAGGTGGAGAGACTCCAGGTTGGGGTAGCCATCGTACAGGTGGCCGACTCTGCCGAGTTGAAGGCGGCCTGTAGTGAGGTCCTTGCAACCACCTTGCCTTCCTCCAAGACTGCACCAAACTTGGAGTGGGAGTCCGTGGAAAGCAATTCCTGGAACTTGGCCAAGTTATTCCAGAAGTTGTAGCAGTAATGGCTGAGGACCGCCTGCTGGTCTGCTATGCGAAGCTGGAGACCTACGGTGGAGTACATCTTCTGACTGAAGAGGTCTAGCTTGTTAGCCTCTTTGGATTTGGGGGTAGGCCCTGACTGTCCCTGCCGCTCCTTGTGGTTAGCTGTAGGTGGGTAAAGAGATGCTTGTACCCTTTGTGTCGTCCAAAGTATTTGCATTCCACCCCCTTAGCTGTGGGGGGATAGAGGCAGGTGTGTGCCACAACACCTTAGTGGTGTTTTAGATAGTCTTGATGAGGGGTAACGCTATCCTCAAAGGTCCTTCAGTGGGCAGAATGTCCACCATCGGTTTGGTCTCCTCCAAGACCACCTCCGCCTGCATATTTAGGTTCTGGGCCACCCTCTGAAGTAGGTCCTGATGCACCGAGTCCATGGCAGGGAGCATAGTTGAGGTACCCGGCACCACCTCATCTAGGGAGGATGAGGACGACACCCTGGGGGGCACTGGGTCTTCTTGACCTCTGACTTGCAGGGATCCCCCTGTGTGGCGATCCCTTGATTGGCGCAGAGGATAGCAGTAGTGCCCAGTGCCACAGCAGTGTCAGTACCAGAGCCCATGATGGGCCCTGCCTCGGTGCTGGCGCCAACCTGGGCGTCCATGTTTTGCCCATGGGGAGGCTCCCAAGTTACCAAGATAGCCGAAGGGGGGATCTGAACCTCCGAGCCCCTACCACTGTGGAGGCCAGGACGTCAGAGGCACTGGCTGCTCTATGTCCTGCCTCAGGCGGTGCTGGGAACAGTGCCAGGAGTGGTACCGGCTATGCCTGGACACATAGAAGTCCATCTCCAACTCCAGAGAATAGTCCAATCATGGTGACCAGGGTGGTGCAGACCAAGACGGTGCCGGGGAATGATGCTGGGGAATGGTGCCGTGGCGAGGGAGATCAGCGCCACATCGTTGTAGGCTTGCCCCTGGATGGCACGGTACCTCTCTGTAGAGCCGGTGCCAGAGCGGGAGACTATGCAGTCATAGCAATCAAGTCCCTGGCTGCTTCAAATGTGTCTGCTGTGGATAGAAGGTCTATATCCTCCTCCAGGTCTTGGACTGGGGAGTCCACCAGGACTGGACTTGACAGAGCTCCCCCTGAGGCTGGAGACAGTGGTGCCAGTATAGACTGGACCAAAACTGGGTGTCCTGACGCAGGATGCATCCCACTGGTGCCTGCTCACTCCACTAATCTAGTGGGGGAGCGCCCCCTGTCCGCTCTCTTCTTTTTGTGCGGCACCAGCGAATGGGAGCGGTGCCTTGCACTGGAGGTTGTCTTCAGAGCCGGAGAATGGCGGTGCCAAGATTCCTTAACTGAGTCCTTTCTCGGTGCCAAAGCCTCCTGCATCGAGGCAGGCACTCCGCGCACAGAAGTTCCAGGCGTGGGGTCAGATGCCGCCTGGGCTGGCTGGGGACAAAGGGCCACCTCCATCAAAAGGAGCTTCAGTCGAAAGTCCTGCTCCTTTTTAGTTCTGTGCTTGAAGCCCCTGCAGATCTTGCACCTGTTGGATTGGTGTGCCTCGCCCAGGCACTTCAGACAGGAGCTGTGGGTCTCCCTTTGGCATAGGCTTCAGGCAGGACCCACACGGCTCGAAACCTTGAGACCGAGGCATGCCCCGGTCCCTGGACAGGAGCAAAAGAGAGTGTGAGGGGGAACCCCCAGTTAAAACCTGACTAACTACTAGCACTAATACTAACTACAACTTTTAAAACTATTTACAGAAAAAAATGGATAACAGTCCACTAGGGAATCGCTTGCTAAACGCAAGAGAGAGAAAGCGGCTCCAATGACCATCACTGGTGGTAAGAAGGAACTGAAGAGGTGGCGGGTCAGCAGGGACCTATATACACTGCTATGAGGGCGCCACTCCAGGGGGCTCCACAGCCAACTCAACGGGTACTGCCAGGGGAAAAACCTTCCGATGACTGTGCACACGGCGTGTACACAACTACTTGGAATTGATATGAGCAATCGCTCGAAGAAGAAAGCATCTCTCTTTCGGTGTTCTGGTCACAGGCTGTACAAAGGGCTATAGAATTCCTATGGAATGTTTGTGTTTTGTAGTGTGTCCTTAGAGCAGAGTTTAACTGCCCATGTCCATCATATAAAAAACCATGGGAAAATATTTTAAAATGGATAAATGGAGTTATTAAAAATATCTCCAAGCAGAGCCAATTAATAAATGTTCACAAATACATCTATCTCCAAGAAATGTTAATTATGTGGAAATTGCGAGAGAGATCATTCCTTAAGTCACAAGTCAAATGACCCGCTCACAATCACTGGGACACTGCAAATCCTACAGCTTCCCAACACTATGAGAATGGTTTATAGTACGTGCCATAGTTTATAGTATACAGTAACTCCTCACTTAAAGTCATCCCAGTTAACTTTGGTTTGTTGTTACATTGCTGATCAATTAGGGAACATGCTCGTTTAAAGTTGTGTAATGCTCTGTCATTTGGCAGCTGCCTGCTTTGTCCACTGCTTGCAGGAAGAGCAGCCCGTTGCAGCTAGCTGGTGGGGGCTTGTAACCAGGGTGGACCGGCAGCCCCCCATCAGCTCCCCAAGTTCCCTGTGCTGCAGCCGCCCAGCAGGCTAGCAATTGCCGGCAGTTCAGCTGTCCCTCCCCCCACTGCCATGTGCTGCTCCTGCCCTCTGCCTTGGAGCTGCTCCCAGAGACTCCTGCTTGCTGTGCAAGGAGGGATGGGGGTGGGCTAATGTCAGGGTGTCCCCCTGCTCCTGCACCCCGCTTACCCCGTCTCCATATAGAGCAGGGAGGGGACACAGATGGAGAGAGACAGAGAGAGCTTGGGGCAGCAGCTGCTGTCTCAACTTCCTGATCCACTTAAAAAGACAATGCACTTAAGAGTGGGTCAGCTTACTTAAAAGGGCAGTGTGCATCTCTCTCTCTCTCTCTCTCCCTCCCCCACACGCAAGGTGTGTCTGTCTCTGTCTGCTGTGCTGTCTCCCCTCCCTCCTGTTTGTGCTGCCTTGTGTGAGAGGCTACATTAACAACAATGTGTTAACCCTTGAGGGCTCAGCCGAGTGCTAGTTCATCATTTAGCAGCAAGGCATTCCCTGGGAAATATCCCTCCCTCTTCCACCCTCTAACTTCACCACCTCAACCAAGCTTCACAATTATCATAGCTGTGAACAGTTTAAAACGTATACTGTGTGTATATCTATATAGTATATAGTTTTTTGTCTGGTTGAAAAAAAATTCCCTGGAACCTAACCTCCCCTATTTACATTAATTCTTATGGGGAAATTGGATTTGCTTAACATCGTTTCGCTTAAAGTTGCATTTTTCAGGAACATAACTGCAACGTTAAGCGAGGAGTTACTGTAGTTCTATCCCAAAAGAGTTAAAAATGTCAAGCCTCTGAGAACAGTTTGACTTGTTTGTCTTTGTTCCAGAGCAGAATCTATATCACATTCATTATCAAGCACTTTTAAAACAACTAACTTTTAAACTAATCTCTCAAATGTTTCTTCTAGTTCTGGAGCACTTTTAAAACAGTTGGGATCATCACTATCCTTTAAATACTGTGGCTACTAGGACTTAGAAATTATATAACATTTCAAGGGCCTGATTCTCTACTGCTTTAGCCCTTGTGCAGTCACAGTGGTGCTGAGGGTGGGTGCAAAATGCTACTGCTCTGATTTGGTAAAATTGTATCCCACATGACACTCTGCACTCATGTGAGTGACTACACCAGGGGTAAAGCAATGGAGAATCAGGCCTTACAGCTTCAAAGCAATGCACAGTAATCAAATAATGAATCAAAATCCTACTAGAAGGGCCACCTCTAAAAGATGACTCTGTTTTGGCTGTTCATTGCTGTTCTGCTTGAAAATATAATTCACGGAAATATTGTTTTCATGAGCTTTCTTTGCAACCATGTCTTTACATGAACCTGGGGAGCGATTGAGACTAAGCTGAGTAAGCTAAATGCATGATGTATCCATATGCAGTAGTTAGAAGGTAACTCAGTTTTAATTTTGTTTGCTCTAGAATACGTACCATTTTAAATATTCAAAGTTCTTAAAAAATGCTGCATAACGAATCCTCCCAATGCATTTGGGAGGGGGTGGCTGGCCCGTCAAGGGCACACAGGAAGTTGGGTGTCAGAGCTAGGATTAGAACTCAGAAAATCCCGTCTCCAAGTTCTGAGCTCATTACACTACTAGTCATGCCTCTCTAATCAATAGTAGTTACCCTTCCTAACATTTGCAGGACAGTTTTTTTTTTTTTTTTTTTTTTTTTTTTTCCTGTGGGTTTGTTCCATGGTTAATTATAGAGTCCTGAACATCCATCATGAGTATTTGATGCTTTCTCTCACTGATTTTTTTTTCTTCCAGTTATTTTTCTTACCCACTCCTCACCTCTTTCTTTCTTTCATTTTGTTACAGCATCTCTGTTCTGTGGAATTTTGCTCCCCTCCCCCCCCCAAAGCTCAGTTGCTTTCTCATAGCTTATTCATTATTGAACTCTTGCTTGCTGTCTTTTTCAGTCCTCGTTTTCCTTTATTGAGACCTCATCCCTTTACCTATTTCTCATTCTTCACTGACTTCTTTTCTCACAGATGCTTTCACACTTTATTTATTTTGGCCTTTTCTTTCATGGCTTTTATTTCCTCTTTCACATCAGAGCCTGGCTTTTATTACAAAGGATTCTATGTATGAAGGCCTATGTAGTTGAACCAAGGCTTCTGTATCTTTATGGATTTATTGGCTCCAAACCTGAACTGTGGCTGAAGAATGCTCTGTGTAGTTCAGGGGAGAAGTGCAAAGGTGTCTTTATTTAAGCCTCCTTTGTGTGCCCTCAATCCTGGGTTCATCTACACCAGTCTGGTACCATCACATAATTTAGCATGGCCTTAGTCTGCTCTAAATTGTGACAACTCCCCGTGGCTTAACTGTAACAACTGCTAGCTGTACCAGCTATGCTCCTTTTCCCTAGCCACTCCCCCTGCACTAGCCAGTGAGAGGGGGTTGGGAGAGGAGCAACTACACAGGTTCTAGGCAACCCAAATATCCTCCTTTGTGGACTGATCCTCTGATAGCCATTTATGCCTGCTTTAAGGCAGCCTTTCATGAAAGGCTCCTTAACAGATACCAATACCGTGATGCTTGTACTCTGGTTTCCCTTTAAGTGCAACACACAATAAAAGTTTAATTAAGAGAAAGTAAATCCAAATGACCAATTTCTTTCAAATCAGTGCCCATGAGCTAATGTATGGGTTAACCAGGAGGGGGAGCTGAGATAACAAAACAATTAATAATTTGTCTCTGTCCAGCATCTCAGAACCAGGAACTCCTCAGCAGAGTTTGTATTTCCAGTACTCTTGGTTGGTGCCTCCACAGGCAGTAAATTAAAGAAATACCAAGGAAGAAAATAATATTTAATAATTTTGCTTATGAAGTATATAATTATTTATTAAAAGCTTGGAAGTAATTTACTCTGGATTTTTATGGTGGGTTTTTTCATGGATTACTTGTTTTTGGACCTTTTAATGAAATAATAATATTAAAAAAGAAACAATCTATTGCAGATTCTAACTTTGTATCCGTTTCTATTTTTCTTAATTAATGTTTGTCTCCAGGAGCATAATTGCCATTTCTGTAGCTGACTAATTTGCATTCTTTCATCAGAATTCTTTTGGATAGAGCTGATTATTCTTGCTGAAGTGTTACTTCCATTCTAAATCTGTTTTCCATAGTGTTAGTAAGAAGACATGGGCTACAGCATATCAATATGCTGCTGTTGCACAGCTGTGCATCTCTATCATGCCCGATCTAGCCAGTACACTGGAACAGATGACCTAGTGTATGCATTAATTTGAGAACTATAGCCAATTGAGACTCAATCCAGATTAGACTAGGAGATTGTTGTTAGATTAGTGGAAGCAATCAGAAGTATTGGTAAGGATTATATCTGCATCCTGATTGCCATTTGTTATGCAAAATCAAGGTTTACTACCAGGTGGGTTATCCAGCAGTTGGGGGCGAAAGCACTTTTTGACATCTGTGCTTATCAAGAAGGCTGTGCACTTCCCTTTCGAATGTCCTGTGCTCACTATCCATACGTCCTCAGGATTATACTATTGCAACATGCTGTGCATGGGCCTACAGCTTGGGACCATTCAGAAGCCAAAGTTAGTGCAAAGTAATTGAGTAGTGTTTCAAACTGACAGCTCATCACACCAGTGCTCTGCACCTGCTGCCTGTGGGCTTCTGGGTGGAATTGAAGGTGGTGTTTTTGACTTTTAAAGTCCTAAATGGTTTGAACCTGGCCAAAGAGATCCTCTTTCCTTGTGTGATACCACTACAGCTGTATCAGTGAAGGCACTCGAGTTAATACCCTATGGCTTAAAAGGGAGGGATGAGAGTAGCAGAACACTTTCTGCAAGTGACCCTTAGCTGCAATTCACTGCCCCCAACAGCCCATATTAATTCTCAGGTTTGAGGGGAAGGCATGGGCTGTTATGCAGATCATTATTGTTATTTTGGCATCTTATTTTTGGCAGATGTTATAACATTGTTTTTAATATTGCTTGTAGGAAGCTTTGTTAAAATATTAGAGCTGAGGAAAAGCATTTCCAAATAATCTAAATACGTAAAATTCATAAAACCTTAAAAAAAGCTTTGTACAAAACCAGATTTTTGTGTTTTAGAAAATCAAAGTTGTCATGTAATCCTCAGTTGGATGGATGTCTTTGAGATGTTTGAAGGGATCTGGCTGTGAAATTGAAAAGTAGACTCAATATATACAGTGTCTTAGTTTCCAACTAGTTCCAACAAAAAAGCAGCAGCAAGGTGCTATTCTCCAGATGTCTGCATCTGATTGTGATTGTTCTCATAGCTGCAAGTGATTCACTGATTCTTAGTGATAAGTTATAAGGCTAAGATTTTGTCATGAGTATTTTTAGTAAAAGTCATGGACAGATCATGGGCAAAAATTCACGGCCCATGATCTGTCTCATGAATTTTACTATGTAAATACCCTTGAATAAAACTTAGCAGCTCCTGGGGCCCCAGGACACCACTGCTGTGGGGGCCCAGAGGCCGACAGCTAGCCCCTGCACTGGCTGCAGGGGCTGACTGCCCCCCAGCCACCCCTGTTCTGAGGCCCCGGGGACTGCTGCTCAGGCGCTCCCTGGGTGGCCCAAGCAGCTGTCGGTGCGGCTAGTCCTGGGGTAGCCCTGGGACCGCTGCTTGGGCGCTCCCCAGGGCCAGCAGCCTGAGCAGTGGTTGGTGTGGCTGGCCCTGGAGCTGCACCCGGAACCACTCCTTGGACACCCACCCTGGGCTACCCCTGGGACCACTACTCAGGCGCTTCCTGGAGCCAGCCACTCTGGAACCACCTGAACAGCAGCTGGTGCGGCTGGCTCTGGGCTGCTCCAGCTATAGCCGGTGCAGCTGGCTGTGGGGCGCCCGAGGAGCGCCTGGTGAGGCTGGTCCCAGGGCACCTGAGCAGCTGGCCCCGGGATCAGCCACATTGCAGCTGTGAAAGTCACGGAATCTGTGACTTTCTGTGACCAAATTGCAGCCTTAGTGATAAGAGGGGGCTAGGACACGGTAGTGTTTCAGATGTAGAGAGCTTCCTTGGTGTCATGCTGTTCTATACCCCTTTACTTGTGATGAGAAATGCTCAACACTTCTCCTGTTGCAGTAACCCTCCTTAACGTTTCCATTTTTACCCTGAATGGTGGTTTCCATGAGCCATGTAATGATAGCACAGATGTATTGTATAAAGAAATGCTTCCTGAGATTAAATGATGGGTGTGTCAGTAAGTTGCAGCTGAAGAGGTAGTAGCTGGATGTAAGTGAATTAATGTTCAGTTTTACACTGCCCCTTTGCAGCAGTGAATACTGACAAAGGGCCTAGAAGCAGCAAATTGGTCTGCCTTAAAAATTTCTTACATTAAGACAGAGGCATAACAGGGGTCATAGTGTTCCACTTTCCCCTGCAAAGCTACTAGCAAAAAAGAGTGGTGCTGTTTGAATCATTAAATAAACTCTATTAGCCCCTTTTTTTTTTTAACACACATTTCAGAACCAAAAGGGGAGAAGGCTGTGACAAATATGTATCTGCTATATCAAACATGTTACACTTATTTTAAAACCTAATAGGATCTTCTTGAAGTACAAAAATTAACCTTCAATCTAAAATATTTAATACCCTTTATGTTTCTTCAGAGAAGAGAGTCCAGAATGAAATATTTGCATGGACTCCTAAGCAACCTTCTAGGAGGTTGGGAGCCTTTTCTTTTATAGTGCAACATTGGAAGAAACGTTTTTTCTTTCATCCTTTAAATCAAAGTTCCATGGTAGAAGTGCCAATAAAATCAGGGACGATTGGGATAAAAAGAAATGGTTAAGACCAGTAATTCCCCAGTACTTTTTATTGATTTTTCTTGTTAGTGTGCCTTTGATGTTGTCTGATTTGATGTTTAAGAAGTCAGGGTAATTTCTTCCAGCCGTTGCACACACAGGAACTGATTGCTGCAGTAAATGATGAGCATTTCCCAGCACAGAATATGTTTCTTTACATTTTTCTGATGACTTGTTTGGAGGCGGGCTCAGGAGTAGAGAGACAGTTATCTCACGGATACCAATTTAACATGGGTGTTGCTTCAGTGGAGTTACTCCTGATTTACATCACTGTAAATGAGAGCAGAATCAGGCCCAATAAGCACCAGGTAACATGATAAAAGCACTCAGCTGCTGTAAAATGGCTTAGGTACACTGAGGAACTTTACACCAACTAAGGATCTGGCCCTAAATCTGTACATATAGTAAAAATGTAAGATTGTTTCCCTGCCCTATTAAATACAGGTAACCTCCAGATCCCATGTTGGTCATTTGTTTGATAGGCATCACAGATTAGTGTGTACACTTAATCACTTTGTTTTCTCTCTTCTCAGTGTTGGTGCACTTGTGGGTCTGTCAATAGCAGCGGTGGTCCTGCTTGCTTTTATCATCACAGTGTGTGTTCTCTGTTACTTGTTTATCAGTACGAAGCCACGCAGCAAGCTGGATACAGGTTTAAGCTTGCAGACAGCAGGTAAGATCAGCTTTGTGGGGTTGACATCATCTGCAGCAAATCAGGCACCAGGGTGTTGTAAAATCTCAAACCATTCCTGTTATAACTCCTTAATTAAAGACTATGCAGGATATGCTGAGAGTTTTGTTTTTAACTATATCTCTAGGTATTTAAAATCCCCATCTCAAAAGAACATCTGTTATTCTGGATTCGCCTTCACCAATTCACTGATGGAGTAAATCTTTATCTCTTCAGGGTAAAGGCTCTTGCAGGGTTCCAGAGCCCATGCTGTAGCCCAAGCCCAAACAGCTACATTGCAGTCTTACAGCTCTGCAGCCCGAGCTATGGGTGTTTTATTGCAATGTATACGTACCCTTTGTGACTTGGCCAAGGTCATACAGGAAACCTGTGGTGGAACATCCTTTCTCTCAAGTAACCTGTCTTACCTTTATAGTTAGATAGAATCTTTGCAATAATTCCTCTGTGAGAGGGCTGTTTATCTCTGTTGTAAGGTGTGGCCAGGCCACTGCCTCAGTTGGTAGCATAGGTCAGCCCTCTGGCCAAAACCAAAATGTCTTCTCCTTTCTGGGGCCACAAACGCCCAAAACAAATTCCAACCTAGAGCCTTACACTAAACACTCTCCTGCAGGAACTTTTAGATTACAGGAGTAAAGGAAATTCAGTTACAGTCGATCTTATTTTTTTAAAGACTACATTGTCCTTGTGTATATAAGTGTTAACCCCTTCAAAATTCAGGACTGGGGGAATCAGTGGAATCGGTGTGTGAGAGGGGTGGATGGATACTGTTGCAGCTATGGAGGAAAAGGGGAGTTTAAGCTGTGAGGAGTGAGAGGTGGGCAAGGGAGGAGAGGCTCCAGGCAGGGGAGGAATATGGTGGAGCATAGCTGCTGCATCATTTCATAGGAAGGTGCAGCATATTCTCCCCTCCATGGCTAGTTGGTGGGGAAAGGAATCAGCAGCTCTACCCTGTCCCTTTTGAAGTGACTGGCATCCCCTGTGGTTGAGAGCAGTGAGCAATCCCTGAGCTCCAGGACTGGAGTTGTGGCCGCTTCTGCTCAGCGGTAAAAGAGTAGTTAAAGGCTCCTTTTACTCTACCTGCATATCCCCCTGCACATGGCCCCACCAGTCTAACAGCATTTTGAACAGTTCAACTATGTGTATTCACCATGTACTCTTGCTCATATTAGCTTGGACAATTCTCTAGGTCAGGCTTTCCCACTCCATTGCAAAGTGGTGATAATAAATTACATTTTATGATGGGCACTAACACTGTCCTTTAAATCTGAGCCTCTGTTTAAGCCTCCTGTGATGTATTCAAACTCAGACTACAGGGACCTCTGGGATGGAATATGGAGACAATTACAGACTTATAAATTACTAGTTAGGGCTTGAAAAGAATGATTTTTTAATCCAATAATTAGTTATTTGTTAATACAAAATTAGGAGATTGGACTAACTAAGCAAGGTTTCATAATTTCATTTTACAAGGAAAAGCTTAGCCTGAAAAATAGCACATTAACTTCTTTGTCCTCCATTATTAAAGATCTCTAATGTGGATTGTTCAGATAAGCCAATCATTTGTCTGTAGCTGGTAAAGAATTTTTTTAAAACTTTTTTTTTTTTTCCTGGAATGCCATTTTGTGAAAATGGGAGGGTAATTTTTGAGGAATTTTTTTGGTTTTAAAAATTTTTGGAAAAATGTTCTGATATTTTTTAAATGAAAAATTCTGTTTTTTCACTTTGAAACAACTTTTCATTTAGAAATGTAAGCTAATTGTTATTAAAAAAATTGAAAATGTCAAAATCAAATGTTTTGGTTGACCTGAACCCAAACATGTTTCTGATTGTCACTTTGCAAAAAATGTCAAGGTTTGGAATTTTTATTTATTTATTTGGTCCTGATTAAAAACAGGAACATTTTTCAAAATCTCAGAATTTTTCCAAGGACAAGAAAACCGTTTCCTGCCCAGCTTCGCATGTCTCTCTTGTACATTAAATGCTCTTCTGAATGACCCCAGGCTGCATGGAGGAGGAAGCTGCCTAGTTTGAATGCAGAGGGCCATAGGTGCTGGAACTAGGAGCGCTGGGGATGCTGCCGCACCCGTTGGCTTGAAGTGGTTTCCATTCTATACGGGGTTTACAGTTTGGTTCCATGGCTCTCCGCACCCCCATTATAAAAGTTGTTTCAACACCCTTGCAGAGGGCACAAGAGCCAGACATGGGGGAGGTGGGGATGAAGGGAGTCGATTGGGACAAGAAACTTGCAAGGGAGGGAGGGGATTGGGACTGGAGGCTTGCAAGGGAAGGAGAGGGAAACTAGGACTGGGAGTTGGGGTCTGGGGGAGACTGGGAGCAGACTCTGAAGGAGAGACTAGGAAATGGGGAGGAAAACATAGTAGGGGGACTCCGAACTAGTAAGTTTGGGGGGTGGGGGGGAGAGAAGAACTGAGATTGGACAAGGATCCAGAATGCAGGAGTCTGGGAAAGGCTGGGCAAGCAGACTAGGACTGAGAACCAGTGGCATAGGGAGAAGGAGATGATGGGGGTGGGGGGAGAGGAGGCATAGTTGACAAGGGGCCAGGTGCAGGAGGGAGAATAAGGACTGGCTAGGCAAAGACTCTGGAGGAGCACTGACAATGGATGAAGAGCCTGGGGAGGGAGTTTGGGAGAGGAAGCCAATGTGGGTGAGGTGAGAGCAATTGGCCACAGTGGTAGGGAACTGGACTGGCTAGGCAAAGAGTCTGAGAAAAAGGGAATTGTGTGGAGTGGGGATTGAAAAAAGCTGGGTAAAGAGACTTGAACTGGAAATAAGGGAAGACGGGATGGAGGAATCTGGAGAACTGAGACTATGACTTGCTGGGTAAGGAGACTGGGATGAGTAGCGTGAGGAGTGGAGACTGGGACTGGGTAGGCAAGGAGAATGGGACTGGGATGAAGAGACGGGACATGACAGAAAGGGTCACAGCTGGTGGGAACATTCATAAGAATCTGTGCCCACCAGAGCACATTCCCCTCCTGAGCAGGGACTGGAACCCAAGATTCTTGAGTCTCACCATTTTTCTGTTGTCAGCAAATAACTGTGAAACTTGCTGGCAAAGTGCTTTAACGTTGCTAGTGAAGACATGCCCTAAGCATGTATCTGGTGAGATATTTCCAGTAGGGATAGGGAAGGATTAATTACATTGTACAAGACATTGGTAAGACCTCATTTGGAATACTGTGCACTATTCTGGTCACTCATGTCAAAGAAAGTTTTATTCAAACTGGAGCAGGTGCAGAGAAGGGCAATGAGGATGATCAGAGAAAGGAGGACCTATCTTACAGGAGAAGATTAAAAGAGTTTGGCTTGTTTAGCATAGCAAAATGAAGACTGAAAAGAAATATGATTGCTCTCTATAAATACATCAGGAGGGTAAACACCAGGGAAGGAGAAGAGCTATTTAAGATGGACAATGTTGGCACAAGAACAAATGAGTATAAATTGGCCATGGATAAATTTAGGCTGGAAATTAGAAGGGGGTTTCTAACCATCGGAGGAGTGAGACTCTGGAACCGCCTCCCAATAGGAGTAGTGGGAGCAAGAAACCTAACTGGTTTCAGGATGAAGTTTGAGAAATTAATGAATGGGATTATATGACCGGGATGCCTGAGGTAGCAGGGGACTGGACTTGATGACACAGGATGCCTCTTCCAGTTCTATGTTCCCATCCTGATGTTTATCTTTTTCTAACATGTCTCTGTTATCCCATCATAGGGTGTGTGTACATTGCAATGTTAGCCCAGTATTAGTAGAACTTGAGTTAGCAGACCCTGTGTTTGTTAACCTAGGGTTTGAGCAGCTATACTTATTTGTAACCTTAGGTTAGGAATTGTTGAACCCTGGGTCCCAAACTGAGGCTCCAGAGTCTACACTGCATTGTGCAGGCCCAAAGTCCAACCACCCATATCCCAAACTTCCTTGCACCCTCCCAAAATGTGGCCTCTGTAGCTCTTTGTTCATGGTGCAGTGTGGGAAAACTTGACTGTCCACCAAACTTGACTGTCTAGAGGACAAAGAAAGTCACCCCATGGCATTCTTTTGGCAGACTCACAAAGAATGAATCCAGTGGGGTTGCATCTACACTGCAAAGCAATATGGCTTGAACCCTGGGTCCCACCTTGACTCAAAGGATCAGACCCTCCACCTCTGTGGGGTGCTGGGACCCTGGATCCAAGCCTGGGTTGGGGTGATTTGTGTGTAGATAGAAGGGGGGTTAGGCTTGAGTCTGAGTTTGAACTGTGGGTTTACACTGCACTATAGACCTACCCATAGCAGAGACCAAAAAAAGACCTCCGCTATCAGGTCATCTAATCCAGTGGCTCTCAACCTTTCCAGACTTCTGTACCCCTTTCAGGAGTCTGATTTGTCTTGCGTACCCCCAAGTTTCATCTCACTTAAACTACTTGCTTATAACATCAGACATAAAAATATAAAAGTGTCATAGCACACCATTACTGAAAAATTGCTTACTTTCTCATTTTTACCATACAATTATAAAATAAATCAATTGGAATATAAATATTGTACTTGCATTTCAGTGTATAGTATATAGCGCAGTATAAACAAGTCATTGTCTGTATGAAATTTTAGTTTCTACTGACTTCACTAGTGCTTTTTATGTAGTCTGTTATAAAACTAGGCTAATATCTAGATGAGTTGATGTACCCCCAGAAGACTTCTGCGTACCCCCAGGGGTACACGTACCCCTGGTTGAGAACCACAGATCTAATCCATGCCATCCTCTCAGCTAGTGAAAGATGGTTCCCAGTAGTGTGTTTTGTAATGCTTTGGGCAAGCTATACATATTTATTTATTTAACTGAGAGAAGCATATTGCTGTTTGTTTTACTGAAATGTTTTTGTTTTTCAGGCAGAGAGACTAGAGGGAGTTCCTTGTGAAATATATAGAGGCACTGGACTGGATTCCCACAGTGCTGCAATATGGTAGGTACAGTGAGAATGTTGTTCACCTTTCCCCACCCTCCAGGCCCTCAGTTCTTTAAGCAATGTGGTGGGCACAGTCATTTTTCAAAATGCTATAAATTCCTAAGTGGATTTTTAGGATGTTGAAAAATGATAATGGCAGAGAGTGGGTAACTTATACACTAATGACCCCTTATCCCTGGGTCTGCTTGATTCACCCAGAAATGCTCCTTCGTAGTAATATGCTGAGAGAGAGAGCATTCCCCTCATACTGTAGTTACATTAGTGGCCAGGAGGCACCACGGCTCAGTTATGAGGCAGCCAGTGTGACCTCGTTTGGGAAAGGATTCTTTGGTGATGAACAGGTAAAAAGGCATTTGTGTAAGAAAAATAGGGACTTAAATATCAGATGAGTAGTTCAGCATTGTTCTGTTTTCTGAGTATACAGTCTGTACTGTTGCTATGCCAAATCTCAAAGAGAAATGGAAGGGAATCTTGCAAAAACCCAAGTTTCTCATTCTGACTTCACTGCATGCTGGAATTGTTGTAAAAGGTCAAGTTATCTGCCTCCCAGACTAAGCTAGGAAGCATTCAAAATATAATGAATGTGCTTCAGCCTTGAGAAGGAATTTATAAATAATTTGCAGTATATTACGTGAAATGAAACAGTTCTTTTTTTTTTTTTTTTTTTTTTTTGCTTGGAGTGAAAGCTCATGGCTAAGCATCTATCGAGTGCGTGCAAGGCCATGGACCAAAGTGTCCCTCAAAGAGGAGAGGGAACCTTTATGACTCAGCAACTGTCCTTGGAACAACAAGGCTATGCAATAAACACACATACAAGCAGTGAGAAATCCGTGCCTTATGTTACTTTTACATCCCATTTAGCAAACTGAACCAAATGGTATCTCTGTGCATTTCCCTTCATCAGCAGCATGAAGGAGGTTGGCTTGGGTTGTTTTGCTACTTGTTTTTTTTGTTGAAATATTTATTATGACAAAACTCATTTTGAAATACAGCATTGTACAAAGGCAAAAGACCATTTCTTCCTATTGTTGCAAAATAGATGATTTATGGGAGAATAATGCCATGGTAAGATTAAAAAGGTTCCTGAAACTAGAAAGTCACCCATAAATAAACAAGTCATTTGTTTTGTCTTCTTCTTTTCATTACACTGTGGGTTCTAAGATTAAAAGTCCCTGCAGCCCATGTGGCTTTAAGCAAGTTCCTCAGGTAAAAGTTTACTTTGAGCTCAATGATTTATTCTGAGGCAGTGAGACCTAGTGAACAGATTATGAGCTAGGACCTCATAGGTTCTAATCCTGGCTCTCATACCAACTCCTATGTGCCCTTGAGTAAGTCATGCTCTCTGCCTCAGTTTCACCATTTCTGACATAGGGATGATGATAACTCCCTACCTCCCAAGGGTGTTATGAAGAGTAACATTTGTGCAGTGCTCTGAAATGTAGCATGTTAGGTGGTGTTGCTTATTGGAAGGGAGGGAAGGGAAGAATCATGTGGATTAGACAAGGGAAAAGATCCCTAATTAGGGAAGGGGGACTTCAGTGAGTTTGGAGTTCTAGTTCAATTTTGATAAAGACCCAAAAATTCACAGATTAACTGAGCCTCTTGAGTCTACAAAACTGGGCTAGAAATACCATGAGAATTAGCATTCATATGAGGCTTCTTGTGGGATTTCTGTTTGGACTGGAAATAGGAAGAGCCTCTCAGTATTTAAGCAATTTTGCTTCTAGCCCTGTCAGGAATTAAGAAAAAAAGGAAGCGTTTGCCATGAAAGTGAAAAATAATGTGGTGATGTGGGAAGGTTATCTGAACTTTTCTGAACCTCAGCAAATATTTGGTTAAAGTTTTTGGGGGGAAAGTTGGGGTCCAAATTGCTTTCTCCCATCCTTGCTTTAAATATTTTCAATTCCTTTAGTTGCTGGATTTAAAAAAGTCATTTATTTTACAATAGGCCAGTATGTTTTGATGTCACCAGCTATTACCAGGAGCTAACCCATAGTGGCAGGAATTATCCCCCAAAGCCTATAAATGACCCCAGATCTGTCAAAAATTCCATCCAACACTCCAAACCTTCACTTGCCAAAGAAAGCTACAGAGAAGATGATGGATTTTGCTTAATGTGCATACAGTATTTCACCCATCTAATACACCCTTCTGAAAATAGTAGTAGATCACACCCCTTCCCCCAGTGAATTGATTCTGGTTTCAAGTACAAGCTTGGGAAAGGCCTCTCAACCCACTCACACTGGCAAGTGTTTAGATTACGTTAGTGCAACATGTGGTCACATTCAAAATATAACTCAATTAGATACAGTAACTCCTCACTTAAAGTCATCCCGCTTAACGTTGTTTCGTCGTTACGTTGCTGATCAATTAGGGAACATACTCCTTTAAAGTTGTGCAATGCTCCTCTCTTACGTTGTTTGGCTGCCTGCTTTCTCCACAGCTGGCAGCCTCCCTACGCACACCCCCCCCCCAGCGCCTCCTGCCCGCCGGCAGACCCCACGGATCAGCGCCTTTGCCCCCCTCCCCCTGCCTCCAGCCCGTGGCAATCAGCTGGCTTGCGGCATTTTGGAGGCAGGAGGGAGGGGGGAGGAGTGAGGACTCGGCGCGCAGGCTCCCCCTGCTTCCCGAACGCGACAAGCCAGCTGATTGCCCTGGGCAGGAGGGAGGGGGGAGGAGTGAGGATTTGGCACGCCTCCCCCCTGCCTCCTGAACGCAGCAATCAGCTGGCTTGCAGCATTTAGAAGGGGGGGGAGGAGCCAGGACGCAGCGTGTGAAATAAAGGGGGAGAAGGGGGGGGGAGAAGAGGCAGGTCAAGGTGGGGGCTTGGGGGAAGGGGTGGAGTGGGTGGGCTGAGGGTTGAGCCCCCCGCCGCTGGTGCTTGCAGAGTAGGGGGAGCTGCCCTAGAACCTAACCCCCCCCCCATTTACATTAATTCTTATGGGGAAATTGGATTCGCTTCACATCATTTCACTTAAAGTCACATTTTTCAGGAACATAACTACAACGTTAAGTGATGAGTTACTGTAGACTGTGCACTGACTTTATTACTCCAAGAGGCCTGTGGGAAATATCCTCACCCCAGCTAAGTAAGATTAAAACTCCACAATGTGACCAAAACTTTGCTGCTGGGAACTGAATTTTTTCTCTTGATTTTTAGCCATGCCATGCTGATGACTGTCAAGGAGCTAGTCTTTAACATCCTGTGATGTTACCATACATATACTGCATAGGCATGGATTTCTTTGCATCTATTTGGCAAGCAGAGAATAGCTGAAATATTAGATAAACTAGCAAAATATCAGCATCAGGTGCAGTGTTTGTGTTTTGATGAAAAGTGCTGGGTAAACAGCTCTGCAGACCCAAATCCTCTTTTTAGCCCTAGAACAGCTACAGTCTGAGAAGCAGCAGTGCAAGCTTCCTCCCATCATCCCACACTAGTCTCTGTCCTGGAAGGACCATCTCTGGGGGCAAGAAGGTAATTCGTTCTTGGTGTCCATTCACTCCTTGGTCACTCTGCCAGGGTTACCCACACGGGGAGAAATGCAGGGGTAGTGATTTTGTGACATGGACACGCATATTCACTAGGAACTGGACTGAAACTAGCTGTTAACTTTTCAGGTGCCATTTCAGCCACTTCCAACCTGGCCTTCATTAGAATCTGTGACTCACGGCTGAAGATCTTCGTCTCCCATTATAAGTCCCCTGCATGCCCTCTTGTTTTTTCGCTAATGAGAAATTCTGGTGGGGGAGGGATTAGTGGTAGTGGGTGGAATCTGTGGCATAAAGAATTTGCTGTGCCTTATATTTTATTTTAAGATAGCCAAGGAGATTGTTATAATCCCTTAACTTCTGAAGTGCCATTAGCAATGCCATTAGCAGTGTATGTTGCAGTCTCAGAGGGCACTGAATATAGATGTTAAACTACACAGTCTTCAATGCAATTATCCTTGGTCATTTCAATCCAAGTATATTTCTAATCTTTATGCAGAGGCCCAGCACAAGACATGACAACCATTTAGGTTCCACTTAAACCCTGTTTTGAGTACTTATGTGGACTTAAGTGGTGCATCAGTCTTGTAGGGGCTGTCTGTGCAGAAGTGGATTTCACTCACAATGAGCAAGAACAAATTTTATAAACAAAATCCTGCTGTTCTCTGTGTATATCTAAACTGTGTGCTTGCAGTTTTCCAGGCATGGAACCGCATCCTTCAGAAGGCACCAGCTGAAGCAGTGCATCTGTAGAGCCAAATGGATTCAGGAAATGCTTCCTTAGCCATAAGCTGGACTGTGATAACCAGTCCCCAGACCCTGACAGACTTTCCAGAGGTGTTTTTATGGCAACAGTAACCACCATTAACATCTGGAGCCAACATGAAGCCATGCCTGGTTGTGTTTCTTACAGCCATTAATGTGCAGATGTTGTACTGAGAGGCAATGATGTATTTTGATTTGCACACTTAACCAAATGATGCTAGACTTATTGGTGTAAATTCTGCTCTGACTTACCTCCATGTAACTCCAATGAGTTATCATAGGTGTAGATCAGAGAAGAATTTGTCCCATCATATTGGACAGCTACTTTCTTTCAAGCCTTTTCAGTATACCATCTCAGTGTTGTATTTGTTTGTTGCCTTTATATTGTCTTTACTCCTCTAATACATTCCTCTTTAGCTGAAGATGATAGTTTGACTTGCAGATGTATGTGAACCTTAATAAAAGTTTAGAATTGCTTGTAGGTTTTTAAAATTTCACATTTTTTGCGCACTTGTATTGCCTCGCAAGCTGCACATCTTATTTCCATGAGCGTCCCAGGGGAAGAACAACCATACACAGTGTTATACTAGCATACTGCCAAGTGCTGTAAAGATGCAGAACATACTTCCCTAAGGAGAAAACACCACTGACCAGTTACAATTCCAGTTTAACTTGACAAGTTTCTTTAAGATATGAGATGAAAAGGTTTTCTAAACCTGACATGTGTGAGTATTTTAATGGATCAACCCCGTTCTTTTAAAAGTCTCTATGGACCTATCTAAACAGTTCACTGCAAATATGCAATATTCACTGAGGTGTTTCGATTAGTTATGATTGGTAAACTACATCCTATGGTATTGTTTCTGACCCTGAATTTAAGTGTGCAAGCACTGCCCACATAAATGCTTGCGTTCACAACTTGGCAATTTGTTTACTATGACCATTTGTCCAAGTAGCCTTTATCACCTAAAGATCCACACTGGCCTTTGCTTAATTGTACTTGTATGCACTTATTTTATTTTTAATGTAAAAAGATGCAGCATTTTTAAAATTCTGTTTTTACCCATTACTGAATTCCTGAATCTACTGCAGTGTCCTTATGCTGACTTTGGCCACCCCACCCTGTCTAAGGCACCTTTGTAAAGAAACTTGAAGCTCTCGCACTAAGGTTAAATATCTATAATAAAAGATTTTCAATGCAGACTAAATGTAAATAGCTCACCATGTGTTTGTAACCTAGCGGGGAGAAGCTTTGGAGATTATCACATTCTGATGTATTGCCTATTAATCAAATACATTTTTCAAATAGAAAATAAAGTGGCAGCTGTGGGGAGACTAAAGGGTGGACTATTTTCAAGGTACAAAACAAAGCCTCCTATCTAATAGTAGGGTTCCCATATGTGGCAATATCTTGGTCTGTATATTCTGCCAGGGCCAGAGTGTTAGGGTGAGGAGCAGCACCTTCCCCCATGAGCAACACCACTGAAATCAACAAATACCCTACAAGTGCTGTTCAGTGAGACTAGGAATGTCAGAATCTGTTTGTAGTTAGTTATTACAGGTAGTATGCTTCTGCCAGTGGCTGGACTGTCCAAGTGAGCTCTATTTTCCAGCTGAGCTACTTTACTGCCATCCTTCCCACTGAGACCTGTCTTTATGTTTATACCCACTTTAAGACCCTTTATACTGCCAAGAGCAGTGTACAGTGACCCTCCTGTAATTGAGAATCAGGGTTAGACTTTAGCACACTCACCATATGGGGCCAGTAATTTTTTATAAAATTTTGACAAGTAAAAAATTGGTGGAAGAAACATTTAATTTAAAAGTGAGCCCTTTATTAAAACTACCTCAGAGATAACATTTTGGAGGATCTGATAGCCAAAGAACCACAGTTCTTGGTAACAAAAAGCCAGTGGAACTGTAACTTCTTGTGGCCACAAAGCTGTCTGCCTCCCTGCTCCAGTGGCTCTGCTATGCACAACATTTGCTGGGCCAGGGAGGCAGGCTACCTAGTAGTGGAGATTTAAGGGCCTAGGGGGAAATTGGCCCAGGGGGTATGGAGGGTTCTGCATAGCTGGGGAGGGAGTAGCAGGGAATGTGCATGTGCATAGGGTCAGGGAGATCTAGATGGCCTGTGGCATGGGGTATAAAGGCATAAGCTGCCCTGAGATGCAGATGCTCAGCAGGGCAACCCACTGCTTAGCCCTGGGCTCTGCTCTGCTCCCCACTCCCCAGCTCAATTCAGTGCCTCTCTCTTACTGTTGTTTCCCTCTGTCCAATTCCCCTGTTCAAAGCCCCCAAACCACCTGCTGAAATTATTAATATAGGAAACCACCATATACCAATTTAACCCTAAATCCTTTATTAAATCCAAAGGCCAAATGGTACGTATACAATTGCTCTCAACAGCAGTCAGGCAGGTATTAGCAATGAATCCTTTAGGACTTTACTTTTTATACCCTTTAACAAACAAGTGATGTCATTGCCAGTTACTGACTTCAGCTAAAAAACAATTCGAGACTGTTTACCCTTATTTCGAGTCTTAATTCTCATAAGATTTACAACCTCCTTTCTTCCCAAGACCTTTTCTCCCTATCTCCTCCTCTGGCCTTGCTTACCAGCCGAACAGGCGGAAGGTCTGTGCTTTTTTTTTTTTTTTTTTAAGGACCATTTGGGTCTTGTTACTGTAGCTCTTTATTTTATTAGTTACTTTTTGAACCATACATCCTTCCCACACTACACATAATAAGTAATACTACTTATTATTCTCACAGCCTTCTTTTACTTGCTGATTGGGGTTCTTTCTTTACTATCCACAAACCATAAAGGAAATATATTGTTTTCTTAAAAGAATTAAACTTAGCTTAAGTTTAGTTAATTTCATAAGTATCCCTACATTTCCCCCCTGCCAGTAAGCATGCCCCGCCTCAGGACCTGCATCCTGCCAGGTTTGCTGAGCTTTGTTGGAGCAGAGCAGCCCTCATTCAAGAAGATTCCCATCGTTCCAAGAGGGATTGCCAGGATTTAGCCCACAAAGAGGAAGGAAGGAATGGCATCTTGAGCTACAATGATTCAACCAAAACAAAGCTGACCATGAGGAACATTATATGCTTATTTCTGTGAAAACTCATGTTCTACACATAGCAATCATTACTCCAGTAGCTAGGCCTCAGGACTAGGCTCCTCTTTGTTACTGTCTCAGTGTTATATTCATGTACTGTTAGAAGAATGTGGAGTTTAAGGAAGCCCTTGTGTGGTTCAGCCAAAGCCTATGAGAATGCTACTCCCTGCTTCATCACTGACTCAGCATGTGACTTTCAGTCACTGGATTGCCTTTTTGTTTCATGGTTCACTCAGTTGGGAAGCTGGGGAGAAATGGACAAGGATAACCTTTTGGGTAAACTTTCAAAAAAAAAAATTGTCCTTTCAGTAGGAGAGAAGAACAGACACAGGTTTTTCTCAATTCAGATTAGTCTGGCTACCAGACCTACAAACAATATATTGCTGTGTTTAATTTTAAGGTGAGAGCCCCTTTCCTTTGTGACTGCACTGCACAAATAGAATCAATATTTTCTCTTGAAATGCATCAACTACAGCAGGCTACATTTTCTGAAATTCTCTACTGCTGAAATGCCAGACCAAAATGTCAAAACAGTACATAATTATGGAGAGGAAATTAGGCAACACACAGAATACCAGCAAGTTATTTACGAAATGCTGTAAATCACTGATGCTCTGCCTCCCTTCTGGAAGATGACAATATATTACAATTATAGCACAGACCCAGCAGTGGAGAGATTGACTCAAAATGACTTGAGTGCACAAATTCAGATTTTCAGATGCACCAGCACTCTGTAGACTGGTGATGCCATTCAATTCATTATTTGATGGTTTTGCTTTTGGTTTTGGGGGGAGGGAATGAGAGAGGGAAGAAGGGGGGAAAATCAACTGATTTTTATTATTTTGTTTTTTAAAAACCTTGCAATTCTTTCATCACTTCATTGCTTTTGTGCCATTTTGTTCTTATTTAATGCCATTAATCTCTAGTGCTTTCTAAACTGGAGGTTGCTTTGTAAATTAAGTATTTTATGTTGCCCTTTTAATCAACAATAGGGGTCTTAATTAATGTTGCTGGGAGACAGATTATGATGACTTCAATCTTATTTGAGAGAGTAAGGCAGTGAGGCATTTCAATGTTTCGTATTTAACTAGATGCCAGATTCTTTCAGTTAAAGAAACTCTATATCTATAAGGAGCCTAACAGATTCAGAATCTGGGGGAGATATTAAATGAATACAACAATTTAGCCAGTATAAGTGCAGAATAACGTTGTTTAATAGCAATAAGCACTTTAACTTTGGCTGGGAAATCAATGGCTGAGGTTACTGACCTGCGTATGTGAATTTCATAGAGCTGGCCAAAACTCAGCATTTCTGGTTTCAACATTTCAAAATTTCCCATTCACCACATATTATGTAAAATTTTCATTTTGAAAACACCAGCACAGAGTGTTTCTCAAACAAAATTTATTCCTCCTGTCTCTGGCAGCAGCTGAGTGAAATTGACATGACTCCGAGACCAGCTGATGCACCACACTGACGAACTCTTGGGGCAGCTGACTTACCAAGCTGTGGGAGTTAGGTAGCCCAGGAAGCCAGATGGCCCAGGAGTCTGGAAGCCCTGGTCCCTGGCCTTGGGGTAATCCATATAGCAGGGCTGCCCTGGAGTTGTGGACCCTGGAAGCCTGTTCCAGGACTTCCAGGTTGCGAGGGTTCTTAACGCTTCCAGGCTCACAGCTGCAGAGCTCCAGTAAGAACGGGGAGGTTCCATGGCTTCCAGGCTCCTGGCTCCAGTCTGCATGGTGGGCTGTGCCAGATCTACTGATCCTGGAAGCCTGGACTCTCCAGCACCCACCAGGATGGCAGGAAAGGTGTCAGGATAGTAGGCATGTTTCTGATGGAAACAGTCAAATCTACCTATGCTTCATAGAAAGCTCATCCAACTTGAGATATTTCCACACACACAAAAAACATTTAGGGCTCAACATATGGGTTTTGTCAAAAAATTCCCAAGCAGGGCTATTTACAGCTCACTGCCAAGTCAAGTTTTTCTTTTAAAGAGCAAGTATCTTACTACAGTTTGTGGCTTGAGAATATAGCTTTATCCTCTACAGTGCAATGGTTCAGATATACGTTATTCATAGATTCATAGATTCTAGGACTGGAAGGGACCTCGAGAGGTCATCAAGTCCAGTCCCCTGCCCGTATGGCAGGACCAAATACTGTCTAGACCATCCCTGATAGACACTTATCTAACCTACTCTTAAATATCTCCAGAGATGGAGATTCCACAACCTCCCTAGGCAATCTATTCCAGTGTTTAACCACCCTGACAGTTAGGAACTTTTTCCTAATGTCCAATTTAGACCTCCCTTGCTGCAGTTTAAACCCATTGCTTCTTGTTCTATCCTTAGAGGCTAAGGTGAACAAGTTTTCTCCCTCCTCCTTATGACACCCTTTTAAATACCTAAAAACTGCTATCATGTCCCCTCTCAGTCTTCTCTTTTCCAAACTAAACAAACCCAATTCCTTCAGCCTTCCTTCATAGGTCATGTTCTCAAGACCTTTAATCATTCTTGTTGCTCTTCTCTGGACCCTTTCCAATTTCTCCACATCTTTTTTGAAATGCGGTGCCCAGAACTGGACACAATACTCCAGCTGAGGCCTAACCAGAGCAGAGTAGAGCGGAAGAATGACTTCTCGTGTCTTGCTCACAACACACCTGTTAATACATCCAGAATCATGTTTGCTTTTTTTGCAACAGTATCACACTGTTGACTCATATTTAGCTTGTGGTCCACTATAACCCCTAGATCCCTTTCTGCCGTACTCCTTCCTAGACAGTCTCTTCCCATTCTGTATGTCTGAAACTGATTTTTTCTTCCTAAGTGGAGCACTTTGCATTTGTCTTTGTTAAACTTCATCCTGTTTAACTCAGACCATTTCTCCAATTTGTCCAGATCATTTTGAATTATGACCCTGTCCTCCAAAGCAGTTGCAATCCCTCCCAGTTTGGTATCATCCGCAAACTTAATAAGCGTACTTTCTATGCCAATATCTAAGTCGTTGATGAAGATATTGAACAGAGCCAGTCCCAAAACAGACCCCTGCGGTACCCCACTCGTTATGCCTTTCCAGCAGGATTGGGAACCGATAACAACAACTCTCTGAGTACAGTTATCCAGCCAGTTATGCACCCACCTTATAGTAGCCCCATCTAAATTGTATTTGCCTAGTTTATCGATAAGAATATCATGCGAGACCGTATCAAATACCTTACTAAAGTCCAGGTATACCACATCCACAGCTTCACCCTTATCCACAAGGCTCGTTATCCTATCAAAGAAAGCTATCAGATTGGTTTGACATGATTTGTTCTTTACAAATCCATGCTGGCTGTTCCCTATCACCTTACCACCTTCCAAGTGTTTGCAGATGATTTCCTTAATTACTTGCTCCATTATCTTCCCTGGCACAGAAGTTAAACTAACTGGTCTGTAGTTTCCTGGGTTGTTTTTATTTCCCTTTTTATAGATGGGCACTATATTTGCCCTTTTCCAGTCTTCTGGAATCTCTCCCGTCTCCCATGATTTTCCAAAGATAATAGCTAGAGGCTCAGATACCTCCTCTATTAGCTCCTTGAGTATTCTAGGATGCATTTCATCAGGCCCTGGTGACTTGCAGGCATCTAACTTTTCTAAGTGATTTTTAACTTGTTCTTTTTTTATTTTATCTGCTAAACCTACCCCCTTCCCATTAGCATTCACTATGTTAGGCATTCCTTCAGACTTCTCCGTGAAGACCGAAACATATACCCTTGGGAGAGGCAGTATATAAGCACAAATGTACTGAACCATGGCTGCAAACCTACAGACCCCACTGATGTAAACTGGGATTTAGTCTGACACCTTCAGTACTAAGCACTGAACACTAGCATGTGTGAGCAGGAAGATACCATCATGATGGCAACAATATATAGACAGACAAAAGCACAAGCCTCTAATGCTAGAGCTGAAGAAGTAACTGCACTAGCGGTCAGCAAGCTGTCAGTCTCTTATCTCCAGTAGGTCTGAGGACACAACACCTTGCAGGATCAGTTCCAAACCAACTCAGTTCTGGCAGCTGTGTGGGAGTCAAGTCAGAGACTGTCTCACTTTGTCTAAATGAAGGGAAAAACACCACAAGTTCGCTCAGCCTGATTTTCCAGTGAACAGACCAGATGGTGTGAGATTCCTACTGAAAGGGCCCTATCCTCCATGGTGCTGAGTGACCTCAACTCCCATTGACTAGAAGAGGAGTTGAGGGTGCTCAGCCCTGCTTTCAGAATCAGGCCCTAACCCTGGATTCAAAGACACCCCCTTCCCCATACTTTGGGAGGGGAAGAAGTTCTGACTCCAAACCCAATCTGGATCCAGCTTTTGGAGCTTGTGCCGATCTCTACAATGGACTGATCTACCATGTTAGATCCAAAACTCCTTTACATTTAGGGTATCACAACTCTGAATCCATTACCCAAGTCTGCAGTGCAAGCCCATCTCTCAGACTAGTGGATAGGAGGGGTAATAAAACTAAGACTGGGAAAATGGTGCTGCAAAAGCAACAACCCCATTCATGTGACACAGGGACTAGATAGTGCAGCCTTGAGTTGGCAGACTCAAACCTTGACATGGTCACATCATGTTTCTAGCCAGAAGAACTTGTGCTCTCTCTCACTGGCAGGCAAAGACCAGCCACATGGAAGAGCATCCAGCCACACTGTTGGAGAAGGAGCACGCCAGACCTTTGCATATAAAACAGATGTCCACTATTCATGTTATTCTCTGTCCCTCTTTCCTTTAAATGTGGAAGTCAAAGAGCAAAGTCAAATTGGAAATTGTTTTCTAGTTGGACTTCAGCTGCTGTGCTGAGAACAGCAAAGAGATCTGGATATTATGGAAAGTCCATGTAATTACTGAACAATAGTCTGAGACACTTTTTTTCTGCACTCAAATTTTGGTGGGTGTTTGGATCTGTGGTTTTGGTTCAGCTCCTCTTAAAAAAAACAACAACCCGCTGACTACTGATAGTGCACTAAGGTGCAGATGCTGAAGTTAACAGCCCTTCTCTCATGTCACAACACTGTGGCTTGTTCCTCTTGTGAGGCTGGCAAGCCAGGTGCCAGCTCACGCCAAGGGCCCCATGTCTCAGATGGACACTGACAGATACATAGCTGGACTTTTGTGGGTTAATATTGATAAAATAGGTCTTATAAGTATTCAATAGAGTCTAAACACTTTCTGATAATTCTGAGTTAGTACATGCATTAATCTTACTTGTAATATCTGTATTCCATACGGTAATGTAATGTTTGAGTCAGTGTACTGTGAGCCTCTGTGACCATATGAATATTTATACAGGAGAGGGACATTAATTAGTGTCAAGAGCTGCTGTTCTGCAGAATTTGTTATGCCCTTCTTCAAAGAGGAACCCCATCGACCCCAGACAAGCTAGCAGTGGATATTACAACTGGAAACTCCCTACATCTGGATTGTGGAGTCGTCAACAAAAAGACTAAAGATTCTTATTGTTGTTCTGCTCTCTGCCCCATGAAAATGAGTCATGCAAGTGGACTTCTCCCATCAGCTGAGTTTGCAACTCCGGGCACATGGTAGGGAGGGCGATAAAAACCCCAAACAAAAGAACCTAGGTAGCTCTATGCTGCTTTGACTCTGTGGCAGCATGGGGCCGTGGGAGGAGGGGAGGCAAGGTGGTTCTAGGCATAAGCAATAGATCCCCAGCTCCTTAGTCTGGGTTAGCCGTAAACAGGGGTGAAAGTAATATTAAATTCTTACCAGTATGGGGGCCTGACTACTGGCCCCCGGAAGGGGCAGGGCCTTGGGCAGAAAGGGCGGGGCTGGGGGTCAGCGTCCCCCAGCCAGCCCATCCGCGTTGCCTGACCCACACTGCCCGGGGCTCTGGTAGCGATTTAAAAGGGCCCGGGGCTCAAGTAGCAGCGGCTGGGAGCCCTGGGCTCTTTTACATCGGTGGCCCTGGGGCAGCTGCCCCTCCCCCCCCCCATCGGCGGCCTGGGGGGGAGGGCAAAAGGGGCAATGACGTTAAAGTGCTGCCGCAGCATAGGATCAGCAGGGCCGCTGATGGGGGAGGTGGCAGTGCTTTAAAGAGGGTCCTTTGCCGCGGGAGCACTTTAACATCGCTGCCTCTTTCCCCCCCCTGCTCCCCCATCGGCGGCCCTGCCAGTAGGGTCCCTACTGGCAGGGTCGCCGACATAGGGGGGCAAAAGGGGCAGTGATATTAAAGCACTGCCGCGGCAGCGCTTTAACGTCGGCTTGGTACGGTCCAGTACCGGCTTCTTACCAGTACACCATACCGGCCTGTACCAGCCCACTTTCACCCCTGGCCCTAAAGGACAAATGGAGCTTGCTGGTTATAGAAGCCTGTATTGCTTTTTGAAACCTAAGACTGTAATACATTCATGTGTCTGTTTGCTTTAACCTTGTAAATAACTCTCTAATTTCCTTTTTCTATTTAATAAATCTTCATTTAATAGTTTATTATAGGATTGGCTACCAGCATTGTGGTTGGTGTGAGACCTATAGCGCAATTGACCCAGGATAAGTGACTGGTCCTTTAGGATTAGAAGTAACCTGAATATTCCTGTAAGGGGCCATCTGTCACAGTGATACACTCACGTAGGGGGCAAGACAAACTGGTGTACTCAAAGGGACTGTCTGTGACTCCATATTAAGGCTGTTCAAGTGCCCGATGAGTTTGCCCTTGGTGAAGTTGGTTGGTGAAAACTAAGTTTAGAACTCATAACCAATTTGGGGGTAGTGCCTGGTTTCTAACAGTCTGCATTGAGGTTGGTACTTTTGCATCACTGTTGGGAGCGTCACATCACTGTAGGAATATAATGTTCTTTGTAGGTAGCCAACATGTGGTGTTTCATATTTATCAACCTGGCAACAGTAAATTATATGAAGAGCCCAAGAGTCCTCAGGGGTAGCAGCAGCAGCATTTCAATAAAGCAATTTTCAGTTATTCAGTAAAAGCAGCGACTGTACTGAGCAGTCACTTTGTAGGGATGTGCAATCATCTCTTAGCTAACAAGTTAGATGATAATTGTAGGGCTCTGCAAAAATAAAACAGCCACAAAGTGCTATATTAGCTGTGTCTCTCTCTCTCTCTTTGGAACAACATGCTGAGGCAAAGATTTTCCCAGGATAGAGAAGGCGCAAAAACTACATTCAAAATAATGTGATGGGTCTATGTGAACACCAGAAAATAAAAAAGGTTTAACAAGTAAAGAAACTCAATCCTTGACTCATCCTCATGGGTGCATTACTGGTACCTAAGTGATACAAGTTCCCCAAACTCCACAGGTTAGATTTTTAAGTTTAAGCACAGCTTTGAGCAAAGAGCAGCACTTAAACTGCAGGTTGCCAGGAGCTGCTCTGGGAGGGCATCAATAATAATGAAAATAATTGATCGTCAATACAGACTTTACTCAGAACTAGGGGTGTGGCTACACTTCAAGCTGGAGATGTAATTTCCAGCTTGACTAGACATACCCACGCTAGCTCTGATTGAGCTGGTGCACTAAAAATAGAGTGTAGGCAGGGTGGTGTGAGTGGCTAGCTGTCCTGAATATGTACCTTAGGCATGTACTCAGTGGCTAGCCCCTTCTGCTGCTCATAGCTACATTCTATCAGAGCTAGCATGGGTATAGCTCCTTGAGCTGGACTTTACCCCTCCAGCTCAAAGTGTAGACATACCCTTAGGGGGAAATTCACCCTTCTAAAGAGGGTCAACACAAAATAAGGCCTAAGTGGAATTTAAGTGGTACACACACCTTGTTGGATGAATTTCAGCTTAGGGAAATCGTTGAGCTACATCCTGAAGGGTACCGAGCACCCACAACTATTTCATTGTGATCTAGAAATTTAAGGAAAGGCCTAGAGGAGGTGGAGGGAGAGGTGGGAAATGGTTGGAGTGCATCATCCATGGGGAGCTGGTGAAGGATAGAGAAGCATCATTTCTCTAGACCTGATTGATACATCCGGACATGCAAAAATAAATAAACCCAGGGAAGATAGAGGGCCTAACTCTCCATTACCCTACATGTTGTGTAGTCATTTCCACCAGTGCCAAGACGGTTACTGTAAAGTGATGTCAATGTGATCTGGTTGAGGTGCAGGCTAATAGAGAGTCAGGCCCAGAGTCCATGATGATGCACATGGATTTTATCTCTGTGTTGCTGGATGCATTGGGACAGACTTGCCAGATGCAATAAAAACTTATGGCATTCATTTTCCTGTAGTGTTAGGAAAGCACTGAAAGGAGACAGGAAGAGAAGAACCAGCGGGACACATTAAAAAGGAATTTTCAAAGAGGGCATGTGCTGTTCAGCACACACAAATAGGTGAGGGCACAGGTGTGCTATTATGAGTTTGTTGTATTGAGCAAAGCAATTTGCAAGGCATATAAAAGGAACACACAGATTGTGAATGCTGAAGGTAAACATGAAAGAAGAGGAACAGAAATGGAACTGTTACAGAGATTAAAGTGTTCAGCAGTGTAAGATTGGATGGAATATGAGTTGGAACACAATACAAGTTGCTTCTTGTTATGTGCAGCCAGCGTCACAATCCACCACTGTGGTCTATGCTGTCATTCACCTCAAAACTTAAATAAAAATCACCTTTATGATCCAGATTTTAATAAAAGATCACATGGCAACATAATCAAATGACCACATTCAAACAATCACAGTCCTCTGCACTTTTGGACTTGTGCCTGAATTGGGGATAGAATACAAAGAGGAAGGTTGTTCTTGTAATATATCTGGCCTGACTGAAGCCATGAGACATGGAAATGTCTTGAAAAGGCACATGCCCTTGAGATTTCCAGCCCAAAGACATGTAGGCAAGTACAGAAAAGTTTCTGAGCTGATAAATCCTGGTTCACACCACTAGTGAAAATTAGTTTGCCAGTCTTGATCTAGCCCTCATTTGTACACTTCTCAGAAACACCAACCACTTGCCAAGATAGGTGGCATCTAATGCCCAGTGATGCGCTGCCAATGCTTTAACCAGGAGCGCTCACAAAAGTTTCCTCGTTAGCCTGTGATAAGCCACACAGCGTCTACTCTGGGTAATCTGAAGTAGGTGGGGAGCTTGTCATGGGATTCTATTTTAGGACACTTTTTTGAAAATACCTGACACTTGGTGACATCTGGTCAAGTCCAAGAGCCAAAATTTGCTTTTCTGATACATCTCATGAGCCTCAGGAAAAGAATCTATGGCAGCATCTAGAGAAGCCATGGAGACCACAAGAACTGTGAGGCCTGGTCTACACTAGGCTTTTATGTCGAATTTAGCGCCGTTACATCGAATTAACCCTGCACCCGTCCACACCACGAAGCTATTTAGATCGACATAGAGCTCTCTTAAATTCGACTTCTGTACTCCTCCCCAACGAGAGGAGTAGCGCTAAATTCGAAATGGCCATATCGAATTAGGCTAGGTGTGGATGGAAATCGACGCTAATAGCTCCGGGAGCTATCCCACAGTGCACCACTCTGTTGACGCTCTGGACAGCAGTCCGAGCTCGGATGCTCTGACCAGCCACACAGGAAAAGCCCCGGGAAAATTTGAATTCCTTTTCCTGTCTGGGCAGTTTGAATCTCAGTTCCTGTTTGGACATCGTGGCGAGCTCAGCAGCAGTGGCAACGATGCAGAGCTCTCCAGCAGAGGTGACCGTGCAGTCCCAGAATAGAAAGAGGGCCCCAGCATGGACTGATCGGGAAGTCTTGGATCTCATCGCTGTGTGGGGCGATGAGTCCGTGCTTTCAGAGCTGCGCTCCAAAAGAAGGAATGCTAAGATCTACAAGAAGATCTCTAAAGCCATGGCAGAGAGAGGCTACAGCCGGGATGCAACGCAGTGCCGCGTGAAAATCAAGGAGCTGAGACAAGGCTACCAAAAAACCAAAGAGGCAAACGGACACTCCGGATCCCAGCCCCACACATCCCGTTTCTACGAGGCACTGCATTCTATCCTAGGTGCGGCCGCCACCACTACCCCACCAGTGACCGTGGACTCTGAGGATGGGATATTGTCCGCGGCCGGTTCCTCGTCGGACATGTTAGCGGACGGGGAAGATGAAGAAGGAGATGAGGAGGACGAGGCAGTCGACAGCGCTGGCACCGCTGATTTCCCCGACAGCCAGGAGCTCTTCATCACCCTTACCGAGATCCCCTTCCAACCGTCCCCATCCCTTACCCCGGACACAGAATCAGGGGAAGGATCAAGCAGTAAGTGCTGTAAACATGTAAACATTTATTTGTAACAGAACGGGAATATTTATAATATTAACAATGTGTTTTGACTAAAGTGATTTAAACATGTAAAAAATTGTCTGCAACAAAACTGGAATATTTACAATGGTAACAAAGGGTTTCTCATGATTTGTCTGCCTTAGGCTCTTCACAATTTAGTCCCAAGTATTTAAAAAAAATTTTACAATGTCCGGTACTTCATGATTCTGCGGCCCAAGACGCTCCACTCTATAGTCCCAGTGCACCTACGCGAAAATCCGGTCAATATGGCCGGGGATTGAGGCGAAATCCTCATAGGAGAACTCCTCGTAGGTCTCATGGAGGTAGATTTCCAGCCTGTTCATCAGGTTCCTGGGTAGGGCGATCTTATTTGGCCCTCCGTGGTAGGAGACGTTTCCCCGCCACGACACAATATAGTACTCCGGGATCATCGCACGACATAGCATGGCGGCATACGGCCCAGGTTTCTGCATGCTTTCCCTAAGCATGCGTTCCTTCTGGCTGTCCGAGATCCTCAGAAGGGTGATGTCGCTCATGACGCCCTGCTTTGAATTAGGAAGGGGAATGTTAGTATTGGGACTGCTTTACAGCCACGCGGTGGAGGGAGAGGGGCAGCATACAGGGATCTTTCCCTGGGACAGCCGCGAGGGGGTGGGACAGGGGCCGAGTTCATGCTTGCCTGATTGCTGGCAGCAGAGACTGGCATTGCTTTCAATGTGAAAGGAGGCCAGTGCTACTAATAGAGTTTTAAGCAGCCACAAGTCTACGGCTTACCATGATTGCCCGCTACAGAAGTTCAGGTCTGCAGCCACGCTTCTCAGATCACTCCAAGACCACCGCAAGTCCACAGGCACTGAAGGCGACGGCCGAAAATTCGACCTTGTCCTGAGTGCGCATGTGAGAGGTGCAGTGCATGGTCTTGTTCACAGAGAAAGACTAGGTTCTTTGTGTACAATTTCATTTATCTGTCTCAGGAATTCACTCCCTTTTTACAATTCACACAGACACATCTGTGACTGTCTCCCAACCCAGCCTGTCAGCACACTCCCAGAGGCTAGCGCAGATTAGGCGGAGGAAGAAGAAGACGCGTGAAGACATGTTCTCAGAACTAATGGGCTGCTCCCGAGCCCAGGCAGCCCAGCAGACACAGTGGAGGGAGAACTTGTCACAAATGCACCGAGCAGTCATGGAACGGGAGGAGAGGTGGCGTCAGGAGGACCAACAGGCTACTGAAAAGCTGCTTGGACTAATGAGGGAGCAAACGGACACGCTCCGGCGCCTTGTGGATGTTCTGCAAGACCGGAGGCAGGAGGACAGAGCCCCGCTGCAGTCTATCTGTAACCGCCCTCACCCGCCACCAAGTCCCACACCACCCTCACCCAAAGTCCAAAGAAGGAGGGGCGGCAAGGGCCGTTAAAACTTTCAGTCAACCCCTGCAGACTGCTCTAGCACTAGAAGGCTGACATTCCCCAAAATTTGATAAGTCCTTTCCTACCCACCTCACACAAGTCCCCGTCCAAGTTTCACCCCCCACGTTTCATGTGTGGTTCACAATAAAATATTAGTTTCTGTTCATTACTGTTTCCATCCTGTTCTTTTGGAGGAGAGTCTGTCTGAAGGGGGGGAAGGGGCTTGGTAATTGGACAGGACAGTCACCTTTAGCAGGGTACAGAGGCGGGGTCAGGTCCAGCATCAGGACACATACACAGTGCAGTCACTGGTTACCCTGGTTAGTCTTGGAGGTGGTTTTCATGTTCTGGGGGGAGGGGGGGGTTGCTCTGTGACTTTGTGGCGGGGGAGGGCAGTTACAGATCTTATGCAGCGGTCCTTATCCTGGCTCACAGATCCACGCAGCAGGGGATCTGTAACCCTACCCCCCCTGCCAGAAAGTCACATAGCCGACACATACACGCAGTCCCCCCCAGGAGTGCTGGCAGGCTCCACTGAAATAACCAGTGCACCAGTGCGGAGCCTGTCATTCCGGGAGTTTAGAAGCATCATTTGCATCAGAACACTAAACCCGCCCCCCGCCACAGTCTGCGTCCCCGGTTTAAAACATTCCCGCGAAAACAGCAATACAGACAACGGTGTTCATTAACAAAATAGAACTGATTTTATTTTTTGGGAAGGGGAAGGGGGTATGTAACTGGAGAGGATAGTCAAAATGAACTGGGTAAAGAAACGGGGGCAGGTTCAGCATCTGTGTCCACAAACTTAACAGTCACCGGTTAGCCTGCTCAGTCTGGAATCTTGCTTTCAAAGCCTCCCGGATGCACAAGGCGTCCCGCTGGGATCTTCTAATCGCCCGGCTGTCTGGCTGGGCGTAATCAGCAGCCAGGCTATTTGCCTCAACCTCCCACCCCACCATAAAGGTCTCCCCCTTGCTCTCACAGAGATTGTGGAGCACACAGCAAGCTGCTATAACAATGGGGATATTGGTTTCGCTGAGATCACAGTGAGTCAGTAAGCTTCTCCATCTCCCTTTGAGACGGCCAAAAGCACACTCCACTACCATTCTGCACTTGCTCAGACGGTAGTTGAACAGTTCTTTTTCTGTGTCCAGGGCGCCAGTATAGGGCTTCATGAGCCAGGGCATTAGCGGGTAGGCTGGGTCCCCGAGGATGACTGTAGGCATCTCCACATCCCCAAGAGTTATTTTGTGGTCTGGGAAGTAAATACCTTCCTGCAGCCGTCTAAACAGACCAGAGTTCCTGAACACGCGAGCGTCATGAACCTTGCCCGCCCATCCGACGTTGATGTTTGTAAAACGTCCCCGATGGTCCACCAGTGCTTGCAGCACCATTGAAAAGTAGCCCTTTCTGTTGATGTACTGGCTGGCCTGGTGGTCCGGTCCCAGGATAGGGATGTGAGTCCCATCGATAGCCCCACCGCAGTTTGGGAATCCCATCGCGGCAAAGCCATCTATGATGACCTGCGCGTTTCCCAGGGTCACTACCTTTGAGAGCAGTACCTTAACGATTGCGTTGACTACTTGCATCACAACAACCCCCACGGTAGATTTGCCTACACCAAAGTGGTTCGCGACTGACCGGTAGCTGTCCGGCGTTGCAAGCTTCCAGAGGGCTATGGCCACTAGCTTCTGGACAGTCAGGGCTGCTCGCATCCGGGTGTCCTTGCGCTTCAGGGCAGGGGACAGCAACTCACAAAGTTCGAGGAAAGTCCCCTTCCGCATGCGAAAGTTTCGCAGCCACTGGGATTCATCCCAGACCTGCAGCACTATGCGGTCCCACCAGTCCGTGCTTGTTTCCCGGGCCCAGAATCGCCGTTCCACAATATCCACATGACCCATTGCCACCGTGATGTCCTGGGCGCTGGGGCTCGTGGTTTCTGACAGCTCTGTGCTACTCTCCGACTTCAGGCCATCACGGCGGTGTCGTAGCCTCCTCGCCTGATTTCTCTGCATCTGCCTCAGGGAAAGGTGTATGATAAGCTGCGAGGTGTTGAGAACGGCCACAACTGCAGCGATGGTCGCAGCGTGATCCATGATCGCAGTGCTGTGGCGTCCGCGCTGTCACTGACCAGAAAAGTGCGCGAACTGATTTCCCGCCGGCGCTTTCATGGAGGGAGGGAGGGCGTTAGTGACGGACGGATGACAACACATTTTTTTACCCAGAAGGCATTGGCGGCTCGACCCAGAATTCCCATGGGCAGCGGGGACTGCAGGAACTGTGGGATAGCTGCCCACAGTGCACCGCTTCCAATATCGACGCTCGCCCCGTTAGTGTGGACTCACAAAGTCGAATTACTCTCCTTAGTGTGGACACACACGTTCGACTTTGCAATATCGATTCCACATATTCGATTTAAGTAAAATCGAACTACCCTCGTAGTGTAGACATACTCTGAGAGACAGGGAAATCAGCCACACCCATCCTTCAGTTTCAAGGTGGAATTTTAACCAGGAGCTCTTGAGCACCTCCTACAATACATCCCTGCTGATGACGAGAAGCCCGGGCCTGGAATAACCAGGTGTGCCTTGGGTCTGGACCAAGGTGATCTCGCAAAGAGCTGTATGGCGATGTTTGTACAGTACTTGCTTACAATACATCTGCTCGAGCCAGTACTGTTTGTCCTTCACTTTCATGAGCACTAAATTCACTTCAGTATTTCAAATCCTCCTGAAGCCTGTTTGGAATATTTGACATTAAAATGACCAGTAATTTTTACAGTCCGTCAAAATTCTTTTGAAATCTTTCTCTAAGACACGTCTTGGCACCGGGGCTTAAATTCTGAATAGTTTAACACATTTTGAGGAGACAAATCACATCTGTAGGCTAATCACCATGTCTAAGATGAAAAGGTTCATACAGTTACTGAACTACATTAGAAGCACTTGACAGAGCAAGTACATAGGAGACAGCTGCATTGCGTGTGGTTAAAGGAGTTGCTGGGAGAAATCACGCAGAAACACACATTGCTGCAGTACACATAAATAGAGAACAATTTACAGTAAACACTGAAAACAAAATGAATCTAGTTAGCTCATTAGTGCTTGTCTGTTATTTTGTTCTAATTAAAGCATGAGTTTAAGTAGCATTATATCCACTAACAAAAGAAAGACATGATCTTAATCATTATCACTTGTTTTAGCTGTTAGCTAGTCACCATAAGGAAATGTAACTGTTTCATGTTGCAATTACATCATTATAAGCAATTTAAGTGTAATTTTATCTCACCATATAACATCTTTAATACACGTCTAATCTACCATGAATATTGTTGCTGGATCTTGGGCTTACTTTGTTTTTAAAACACAAGAAAATGGAAAACAGGATCAAGGTCTAAGAAGCCCACATAGTTTTTCTTTTATGTTACTGGTTTTAAGCAATATTGTTTCTTCCACCCAAATAATTATCTAGCTCTCCTCTACAGTACCCCGAGTTACTGGGAGCTCTGTAAAGCAAAGATCTAAGATTAGCCAGTGAGGTTAGACATTATTATGAGCTTTGGATGGAGTTGCCACCTGCATACACTGGATATAAATTTAGCCCCTAGTCTTTTCCAAGGGATGCAGATGTAGCTTACCTAACCTTTTTGAACACTATAGAATCAGCCACATGGAGCCTCAGCAGCAGCTACATCTCCCTCTGCTGCAGGGGGTTGGGGAAGCGAGCCTTCAGCCTATCCTTGCACCCCAAACTCCCTTGTTCATTAAGGACTGCGCTTCCACTGAAGTCCAAGAGAGTTAAGGGTGCTCAGCCCCTTGCAAGCTTGAGAAGGAGCCCAATGCGTAAGGAAACTCTACACAACAGTTTAGGATAGGCAGTAACGAAGAATATTGCACCCAATAGAAGCATCGGGGGAACCCAGATAAAGTGTCACAGAATGATGCAATTATTCATTCAATTAAATATTAACAATTGTAATGTGTATATAGTTACCCACACTGCATTTTGGCTGATACTGGGCATCATTCTGCTTGGTGAGAAAAAATATCACTCTGTATAATCAACATTGCAATGGTAGCCGTTTCCTGTGTTGTCTGTAGGCCACAGCACTACCACACATCTGCAACCATGGCTGTTTGTCCCGAATACTGGACTTGCTATGAAAATAGCAGTGGTTGGTCACACCTCACAGGACTGGCCAACTCAGTGGTTTCCCCAGGAATTGAAATTGGGGGGGGGGTTTGAATTTACGGGGTGTGTGTGTCAGGGCCAATGAGTTATATAAAAGAGTTATGAATAAAGTAAATGTTTTGTTAGGATAATGCAAATTTAACATAAGGATAATGCAAGTTACACCAAAACACATAACACATCTAGATTTCTAAAAAAAAAATTTTTAAATGTATTTAATTTAAATTGACTTTTGAAAAGTAAGCCATCCTGGGATAAGAGGGAAGTCCTCTTATGGATCAATAACTGGTTAAAAGATGGGAAACAAAGGGTAAGAATAAATTATCAGTTTTCAGAATGGAGAGAGATAAATAGTGGTATCCCTGAGGGGTCGGTACTGGGACCATTACTGTTCAACATACTCATAAATGATCTGGAAAAATGGGTAAACAGTGAGGTGGCAAAATTTGCAGATGATACAAAACTATTCAAGATAGTTAAGTCCCAGGCAGACTGCGAAGAGTTACAAAGGGATCTCACAAAACTGGGTGACTGGGCAACAAAATGGCAGATGAAATTCAATGTTGATAAATGCAAAGTAATGCACATTGGAAAACAATCTCAACTATACATACAAAATGAAGGAGTCTGAATTAGCTGTTAACACTCAAGAAAGAGATCTTGGAGTCATTGTGGATAGTTCTCTGAAAACATCCACTCAATGTACAGCGTCAGTCAAAAAAACAAACAGAATGTTGGGAATCATTAAGAAAGGGATAGATAGTAAGTCAGAAAATATCATATTGCCTCTATATAAATCCATGGTACATGTACACCTTGAATACTGTGTGCAGATCTGGTCACCCCATCCCAAAAAAGATATACTGGGAATGGAAAAGGTACAGAGATGGGCAACTAAAATGATTAGGGGTATGAAACAGGAGGATAAATTAAAATGACTGGGAATTTTCAGCTTAGAAAAGAGACGACTAAGGGGGGATATGATAGAGGTCTATAAAATCTTGACTGGTGTGAAGAAAGTGAATAAGGAAATGTTATTTAATCCTTCACATAACACAAGAACTAGCAGTCACCCGATGAAATTAATAGGCAGCAGGTTTTAAAAAAACAAAAGGAAGTACTTCTTCACACAACATAAAGTCAACCCGTGGAACTCTTTGCCAGGGGATGCAGTGAAGACCAAAACTATAACAGGATTAAAAAAAGAACTAGATAAATTCCTGGAGAATAGGTCCATCAGTGACTATTAGCCAGGATGGGGAGGGATGCAACACCATGCTCTGAGTGTCATAGACTCATAGACTCATAGACTTTAAGGTCAGAAGGGACCATTATGGTCATCTAGTCTGACCTCCCGCATGATGCAGGCCACAAAAGCTGACCCACCCAATTTCCCTTATCTCAGCTGTTGAAGTCTCCAGATCGTGATTTAAAGACTTCAAGTCGCAGAGAATCCTCCAGCTTGTGACCCCTGCCCTATGCTGCGGAGGAAGGCAAAAAACCTCCAGGGCCTCTGCCAATCTACCCTGGAGGAAAATTCCTTCCCGACCCCAAATATGGCGATCAGTAGAACCCCGAGCATACAGGCAAGATTCTCCAGCCGGACCCACATTTTACCAGCGATGGCACGTTATTGCCTAATTGACTAAAATCACGTTATCCCCTCAAACCATTCCCTCCATAAACTTATCTAGCCTAATCTTGAAGTCAGAGAGATCTTTCGCCCCCACCGTTTCCCTCGGAAGGCTGTTCCAGAATTTCACCCCTCTGACGGTTAGAAACCTTCGTCTAATTTCAAGCCTAAACTTCCCCACGGCCAGTTTATATCCATTTGTTCTCGTGTCCACATTAGTACTGAGCTGAAATAATTCCTCTCCCTCCCTGGTATTTATCCCTTTGATATATTTAAAGAGAGCAATCATATCCCCCCTCAGCCTTCTTTTGGTTAGGCTAAACAAACCGACTCCTCGAGTCTCCTTTCATAGGAAAGGTTTTCCATTCCTCGGATCAACCTAGTGGCCCTTCTCTGTACCCGTTCCAGTTTGAGTTCATCCTTTTTAAACATGGGAGACCAGAACTGCACGCAGTACTCCAAATGAGGTCTCACCAGTGCCTTGTATAACGGAAGCAGCACCTCCTTGTCCCTACTAGAAATACCTCGCCTAATGCATCCCAAGATCGCATTAGCTTTTTTTATTTCTGTTAATCCTTCCATTTAGTTTAAACCGAATTAGCTCATGGTCACTCGAGCCAAGGTTGTCCCCTACAACCATTTCCTCAACGAGGTCCTCACCACTCACCAGCACCAAATCTAACATTGCATCCCCCCTCGTCGGTTCAGTTACTACTTGATGAAGGAATTCATCCGCTAGCACGTCTAGGAACATCTGAGCCCTATTATTGTTACTAGCATTTGTTCCCCAATCTATATCTGGGAAGTTAAAGTCCCCCATAATTACACAGCCTGTGTCCCTAGCCTGTTTGCCAGAAGCTGGGAATGGATCACTTGATGATTACCTGTTCTGTTCATTCCCTCTGAAGCACCTGGCCTTGACCACTGTCGGAAGACAGGATACTGGGCTATATGGACCATTGGTCTGACCCAGTATGACCATTCTTATGTAAAAATTAATTATAATAATAAAAATCTTTCGTAGAGAAACGCCCCAACATAATGACCTCTCAAGATAGCAACGATGTGAGATAACAACCGTGGCAAATAATGCATTTAAAAAATCTTGGCCTACTAGGAAACATATTTATATAAGTTTCTATTCCCAGTCACAGATCTAGCATCCTGGAGCAAAGTCACTAAAATATAGTCCAACAAACAAATGTTTATTTAACGTGCCCCTCACTTTTCCCTCCACCGCACCCCACTCACCGGTGTTGTCCTTGGTCAGTGGAGACTCAGAGTTCAGAGGTGCTTTCACGTGAGTACACCTCCCAGGTGGGGGGCAAGAAGGCACCTCGCTCATTCCTCCAGCTGCTCACTGTTTGCTCTGGCCACTGCTGTTCGTTGTGCCACCATTCACTCCACCACTCTGTTACCAATGGCCCTGCGCCATCACCTTCTGCTGCCACCTGCCACTGTGACCTCTGCGAGTTGGTCTCTTGAGGTTCCACCCACCTCTCAGTGATTTCAGCTGAGCTCTCAGTGGGGGAACCTCGCTGCTAGTGCAGTCTGGGCCGTCTCTTCCACAGAAACACTGTCCCACAGGAACACTGTCCCTACAGCAGGACTAAGCACTTAGACCTGATTATCAGTGATTTCAGCTGCAGTGGTCACTTAACAGAACAAAGGACTATCTATGGAGCCTAATCAGCTCTGTCTTTAAACAGTGGAGAGGGACAGGTCCCCACCCTCCCTCTTGATGCCCTCAATCAGCACAGGCTAAGTACAGTTCTACTGCCCTTTACTCATACAATAGGAACAACAATATTTCATCCCCCTGCTCCCCTGCATTCAAGTGATTTGTAACCCAACCCCAGCCAAAATCTATCACTTGGGCAACACAGCTCTGTTTGCTGGATACCTAGGTAGATTAGGTGTGAATGTAAATACAATCTGGTCCTGAAGCCCTTCCCCCAGCCCCCAGCTCATCACTAGCTGTCAGGGAGAGCTCATTTAGACTTTGCTTACAAATCATCATTTGAAATTATTAGGTTGGCCAACATCACCAAAATGAATACACTGACATTGTCAAAAAAAAAAAAAAGCTGTATAAGGAAGCTAGTCTATGTTCATACTTTTCAAATCTTTTATACTTTTTCAGATACACGTATTTTATCATACAATGTATATGCTTTTAAAGTGTGTATTAATGTTTCAATTTCAATTCAAATTTCCAAACAGTCACTAAATTGGCATGTTTCAGAGTAGCAGCCGTGTTAGTCTGTATCCGCAAAAAGAACAGGAGTACTTGTGACACCTTAGAGACTAACACATTTATTTGAGCATAAGCTTTTTTATTTTATTTATTTTAATTTAAGCTTTCGTGGGCTACAGCCCACTTCATCAGATGCATAGAATGGAACATATAGTGAGGAGATATATATACATACAGAGAACATGAAAAGGTGGGAGTTGCCCAACCAACTCTAAGAGGCTAATTAATTAAGATGAGCTATTGTCAGCAGGAGAAAAAAAAATTTTTTGTGAGAAGTGGAAGCTGGAGGCATGTAGATATGTATAGCAGTCAGTAGGTTTCCAGTATAGGGTGGTGTTTATGTGACCATCGCTTATTAGCACAGTAGTGCCAAGGAAATGGACCGCTTGTGTGGATTGGTCTAGGCTGAGGTTGATGGTGGGATGGAAATTATTGAAATCATGGTGGAATTCCTCAAGGGCTTCTTTTCCATGGGTCCAGATGATGAAGATGTCATCAACGTAGCGCAAGTAGAGTAGGGGTGTTAGGGGACGAGAGCTGAGGAAGTGTTGTTCTAAGTCAGCCATAAAAATGTTGGCATACTGTGGGGCCATGTGGGTACCCATAGCAGTGCCGCTGACTTGAAGGTACACATTGTCCCCAAATGTGAAATAGTTGTGGGTGAGGACAAAGTCACAAAATTCAGCCACCAGGTTTGGCATGTAACTAGTTCACAAAACTGGGGGGGGGGGTGTTGGGGAAATTCAGGGGGGTGTAGGGAAATCACTGGGCCAACTAACAAGATGGATTGCTCAGTCCATGAAGGTGAAGAAGGGAGCTGCTCTCCCCCAAACAGCATCCAGCCCAAGGTAAGACCTGATTAGAATCACTGAGCTTTGCTACTGATTGCAGTGGGCTGAGGATTTGACTCTAGTGTAGGCAGAGATACTTTTCTACTCTGTGTGCTGGGACTGAATAACAAAACACTTGAGGACATTCAGTCACTTATCATAGGTTGCAGCTGAATTAATATTACTTTCACAACAGCACATTTCAGCAGCAGGAATTAATGATACAGCCTGTTGGCCTCTGATACATTAGACTACAACTGTTCAACATTTCACCAATGAATGGTTGAGCCACATGTATGACACAGAAAAAAATAACCCCAGTCGCTGCTTTGAGACCTGTCATTATTCCATAGATAGATCCCTTAAAGCTCTGTTTGCAGCATTTTGAAAGTCTAAATTTAAATCCCTAGGAAAATATTCATTTTGATTCATGTTTGAATGAGAGCTATGTAGCTTTGAGTCTCCCATTCTAGATTTAGAACGCAAGGTCAATTTAAGTGTGGCAGAACTGTAAACAGCAAGGCTCTGATTCTGATCTTATTTACACCAGTGTAAATCAGAAATGACTCAATTGAAGTCACTGGAATTATACTGGTATAAAATTGCTGTAAAAAGTGAGCTCAGAATTAGGCCCAAAATCTTGATACCACATTGTGATCTACTGTTTTTTCTAAATTATTAACTTTTCAGTCGCCTATCCTTTATTTTCACTAATTATACTTGGGACACTTTTATATTATTTGTATTGTGGTAGAGCCTAGAGTCCTCAATCAGAGACTAGGGTTACTGAAAGCCATTGAACCAAACTGTAAACCCTATATATGACGGAAACCATGCGACAGCACCCCCAGCATCCCTAGTTCCAGCAGATATGTAAAGGTTTGTCTTCACTATGGAGCTAAATCAGCGCTGCTGCAATCGATGCAGCAGCATCGATTTAGCAGGTCTAGCGAAGACACGTTCAATCGATGGGAGAGCGCTCTCCCATCAATTTTTGTACACCACCTCAACAAGATGTGGAAGCAATATCGGTGGGAGAGCGTCTCCCGTCGACATAGCGTAATGTGAACCCCGCGGTAAGTAGATCTAAGCTATGTCGACTTGAGTTACGCTACTAACGTAACTCGAATTGCGTAGCTTAAATTGACTACCAGCTGTAGTGTAGACCAGGCCTAAGACTCCACTGTACGAGGCACTGCATAGATACAGTTTTTCAGGCCTGCGTATCAAAACACTTTAGAAAGGTGGGTAAGGTTAGTAAACAACACTGAAATATTACACTGGGAAATATTCTTTATTCTGCTGCAAACTTCCTTCTTGACCTTAGTGTAGGTCACAAAGGGTACATCTACACTGGAATAAAAGACCTGCAGCATGGCTGTGGTTGGCCTGGGTCAGCTGACTTGGGCTCACGGGGGTCAGGCTACAGGGCTAAAAATTGCTAGGTAGATGTTTGGGGTCAGGCTGGATGTAGGGTGGCCAGATAGCAAGTGTGAAAAATCGGGACAGGGGGTGGGAGGTAATAGGCATCTATGTAAGAAAAAGCCCCGAATATCTGGACTGTCCCTATAAAATCGGGACATCTGGTCTCCATAGGCTGGAGCCCAGGCTCTGGGACCCTCCCTTTTGCAGAAATTTTACAGCCCCATAGTCTGAGCCCCACAAGTCTGAGTCAGCTGATCCAGGCCAGCTGAATTGTGTAGACGTTCCCAAAGGGTCAAAATTTCAAAAGCACCTAAGTGACTTAGGTGCCAGGTTTTTAAAAGGTATGTAGGCATATAACGATGCAGATAGGTTCCTAGTGGGATTTTTAAACATGCCTAGGCACCTACTACTATTGAAATCACTGGAGTTAGCACCTAGGTGCTTTTGAAAATCCCACTAGAAGTCTATCTGCATCTTTAGGCACCTAAATACTTTTTTGTCTCTCCCTTAGGAGCCTCAGACTCATTGAAAATCAGTGAGATTTAGGTTCTTTACATCTTAGGTTCTCAGTTTTGAAAATAGGACTTAGGCACTTTTGAACATTTTTGCCCTTAATCTTGCTATGCCTCAATTTCCCCATCTGTAAAATGGGAATAAAAGTTCACGCCCTCACAGGGATGATGTGAAGATAATTTAATGTAAGCAAGGTGCTAAGCATTCCTAAACCAAAATACTTAATTTCAAAAATCTAATTAAAATTGCTAAGAGACAACTATCATCTACACACCCCAATCAATTAAAAGCAAGAAAATGTAGCATGAAGAAGCATGTAAATCTTATAGTCACCGCACAATAAACACACACATTATTTGTGAAGTATGAAAAAATACATATTTCATCATCCCTCCAGGTTGCAAATAAATCTTGAAAATGTGAACCCTAAGGGCTCAAAAATCAGAAGGAAAATAAAGGAAAATATATATTTTAATGTCATGATTTTAAGCCAGTCTCACTATTTTGGGTGGAATGACTCGTGATTTGTGTGTTTGGGGTTGGTAATAATGTATTAAAGATGACACAAGATGCAAGGCAGTTGGGAGAAAGGCCTGATATCTTGTAAAGTTGGTCAAAGAGAGTGTTGTTGGTTGCTGTTATTATCCACTTTCTAATTAATGTCACTGTATAGAATAAAGAACAGGAGTACTTTTGGCATCTTAGAGACTAACAAATTTATTTGAGCATAAGCATCTGAAGAAGTGGGCTGTAGCCCACGGAAGCTTATGCTCAAATAAATTTGTTAGTCTCTAAGGTGCCACAAGTACTCCTGTTCTTTTTGCGGATACAGACTAACACGGCTGCTACTCTGAAACCTGTATAGAATAAGTACAGGTTTTTCTACTGAGCAGAGAACAGGACAGGAAAAGCCATGTTTATTTTGTTAATGTAAGATAATTATAGTGCAGTAATGATGAAATACTGTGTACATACACTGACACTCTCATTGAAATGTTATAGGCTGTTTCACAGTCACATTAACTGGCATCAAATTCATTTCAGTTAATACTGTGCTTAATAGCATTACCGGATGTTCCTTTGGTATCTGCAGCAAAATCTGTATTTTATCCAGTGCTTCTTGAAAACTAGTTTTTTTTTAATCTGCCAAATATTGAATTTTTGATGTTGTGATACTTACAGCTGATTTCAGCTGTTCACATCTGGACCTCTCAACATGCCTAATCTGTGTTAAAACTGGCAGAATGAGAAATCCCCAAACTACTAATTACTGAGGCATCAGGGGCGGCTCTATGTTTTTTGCTGCCCCAAGCATGGCAGGCAGGAGGCTTTCGGCGGCGCGCCTGCGGGCGGTCTGCTGGTCACGCAGATTCGGCGGCATGCCTGCGGGAGGTCCGCTGGTGCCGCGCCATCGGTGTCCCTGCCGCCGAATTGCCACCGAAGCCGCGGGACCGGCCCCCCCGCGGCTTGCCGCCCCAGGCACGCGCTTGCTGCACTGGTGCCTGGAGCCGCTCCTACGCTTTCCTTGTTTCCTATTAGTTTTTTTAAAAGGCCTCCAAACTCTCCTTTGCAACACAGAGACTGGACATCTGTAGAAACTGTAAGGAAGGAGAGACAGCACCATGGATCAGCCAGCTTTCCATGGATACCAGCAAATGCTTCATAGACCATGATTTGGGAACTGCTGTAATCTATTTTTTACTATTAGATTGACATGTTGCCATCCCAAATGGCCCTATAACCCTCCATTGGGCAGTCACAGCTCTTTGAAAGTATCAGTTGGTATTATAAATATCATGGTAGATAGAAAAAATAGCAGATGGAACTCAGTGGGTTCAAGGAACTTCCCAGGGAATTAACATGACTGAGCATGCAAGGAAAAATATTTAGCTTCTCATTATTTCTGGCTCCTATTTAGAAAGAAACATATTCCTGGCAGTAATACGACTGCAACTGAGTACTTAGGTTGCTCTTTGTATCTTCAAAGCTCTGTACAAACATTAACTAATTAATCTCACAGTGTCCCTGCGAAGCAAGCATTGTCTCCGTTTTACAGGTGGAGAAATGGAGCCCCAAAGAAGGGAAGTGCCTTGCTCAAGGCCACACAATAAATCAGTGGCAAAACTGAGATTAGAATTCTAAAGAGCCTGCCTGCCTTCCCAAGCTCAATCCAGTAGCCTACGTTGCTTCCCAGTGAACCAAGCATCTTCTCAGCAGAACTGGAAGGTCCTGAATCGCCCATGATAAGCCATGGGCAGGGACCTTTCATTCATGCTAGTTTCTAAAAGTGACATACACACCACTGTCACTGTATTAAATAATAAGCAGCAATATGTGGTGTGGCTAATGAACTCCTACTTTGTAAACTCCACCATACATAGCTTTTTATCTGACATGGAAGCAAAGAGTTCAGACTTCACAGGAAATCACAAGCTGTGACACAAGAAGCCTGGGACACTGGTAAAATATAAGGAGTGAAGCAGATTGTGCAAAGGGAGGTCTAATGTGAAATCAAGAATAAATGGCTAAAGCAGGGGTGGCCAACCTGAGCCTGAGAAGGAGCCAGAATTTACCAATGTGCATTGCCAAAGAGCCACAGTAACACATCAGCAGCCTCCCCATCAGCTCCCCCCCACACCTCCAGTATCTCCCACCCGCCAGCAGCACCACCAATCAGCACCTAACCCTCCATCCCTGTGCCTCCCGCCCGCCATGATCAGCTGTTTTGTGGTGTGCAGGAGGTTCGGGAGGGGGGGAGGAGGAGCAAGGGCGCAGCAGACTCAGGGGAAGGGACGGGGGCCTTGGGGGAAGGAGTGGAGTGGGGCTGGGGCCTGGGGCAGAGCCAGGGGTTGAGCAGTGAGCACCCTGTAGCACATTGAAAAGTTGGCACGTGTAGTTCCAGCCCCAGAGTTGGTGCCTATGCAAGGAGCCACATATTAACCTCTGAAGAGCCGCATGTGGCTCCGGAGCCACAGGTTGGCCACCCCTGGGCTAAAGCAAGTGTAAGGCTTCCAGCCAGAGAAAGCTGTGTTGTTGCTTTTCAGTGGGTGGTGTAGAAATTTCCAGTTCTGTTTATCTCTAAAGCAGGAATATCTGATCTCAACCCAGGAGACTGGTGATCAAATCTGGGTGATAATTACTGCTATATAACACCACATTTTGTATTTAAAAACAAACCAAATGTAGGCATCTCATGGCTGAGATTCACAAAACACACTGAATAGGAGCATGTGGAAGGGCAAAAAGAGTCTTTGGTCTCACAGCCTTCAGCTCCTTTTTTGCAAGTGGCAATGGCCTGTCCCATAGGACAATTACTGGCTCCTGGTCTCCAATCAACCCAACCATCTGGGTCAGGTCTACCCTCTTACCAAGGGCCTCTACCAGGCCATAGCCCTCAGACAATTCCTTGCTGGAGGCCAGCTTCTTGCCTTACATGGGTAGGAACACCCTCCTCACTCTCCTGCCAACCAACCTGGCTCTGCCAACTGGGCTTTCCTCCTTGTTCCCCAAGTTCTTAGTGCAGCCTGTAGGCCTCTTACTCCTGTTGGGCTCAGTCTTTGAAAGCCTCCCCAAATCTGGCTCCACCAGCTTCCTCACAGTCCAGGCATCCCAGCTTCGGGCTTTGGTTCCCCAGCCTCTCCAGCTCCCAATTCCTCAAGCTAGCTCAAGCCCGGCTTTCTGACCCACATCAGAGCAGACTCTCCACTCTCCTCCCCAGCCAGCCCTTAACGGCTGGGTTTTTTCTTCCTCAGTCTCCCCCTTCGCCTCCCCTCCCCCCCCACTGCAGAGGTGCAGCAAGGTCAAGCTAATTGAATAGAGCTGGCAGTCCTGGCCCTTGAAGGGGCAGGCCATGCTGTTATACCATCATATTCTTGGTCTTGGGATTTCCTACAGCGAGTTCTTACATGTTGTTTACAGGTACGTAAAGAGGTGCTCACTTCTGTGCTCTTTACCCAGAGACTGTAAACAGTAATAGTAGATATGGTCCTCTACCCTAGTGCTGACATGTGACAACAGGTATAGCTAATGTCAGCCCGTAATTAACGGGGACTTTTCGACTTGAGAAACTGCCTCTCTCCTCCTACCAAACTGCCACAATCATAGGCACCAACTTCATGGGTGCTCCGGGGCTCAAACACCCACAGAAAAAAAATAGAGGGTGCTCAGCGCTGATCAGCTGTTTGATAGCTGGCGGGAGACACTCAGGGGAAGTTGGAGAGCAGCGAGCAGCGGGTAGGTGGGGGGCTTTGTTGGAGGGGGCGGAGGAAGAAGTGGAGTGAGGGCAGGGCCTGGGGGGAGGGGTGGCGCTGGGGCAAGAAGAGGCAGGGTGAGGATGGGCCCTCAGGGCGGAGCAGCGATGGAGCACCCACCAGGAAAAATAAGAGTCAGCGCCTGTGGCCACAGTTATAATCAGTGGAGGTGTCTGAGCTGAAGCCCAACAATTTAAAACAAATCAGGCTGGAATACAGAATGCTCTGGGCGGGGTCCTTTGCTTTAGCTCACACTTGCTGGTCCAAAAATAGGTTGGGTCTGTTGACCTTCAGAGCATACTGATAGGCACATCTGTTTGCACAGGGGGCTGCAGAAGGAGATGTTAGATTTGTCAGCAAGAGGAGAGTTTTGTGTGGTGTAAGGAGACTGAATTTTGTGGCTGCTATTGAATTGTTTTGACATTGTTCTTGTAACTTGTATCAGGGCACCTGGAGCTTTTTAATTTTCTTCTATAAAACCAAATAAGTAAATGTAATAAAAGCAGAAAAGCAAATTTCTTATATTTAAATCACAGTAAGTGATTGTAGGATTTGCTCTGAATTAATTTTTCTGGCTTCGAGCAAGACAGTTATTAGTTACCTTGGGAGCATCTTCTTTTAACTAAGAATATACTGCAGGGGTAGGCAGGGCCAGCTCCACGGTTTTTGCCGCCCCAAGCAGAAGAAAAAAAAAAAGTCGCGATCACGCTCTGCGGCAGCTCTACCGCCGCCGCTTCATTCTTCGGCGGCAATTCGGAGGCAGGTCCTTCGCTCCGAGAGGGAGTGAGGTACCTGCTGCCGAATTGCCGCCAAAGAGCCGGACATGCCACCCCTCTCCGTTGGCCGTCCCAAACACCTACTTGCTGAGCTGGTGCCTGGAGCCGGTCCTGGGGGTAGGCAACCTATGGAACGCGTGCCAAAGGCGGCACTCGAGCTGATTTTCAGTGGCACTCACACTGCCCGGGTTCTGGCCACCGGTCCAGGGGGCTCTGCATTTTAATTTAATTTTAAATGAAGCTTCTTAAACATTTTAAAAACCTTATTTACTTTACATACAACAATAGTTTAGTATCAGAGGGGTAGCCGTGTTAGTCTGGATCTGTAAAAAGTGACAAAGAGTCCTGTGGCACCTTATAGACTAACAGACATTTTGGAGCATAAGTTTTCATGGGTGAATACCCACTTCGTCAGATGCATGTCGTGAGTATTCACCCACAAAAGCTTATGCTCCAAAATGTCTATTAGTCTATAAGGTGCCACAGGACTCTTCGTAGCTTTTAACAATAGTTTAGTTATATATTATAGACTTATAGAAAGAGAACTTCTAAAAACGTTAAAATGCATAAGTGGCAAGCGAAACCTTAAATTAGAGTGAATAAATGAAGACTCGGCAAATCACTTCTGAAAGGTTGCCGACCCCTGATATATTGCATTGCCCTTCGTTGATTTTAGTCTGTTTCAGGAAAGAATCTGTCTCCATTTCAGCTTTTACATTTTAAGATGGGTACTTGGCGTTCTTATGTTTTTTTCATTTTCCCTCCTGCCCCTTTGTCAGACTGCCTGGTGCTTGCAGCACGTTACTCACAATATGACAGATGCAATATCTGGACACAGCAGGGCAGTGAGACTTTCATTTTTCTTTTGATGGGGAAAAATAGTTAAGCTCTGGTATTTACTTGAAATTCACACTATAACTCATGTCAGTCTAGAAATAGTAGCCGAGCTGCCAGTTTTAGATGAAAATGTGCTATAAGAGGTAGGCTTACAATATTGCTTTCAACTGAGCACTTTGTTTTTCAAAATGGCAGATGTTGAAAATGTAAGTGTAATTATATTCCAACAGGACTTCACTTTTCCTTTAAGGAAGGCAAAACCTATTCATGCATATCTGATAATTGCCACTAAAAGATTTGCATACAGAGGTAATGGCTGAATTACATTAGATGTTGCATTCTTCGTGCACCCAAAGATCCAATTGACGTCAGTGAGTTTTGGATGCACAGAGACTGCAGGAGGATTAGGCCAGTTGATAACCACCAGAGAATTGCTTTCCAAGAAGACCGTAATAGAACCTATTCCTTTTGTGCTGATTGAGCAGGAAGCCAGGGATTCCTCTGGCCTCAGAAGAATCCCAGGGTGGCGTAGGGGGCAGAAAGAGGCAAGCCAGTACACAATGTGCTCTGCCAAGCCTCAGCTGGTAGAGCAGTCCTTAGGGGTCCACTCTAGCTGGTGTAATTTAGAGCAGTCCTTGGCCAGCTCCAGGATTGGAGGAGGTAGAAAAGAGGCTTAGAGACCCCTTCCTGGGTCCTATGCCTAGTACACCTTGAACGGACCAGGAATCTGGCCTGTGAGTTTAAACTATCAGAGCTGGAATTGAATGTGACTATTGATCAAAGACACTGCAAACAAAAGATACAAGGCAATACTTTGGCAGGCCAGGTTTCTGACTTATCCTGCTGTGGAAGCATGATTACCATTGATGGTCATGGGTTTCTATGACCATTTTTTTAAATGGAATGGAGGAACCTCTGCCCTCTCTTGTATGTATGCTGCCTTCACAGATCTGAGGGTCACTTCTGTTTATTTCAAACAGACAGGGCCGCCCAGAGGATTCAGGGGGCCTGGGGCAAAGCGGGGGAGCGGACATAAAAAAAGGCGCCACCCGCTGCGGCACTTGTACTCACCAGGCGGCGCTCCGAGTCTACGGTGGCGGCGGCGGCAGGTCCTTCACTCGCTCCGCGTCTTCGGCAGCATTGAAGGACCCGCCGCTGAAGTGCTGCCGAAAACCCAGAGCGACTGAAGGGCCCGCCGAAGTGCCGCCGAAGACCCAGAGCGACTGAAGGGCCCACCGTCGAAGTGCCGCCAAAGACCTGCACCGCTGCCGGGTGAGTAGCCAGGGAAGGGATTCTTGGCCAGGGCTCGCGGGGCCCCTGCGGGTCCCGGGGCAAATTTCCTCACTTGCCTCCCCCTCTGGGCGGCCCTGCAAACAGATTTCTTCCTTCACATTGATTTGGGCCCTTGGCTTATTAAAGCTGTTCCTTGGATCCTTCTATTTTATTGTGTTCTCTCTTTTGATTATATACATGCTGTTTCTCAACTGTTTAGCACATAAGCTCTTCTGAGCAGGGCCTTTGTCTTCATGCACAATTTTTATATCACTGACACACTTAAGGCCAGATCTTTGGGTCATGCTGAGCTGTGCTCGTCCTAGGACCAAAGAGGGGTGGGCAAAGTTGACTTTAAGCTATCTGTGTACTTCCCCTGATCACGGGAGCAGCTGGGAGATGTGTGGACACTGGTGATACAGTCACTTATACTATCAGTAAGTGCTTCTTAGGGGCTGCTCCACCAGCTCAGAATCACCCAAGTACAGTCCGCTGTGGCCACACCCTCAGAATGGTCCCTATACTGGGAAGCTGGAAGGAGGATGGTATAGAGCTACCCAGGCTTTAGGCCACATGGAGCTTCCCCTACACAAAGGGAATCCACAGCTGCCCTGTCAAAGGACAAAACGGGGACTGAAGTTCTGTCCCTTTATCAAAAAGGTATTCAGTTTAAACAGAACAAAACCAATAAAAACCACACAATTGTAATTTTTCAATAATCAGCTTAAAAAGGTGAGAAAAGCTCCAGAAAAATGACAAAGTTCCTTTTAAGGGATTTTCAGTGGAATCGATGTCCTGTTCACATTTACCTTTTATCACTTCCATTCAGCATTCTCTCAGTTTAAATGGCAGCAGTGTGGGAGGTGACTTTTCTGCTATGTTTTCCCCATGGTGGCTCAGTGTAGGTAGTAAATGAGACTGGTTAATAAAACTTTGGAGTATTTTTTTAAATGTACGTGTGAGTGGGAGAACTTATTTCAGTGCAGATTATGCAGTCACAACACACACAAAAAAATCCCTATACAAAATTCTGGTTCACAGTTTCTATATATAAATAAGTCTATCCGAGAATATTTCTAATGCTGGCATCTCATTGATCTCCCTTGGCAAGTTATTCCATTGCCTAATTAATCTCAAATGTTTCCATAATACTTTTACGTAAGTAAAGCTGTGCCTCATCTGGTACATCGGTTAAAAGCAACCCTCTGCAATGCAAGGCAATTAGCAGCAGCATCAACAAACCCCTCACTGCCCTATCTGAAATTACTTTGAAATCATGCAAGAAACTGGAAGAAGAAAGACACAAAGGTTTGTGATGCAGATTGTCTCAGTACGGAGTCTGGCTGAGTCACCATGTTCCCATCATCATTCGTGGCTTAATGGAGGAAGAAAGATACAATCATGCTACTTATTTCCATTGTCCTTTTCCTCTTTCACATCATATAAATGTAACCCCTCTGCCAGGTGGAGCCAGCAGCAACCAGGGCCGGGTTCAATGTCTAGGGGTTCCTTTCCATCGATACAACACAGAACCAGTCGAGCCCCCACTCAGTAACCTGGGAAAATTATACACCACCCCTGGGTGCCTCTAAGAGGCAATACTTCCCCTCTTGCAAGCAGAGAGTCTGAGTGTAGAAAATAAACTTTTAATAAAAGGAGGGAGGTAACTCAGCATTAATTTGGGAAAACACCGCAAACAGGGTTCATAAACATAAACCATGAGTAAAAGACATCCCCCCCAAATAGGTTGGGCAGTGTCCTTTGCCCCCTCAGGTTCTTAAGTCCAGCAACCCAAAAGTCCCTTTCACGTGCCTGACCCTTCTTTCCACCCCACTCACAGTTGCTGTCCTTGGTCAGTGCAGACCCGGAGTTCAGAGGTGCATCTACAGAGTTCACCTCCCCCCTGGGTGGGGTAAAGAGGCACCTTACTCGCTCTGCTGCTTGGGCAGTCGCTCACCACCCCTCACTGCCAGCCACCCTGCTGGTCACTCACTGGCTGCTCCTGCCAACCGGCTGCTCACTGCTTCCGCCGGCCACCTGCTCACTGCTCTCGCCGCGCCTCTCCACCAGCAGGGTCTCGCCGCGCCTCTCCACCAGCCGCCCTGCTGGCTGCTCGTCATCCCTCTCCACCACCGCCCTACTGGCAGCCTGCTCACCCGCTCTCACCACACCTCTCCACCAACCACCCTGCTGGCTGTGCATCACACCACCACTCATTCACCAGCTGACTGTCAGTTGCCATCTGCTGCCACCTGCCTCTCTACTGTGACCACTGCACATCAGTCTCTGAGGCCTGGTCTACACTACGAGTTTAGGTCGACTTTAGCCGCGTTAAATCGACTTAAGCCTGGACACGTTTACACTACGAAGCCCTTTCTTTCGACTTAAAGGGCCCTTTAAACCGGTTTCCTAACACCACCTCGACAAGGGGATTAGCGATAAAATCGGCCTTAGGGGGTCGGAATTGGGTTAGTGTGGACGGAATTCGACATTACTGGCCTCCGGGAGCTATCCCACAGTGCTTCATTGTGACCGCTCTGGACAGCACTCTCATCTCAGATGCACTGGCCAGGTGGACAGGAAAAGCCCCGCGAACGTTTGAATTTCATTTCCTGTTTGCTCAGCGTGGAGAGCACAGGTGACCATGCAGAGCCCATCAGCACAGGTAACCGTGATGGAGTCCCAGTCCCAGTCCCAGGATCGCAGAAGAGCTCCAGCCTGGACCGAGCGGGAGGTACGGGATCTGATCGCCATCTGGGGAGATGAAGCAGTGCTCGCCGAACTCCGAAACAGTAAAAGAAATGGCAAAACATTAGAAAAGATCTCCAAGGCCATGAAGGACAGAGGCCATAACAGGGACGCACAGCAGTGCCGCGTGAAAATTAAGGAGCTAAGGCAAGCCTACCACAAAGCCAGAGACGCAAACGGAAGGTCCGGGGCTGAGCCACAAACATGCCGCTACTACGCGGAGCTGCATGCCATTCTAGGGGGTGCAGCCACCACTAGCCCAAGCGTGTGCTATCAGTCCCTCTCTGGAAACGGGGAAGCGGGTTCGGCGGATGAGGAAGATGAGGATGGAGAGAACATAGATAGCTCACAGCAGCAAGGAAGCGGAGAAACCAGTTACCCCAACAGCCAGGATATGTTTGTCACCCTGGACCTGGAAACAGTAACCCCCGAACTCACCCAAGACCCTGAGGGCACACAGGGGACCTCTGGTGAGTGTACCTTTGCAAAAATTACACATGGTTTAAAAACAAGCGTGTTTAATGATTAATGATTAATTTGCCCTGGCAATCGCGGCCAGTACAGCTACTGGAAAAGTCTGTTAACGTGTATGGGGATGGAGCGGAAATCCTCCAGGGACATCTCCAGAAAGCTCTCCTTCATGTACTCCCAAAGCCTTTGCAAAAGGTTTCTGGGGAGGGCTGCCTTATCCCGTCCGCCATGGTAGGACACTTTACCACGCCAGGCCAGTAGCACGTAGTCTGGAATCATTGCATAACAAAGCATGGCAGCGTATGGTCCCGGTGTTTGCTGGCATGCAGACAACATCCATTCCTTATCTCTCTTTGTTATCCTCAGGAGAGTGATATCATTCACGGTCACCTGGTTAAAATGGGGCAATTTTATTAAGGGGACATTCAGAGGTGCCCCTTCCTGCTCTGCTGAACAGAAATATTCCTCGCTGTTAACCACGCGGTGGGGGGAGGGGTGAAGTGACCATCCCAGAGAATTGGGTGTGTGGGGGAGGGGAGTTAGTTGGGTTTGTGCTGCATGTTAAACCTGAAATCGCAGCCCCTCCTTTTACATTGCAAACCCATTTTAAATGGCACGGGTGCTTGGTATGGGAAATGAGGGCAGAACTGTTTGAAACCATACCCACATGTTAAGAAGGTTAAAAAAGCCCAAAGACTGTATGTCTTACTATGGCTGCCTGCAAGCTGAAATCTGTGTCCTGGCACTGCGTGAGTGATCTCTCACACCAAACCAGGAGACTCTCAATATAATAGGAAAAATGCGACCTTGTAACGAAAGCACATGTGCTGTGTGATGTTGTGAACAGCAAAATCTAACGTGAAAGAGTGTACCCATTGTTCTCTAAAATGTATCTTTTTTAACAACCTCTCCCTTCTCCACCAGCTGCAAATCTTACTCCTTCGCAGAGGCTAGTGAATATTCGAAGAAGGAAGCGAAGGACGCGTGACGAAATGTTTACTGAACTACAGACTGCCTCCCACGCTGACAGAGCACAGCTGAATGCGTGGAGGCAGTCAATGACTGATTTTAAAAAAGCCCAATATGAGCGAGAGGAGAGGTGGCGTGCTGAATCGCGGGCTGAAGAGGAGAAGTTGCGTGCTGAAACGCGGGCTGAAGAGGAGAGGTGGCGTCAACTTGTAATCAGAAAGCAAGAGTCGATGCTCCAGCTGCTGGAGCATCAAAGTGATATGCTCCTGCGTATGGTTGAGCTGCAGGAAAGGCAGCAGGAGCAGAGACCGCCGCTACAGCCCCTCTGTAACCAACAGCCCTCCTCCCCAAGTCCCATTGCCTCCTCACCCAGACGCCCAAGAACACGGTGGGGGGGCCTCCGGCCACCCACTCACTCCACCCTAGATGATTTCCATAGCAATAAGTTTTAAAGTTTTAAATTGGAGTGTGTCCTTTTCCTTCCCTCCTCCCCCACCCATCCCGGGCTACCTTTCCAATTATCCCCCTAGTTGTGTGCTGAATTAATAAAGAATGCATGAATGTGAAGTAACAATGACTTTATTGCCTCTGCAAGTGGTGCTCGAGGGGGGGAGGGTAGTAGGGGAGGGTGGGGTGGTTGGTTTGCAGGGAAGTAGAGTTAACCGGGTGGTGGGGGAGGGGCAGAGGGTTCATCAAGGAGAAACAAACAGAAGTTTCACTCCGTAGCCTGGCCAGTCACAAAACTGGTTTTCAACGCTTCTCTGATGCGCACCGCGCCCTGCTGTGCTCCTCTAACCGCCCTGGTGTCTGGGTGCGCGTAATCAGCGGCCAGGCGATTTGCCTCAACCTCCCACCCCGCCATAAATGTCTCCCCCTTACTTTCACATATATTGTGGAGCGCACAGCAAGCAGCAATAACAATGGGGAGATTCTTTTCGCTAAGGTCTGAGCGAGTCAGTAAGCTGCGCCAGCGCGCTTTTAAACGCCCAAATGCACATTCCACCACCATTCGGCACTTGCTCAGCCTGTAGTTGAACAGGTCCTGACTACTGTCCAGGTTGCCTGTGTACGGCTTCATGAGCCATGGCATTAAGGGGTAGGCTGGGTCCCCAAGGATAACGATAGGCATTTCAACATCCCCAATGGTTATTTTCTGGTCCGGGAAGAAAGTCCCTTCCTCCAGCTTTCGAAACAGAAGAGACTGCCTGAAGACGCGAGCATCATGTACCCTTCCCGGCCAGCCCACGTTGATGTCGGTGAAACGTCCCTTGTGATCCACCAGGGCTTGCAGCAGCATTGAAAAGTACCCCTTGCGGTTTATGTAGTCGGTGGCTTGGTGCGCCGGTGCCAAGATAGGGATATGGGTTCCGTCTATCGCCCCACCACAGTTTGGGAATCCCATTGCAGCAAAGCCATCCACTATGGTCTGCACGTTTCCCAGAGTCACTACCCTTGATATCACCAGGTCTCTCATTGCCCTGGCAACTTGGATCACAGCAGCCCCCACAGTAGATTTGCCCACTCCAAATTGATTCCCGACTGACCGGTAGCTGTCTGGCGTTGCAAGCTTCCACAGGGTTATCACCACTCGCTTCTCCACTGTGAGGGCTGCTCTCATCCTGGTATTCTGGCGCTTCAGGGCAGGGGAAAGCAAGTCACAAAGTTCCATGAAAGTGCCCTTACGCATGCGAAAGTTTCGCAGCCACTGGGCATCGTCCCAGACCTGCAACATGATGCGGTCCCACCAGTCTGTGCTTGTTTCCCGGGCCCAGAATCGGCGGTCCACGGCATGAACCTGCCCCAGTAACACCATGATTTCCACATTGCTGGGGCCTGTGCCTTGTGAGAGGTCCATGTCAATTTCCTCATCACTATCGTCGCCGCGCTGCAATCGCCTCCTCCTCAGCTGGTCCTGGTTTGGCTTTGGCATGTCCAGGAGGCTCTGCATATACTCCAGGACAATGCGCGTGGTGTTCATAGTGCTCATAATTGCCGCGGTGATCTGAGCGGGCTCCATGATCCCAGTGCTGGCTATGGCGTCTGGTCTGAAAAAAGGCGCGAAAGTAGTATCTGACGGACCAGGGGAAGAAGGGAGGGAGGGAGAGAGGGAGGGAGGGAGGGGCGAGTGACGACATGGCGTACAGGTACAGGGAATTAAAATCAAGAAAGGTGGCTTTGCATCAGGGAGAAAGACAAACAACTGTCACACAGAATGCCCCCCCCCAAAGATTGAACTCAAAAGCCTGGGTTTAGCAGGAGGGAGGGGGGAAGCAAATGAATGCAGAATAAATCTATTTTTTACATCTTAAGACGACGGTGCAGCATGACTGATAGCCCTTGGTATTTTCTGGGTGCTTGGCAGCAAATACTGGGCGCTTGGCAGTAAGCCTTCAGGTCTATTGCACCATCTGATTCCCACTGCAATATGACAATGATGGATACCAATCGTAATATGCTATCTACTGCCCAAAAGGCAAGGGGTTGCTGCTGTGTAGCAATCTAGCCCCACGTCTGCCAGCCCCATGTCTGCCAGCACCCAGATCGCCATCGGCCTCTTCTGGGTGCTTAGCAGACAATACTGGGCACTTGGCAGAAAATAGCATGCTACGACTCTGCAAACGTGCAATGATCCAACAGGGCGCCTGGCAGAAAATAGCATACTACGACTGATAACCATCATTGTCTGCCCGGGTGCCCATGATTGACAGCCGCTGCAGTATGACGACGACGGATACCAGTCGTAATAAACCATCTTCTACCAAAAGGCAAGGGGCTGGTGCAATGCAGCACCACGGCTGCCAGCCCCACGGCTGCCTGCACCCAGATCGCCAATGAAGGCTACCAGTCATGCTGCACCATCTACCGCCAAAAGGCAGTAAGCTGCTGCTGCTGTTTAGCAATGCAGTCCCACGTTTGCCGGCACCCGGAAGACATATGGTGACGGTGAGCTGAGCTGAGCGGGCTCAATGCTTGGCGTGGTATGTTGTCTGCACAGGTAACCCAGGTAAAAAGGCGCGAATCTATTGTCTGCCGTTGCTGTGACGGCGGGGGAGGGGCCTGACGCAATGTACCCAGAACCCCTCGCGGCACTGCTTTGCATCATTCGGGCATTGCGATCTCAACCCATAATTCCAATGGGCGCCGGAGACTCCGGGAACTGTGGGATAGGTACCATAGTGCAATGCGCCGGAAGTCGACGCTAGCCTCGGTACTGTGGACGCGGTCCGCCGACTTCATGCACTTAGAGCATTTTATGTGGGGACACACACAATCGGCTGCATACAACCGGTTTCTATAAAACCGGCTTCTATAAATCCGACCTAATTTTGTAGTGTAGACATACCCTTAATAATTTTCAGCTCTTTTCAAGCTGGACAGAAACATGGCCCCATTTCAAGTGATTTCAGCTCTCACTGATTTTTTAGTTGTTAGTAGGCAGGGTAGAAACACAGTCCTACCACAACTGATTTCACTTTGATTGGGCATTTAACATAATGCCTAATAAAGCCTATTTAGCTCTAGTCTTTGATCAGTGGGGAAGAACAAGTTAAACCAGTCTAGAAAGGACCCTTGAGAGTGTGCACCCCCCTGGCTAGGAATCCCTATTCCCCCTCTCTTATTTTCACAGAATTCTGACATTCGAGCCCCTGACTTAATGAGGTTCTTTCAACTGAGGGTGACAAGTTAAGCACAGTTATTTGGGACAGGTTAAGCACAGTCCTGCTTTCCTGTATTCCTACAATAATTAATCAACAATGGTAATCATATTTCACTACCCCTGCATTTGGTACTAAGGTGATTTGTACCCAACACCAGCCAAAGTTGATCACTTTTTGCTGAATATGTAAGCAGAGCAGGAGCAAACTATATTTACATAAAACACCCAAGTCTCTCCCCCTCCCAGCTAGCTGTCAGGAAAGCATTCATTCAGACCCTGCTTACATCAGGAGAGGCATGGTATATTTATTGACATTTAGCACTCAAAATGTGGCACCTTAAGAGCCCTGATGATCAAAAGTCCTGTCTATGCAGAATAATCACTGCATAGGCAGCAGCTTTCCCTTATATTGTCCAACTAATTGTCTCAAACCTGACCAGATTGCGGGGAGAGATCTGTAGGTTTAAGAGAGAATCTTGTTCTCCATACCAGTTCAATCTTTAGCTTATGCTGAGTTGCCAGTTGTGAAAATAACTTTTTGATGGGACACCTATCCACTGGGAGCTAGTACATTTCATGTGACCGTTGGACATGACTTCAATAGAACATGAACAGAATATGCATCATTCTTATTAACTGTGTCCAAAGGCATTTACAAAGCAATGAGTTACACAGCAGATATCTATCCCACGCTGCTTTGTGGCTGGCCATTATTGACCTGTCTGTTTATCTGTGTGCCCTCCCTTGCTCTAGTGTCAAGTTCCCAGAATGACCACTCCCCCATTAAAAAGCTGGCATGGGGCGAGATTTTGCCCACTTGCTCCTGGTTTTGAGTGTATCAGCATCGCTGCAATATTACTGAGATATCACTCAGAAGCGCCACAACATGCCTCACGCAGCTACTTGGAGCCATGTTGAGACCCTGCATCTCATCACCATCTGGGGAGAAGTGTTGGTGCAGGTAGCTCTTATGGCTGGCCACAGCAATAAAGATGTGTTTGTGGACATTGCAAAGCAGGTGTCGTGAGGGGTCATGATTGGGACGCCAAGCAGTGCTGATTAAAGAGCAAGCAGCTCAGGGGGACCTACATTAAAACAAAGGGATGACTGTGCCCCAACAGCAGAGCTCCCAGAGGTCATTCCCCTCTCTGAGCCAGCCTCCACGCACCGAGAACAATTATGTCTGGGAGCCCAGATCTTTTGAGCCCTCCACCTCCTTTCCCCGACCCTGATCGTTTTGAGCCACATCACTCAACCCCAGAATTCCCATGGATAAGAGGCAGAGCCAAGGCCTATACGTACCTGTGACTTTAGGGCGCACACACACACACACACACCTCTCTTAGGGTGACCAGATGAGAGGAAGAAAATATCGGGACACATGGGGGGTCGCCAGCGGAGGAAAAAAAAAAAAAAGAGTGCCGTGAAATATCGGGACAAATTGCGTCCCGACCAAACATCGGTCGGGACGTGGGACAAACGCCTAAATATCGGGACAGTCCCAATTTTATCAGGACATCTGGTCACCCTAACCTCTCTGCACTTTGTTTTGCCCTGCACTGATGCACTTTCCGTTCTGGCTTCACTGTTGCTTTAAATGTATTTCTGAATACTAAAATAGTTGTTTTATTGCTTCCCTTAAAACCTGCCACGATGGTCAACAGGCCCTTTGAGTATCCAGAGAAATACGACTTTCTGATTATAAATTCTGTGCAATGGTGTTAGTGGGGCACAAGTGATAGACCCCATGTGCCTATCGACTGCCCCAGTACAAGGTGGGAAACCCATGCATGCAAAGTCATCAATAATTTTCTGAGCATTACCCAGTGTTAGAACCCAGTGAGATAGTACCTTATGCATGGCATGACAGATACGCATGACAATGGCCTCAACAGTTGATCTTCCCATGAGGAATTGGTTGGCTATGGACCAGTAGCATTCTGGGGTGGCCAGCTTCCTGATGGCAATGATGCCTTGCTTCTCTACCGGTATGGGGCACTGCATGTTGATATGTTGTCGCTGCAGCTCTGAGTAAGTTCAGTACATATATCCCAAAAAAAAAAAAAGTAACCCTCCTCATCCTGAAATTGTCTTGCCACTGATGGCCATCGCAGGTCCAAAGAACAATCCTTTCCCATCAATCCACACTGGTCTCTTGAGCCCAGAAACAGCACTGAACAGTGTGAAACTGCTCCAGGCACTGATCCTCTAATACTAACTGCTTGGTGTCCTCTTCTTCCTCCTCCTGCTTCTACCACCACAGAGTGTTCTCCTGCTGCTGGAGATGCTACTGTTGCTTCCGTAGAATTTCCTCCTGCTACTGCATCATCTGCTCAGTAATGTGACAGGCAAAGTCCAAGGCCGAGTTCATCCAGCTTGGAGTGCTAAAATACAGCCGAAGTAGCCTCTGTGTATTTATGGTTGCCATCATAGCAGAGCAAAGCACGGTTGGGTCCATGCTGGTGGACAGCAATTTGAAAATGGCGCTAGCGCACACACAAAGGAAGCATAGGACTGAGACAGTGGAAACATTTTTTTTTAAACAACCACATTCCCACACACGGCTTCCTACAATTCACAGTGAAAGCTATCCCAGGATACACGCTGCTCAACAGCAAAGCAAAGGACCATGAGATATCCTCCGAGAACACCATGCCCTCAGTTCACAACTGTCGAAGACAGTGGGTCTTGAACACTAGTCCACAAGGCTCTTCAGAGCTAGTAAACTCCAACCTGCCACCCAGTGACCTGCTAACTATCATCAGACTAAGAACTGAACTCTGAGGGTATGTCTACACTACGAAATTAGGTCGAATTTATAGAAGCCGGTTTTATAGAAATCGGTTTTATACAGTCGATTGTGTGTGTCCCCACATAAAATGCTCTAAGTGCATTAAGTCGGCGGACCGCGTCCACAGTACCGAGGCTAGCATCGACTTCCGGAGCATTGCACTGTGGGTAGCTATCCCACAGTTCCCGCAGTCTCCGCCGCCCATTGGAATTCTGGGTTGAGATCCCAGTGCCTGAATGATGCAAAAACAGTGTCGCGGGGGGTTCTGGGTACATGTCGTCAGTGCCCTCCCCCTCCGTCAGAGCAATGGCAGACAATCAATTCACGCCTTTTTACCTGTGTTACCTGTGCAGACAACATACCACGGCGAGCACGGAGCCCGCTCAGCTCAGCTCAGCTCACCGTCACCATATGTCATCTGGGTGCCGGCAGACGTGGTACTGCATTGCTACACAGCAGCAGCTAATTGCCTTTTGGCAGTAGACGGTGCAGTATGACTGGTAGCCGTCATCGGCTATCTGGGTGCTGGCAGACGTGGGGCTGCATTGCTATACAGCAGCAGCTCCTTGCCTTTTGGCAGTAGATGGTGTATTACGATTGATATCCGTCATCATCGTATTCCTCAGTGAGTTCAATCAGAGGCACCTGGGCAGACGTGTTTTGTCTCCTGGAGACTCAGTCCTGCGGGCAGTCCTATTGAACCGTCTTGACGATGATGGCTAGCAGTCGTAGTACAGCATCTTCTGCCAAGCACCCAGAAGATGCCGATGGCTATCAGTCATGCTGCACCGTCTGCTGCCAGCTTAAGATGTAAAAAATAGATGGACCAGATTTGTTCTGTATTCATTTGCTTCCCCCTCCCTCCGTGAAATCAATGGCCTGCTAAACCCAGGGTTTTGAGTTCAGTCTTTGGGGGGGGCCATTCTGTGTGACAGTTGTTTGTGTTTCTCCCTGATGCACAGCGGTTTATATACTCGGTGGCTTGGTGCTCCGGTGACAAGATAGGGATATGGGTTCCGTCTATCGCCCCACCACAGTTTGGGAATCCCATTGCAGCAAAGCCATCCACTATGACCTGCACGTTTCCCAGAGTCACTACCCTTGATATCAGCAGGTCTTTGATTGCGTTGGCTACTTGGATCACAGCAGCCCCCACAGTAGATTTGCCCACTCCAAATTGATTCCCGACTGACTGGTAGCTGTCTGGCGTTGCAAGCTTCCACAGGGCTATCGCCACTCGCTTCTCAACTGTGAGGGCTGCTCTCATCCTGGTATTCTGGCGCTTCAGGGCAGGGGAAAGCAAGTCACAAAGTTCCATGCAAGTGCCCTTACGCATGCGAAAGTTTCGCAGCCACTGGGAATCGTCCCACACCTGCAACACGATGCGGTCCCACCAGTCTGTGCTTGTTTCCCGGGCCCAGAATCGGCATTCCACGGCATGAACCTGCCCCAGTAACACCATGATTTGCACATTGCTGGGGCCTGTACTTTGTGAGAGGTCTATGTCCATGTCAATTTCCTCATCACTCTCGTCGCTGCGCTGCAATCGCTGCAATCGCTGCAATCGCCTCCTCGCCTGGTTTTGCTTTGGCGTGTTCTGGCTCTGCATATACTCCAGGACAATGCGCGTGGTGTTCATAGTGCTCATAATTGCCGTGGTGATCTGAGCGGGCTCCATGATCCCAGTGCTATGGCGTCTGGGCTGAAAAAAGGTGCGAAACTATTGTCTGACTGAGGGAGGGAGGGGCGAGTGACGACATGGCTTACAGGTACAGGGAATTAAAATCAACAAATGGGTTTGCAATGTAAAAGGAGGGGCTGCGGTTTCCGGGTTAACATGCAGCACAAACCCAACTACCCCACCCCCACACACCCAATTCTCTGGGATGATCATTTCACCCCTCCCCCCTACCGCATGGCTAACAGCGGGGAACATTTCTGTTCAGCCGAGCAGGAACGGGCACCTCTGAATGTCCCCTTAATAAAATCACCCCATTTCAACCAGGTGACCGTGAATGATATCACTCTCCTGAGGATAACAAAGAGAGATAAGGAATGGATGTTGTCTGCATGCCAGCAAACACCGGGACCATACGCTGCCATGCTTTGTTATGCAATGATTCCAGACTACGTGCTACTGGCCTGGCGTGGTAAAGTGTCCTACCATGGCGGACGGGATATGGCAGCCATCCCCAGAAACCTTTTGCAAAGGCTTTGGGAGTACATGAATGAGAGCTTTCTGGAGATGTCCCTGGCGGATTTCCCGCTCCACCCATACACGTTAACAGACTTTTCCAGTAGCTGTACTGGCCGCGATTGCCAGGGCAAATTAATCATTAATCATTAAACACGCTTGCTTTTAAACCATGTGTAATATTTACAAAGGTACACTCACCAGAGGTCCCTTGTGTGCCCTCAGGGTCTGGGAGCATGCCTTGGGTGAGTTCGGGGGTTACTGGTTCCAGGTCCAGAGTGATAAACATATCCTGGCTGTTGGGGAAACCGGTTTCTCCGCTTCCTTGCTGTGAGCTATCTTCATTGTCTTCATCATCATCTTCCTCATACGCCGAACCCGCTTCCCTGTTGCGTGATTCTCCATTGATGGAGTCAAAGCACACGGTTGGGGTAGTGGTGGCTGCACCCCCTAGCATGGCATGCAGCTCCGCGTAGAAGCGGCATGTTTGCGGCTCTGCCCCAGACCTTCCGTTTGCCTCTCTGGCTTTGTGGTAGGCTTGCCTTAGCTCCTTAATTTTCACGCGGTACTGCTGTGCGTCCCTGTTATGGCCTCCCTCCTTCATGGCCTTTGAGACTTTTTCTAATATTTTGCCATTTCGTTTACTGCTACAGAGTTCAGCCAGCACTGATTCATCTCCCCATATGGCGAGCAGATCCCGTACCTCCCGTTTGGTCCATGCTGGAGCTCTTTTGCAATCCTGGGACTCCGTCATGGTTACCTGTGCTGATGAGCTCTGCGTGGTCACCTGTGCTCTCCACGCTGGGCAAACAGGAAATGAAATTCAAAAGTTCGCGGGGCTTTTCCTGTCTACCTGGTCAGTGCATCTGAGTTGAGAGTGCTGTCCAGAGCGGTCACAATGAAGCACTGTGGGATAGCTCCCGGAGGCCAATAACGTCGAATTCCGTCCACACTACCCCAAATCCGACCCGCAAAGGCCGATTTTAGCGCTAATCCCCTCGTCGGAGGTGGAGTAAAGAAACCGGTTTAAAGGGCCCTTTAAGTCGAAAAAAAGGGCTTCGTCGTGTGGACGTGTCCAGGCTTAATTCGATTTAACGCTGCTAAATTCGACCTAAACTCGTAGTGTAGACCAGGCCTGACAGAGGACTCCAGTTCTGGAATCCAACTGCCAGAATGATGGAGCTCCTGATTGGTTTACAGCTTCTATTCAAACTCAGCACAGGAACAGGAAGTTGTTCATGCAACTGGGTTCTCTCTGCTTCAGAGTGCTTCCCCGGCGATACCTGCTCCTGATAACCTGACCCTGCCTTTCTCCTGACACTTGACTCTTGGTTTGTCCTGTCTCAGATGCTGACCTCCTGGCATCAGACCCAGTCTGACTCCCGACTCCTGTGCTGACCACTAGGTCAGACCACCCATGTCCCAGTCATGACACAACAAACCACAGTGTGTGCATACACAATGCAAAGTAAAAGACTGAACAGGCTTTCCATGCATGCTATTGAGTACTTGCGCATTATCTGGTGCACATCAAAAACCTTCAGATTAAACCCCCTGTCTAGACATGCCCACAGTTACATCAGTTCTCTATTGAAGGTCAAGTTGTTATTTCTGTCACTGTAATGTCCACATATTTTGATATCAGGAATGCAAGTACCTCTGTGTTTCACCTTTGACAGCCACCAAACTGAGATTACTCATGTCTGATATTTTTTTCCAAAGGTAGGTTGAGTTCAGGAGACAACACATTTTCAAGTGGTTATTTTTTCAATACAAATAATTTTTGCTTGTTTTGACAGCCATATTCTGCATTCTGAAAATCCAGAAACTTCAGTGATTTACTGCAGATCTCATTTTGCATGTTTGCTACACTATTCTTATTTTTCAAAGCATAATTTACATTTAAATGAGAAACATGTAAGTCTTTGAAATATTTCTGTTCTTACAGCTTCTTTCCTGCAGAGACCATGCTCCAATGAGAGAAGAAACAAATATTTCATTCAGTGAAACCTAGCACCTATTGAAAGAATTTACAAGTCATATAATACATATTGTTAGTTAATGGATATATATCCTTGCATTAGCTTTCTCTTTTGCATCATGTTACAGACAATTAATTCCAGTATTCATCTGGCCTATTTAAGATGTACACGTGCTAATGAAGAGAAAGAATAATTATACCGATTAGTACTTTAAATTTTTAGAGTGCTGTATAAACATTAGCTGATTAATCCCCACAAGTGAGAGGTAAGTTAATATTGTCATCCACATTATTTGCCATCCAGGGAAACTAAGGCAGAGAGGTTAAAGGCAATATGAAAAAATAATGAACTGATGCCCTTTTTAGCTTCCTTCTGATGTGTAATGAAGGTTTGTAAGTTTGTTTGTTTTGTTTAATTCTGCTTGTAGTTTAAGTTTAGGAATCTTAATTCTCGACTTCCCTATTTTTGTGAGAGGACAAGCCTAAGACATGAGGACCAGGAGCTTCCTCCGAACTTAATTGAAGGGTATGAGAATTGAATCCTTAACAAAGAGAGCTTTTCTCCTCAATGTTTAAATAAAACAGGTTTTCACCGTCACGGAACTAGCTGGGCCCCTGACCCCACTCTGGTCTCCGAGTGCACCCTCTCTGGTGTCAGGCCTCAAGCTTTTATCTCTTCTAGGGTGGAATCACACGTCTCCCACTTTTAGAGGGGGGCCCAGGGCTACAGTACCCAGAGCTCACCCAAGATGTCAAACTAGGCTCAGCAGGAGCAGTTCTTCCCGTTGGGAGTCTGAGACCAGTGGTGAACAGCCTGCTTAAACCAAAATATTGCTCAGTCTTAACAGCAGGAGCAAAGCATAACATCTCAGGGAAAGAATTTTAAAAATCTACATCCATGTGTGTCTTACCTAGATACTTACCAACCCCGATGGAAGCCTAACTTCTTTAGACACCCCAATGGCTGTCTGTGTGCAGTCTGTTCTCCTGAACTGCTCCCCAACAACGACCTCCCCATAGAGAACGGAGTCACTTTTTATCCAGTCTGATCCCCTTTATCCTCTCAAGTTCCCAGGTTTTTTTGCCCTGCCATCTAAAACCAGTTTGGTGGTCAATGGGAAGTTGAGACAATCTCCTCAGAGCAAACAGCCATTATTCTGTAAACCCCCCTAAATGTTTGAGGGGCGTTTTACCTTCCTGTTTGTTTCCCAACAGCTCTGTTAATTTAACCCAGAATAGTTACGCAGTTGACTCCCAAACTGCTAAACAAGCCACTTTAGAAATCCAAAATAGGACCCCTCCAAACTAAGGTTCGCGCCCTTGGTCAGAGTCTATCATGTGTTGACCTCCCACCTCCACCAACCTTCCCTTCAATAACTCTATTACCACCGTATACACTTAAACAGAAAGGATTTATTAACCAAACAACTCAGAAAACTTAAAGCGCGGACCCCGCAAACCAAATATAATACTGAGTGGGCACAAATACACACAAAAGGTCACTATTATACTGTCTCTGTGCAGGAACACAGATACCAGACTGAGGACCTCGACTCTCTGACCAAGAACCACCATCAGGAACCCAGGACCGCTCAGGAACTCGCTGTCATGGACACCATCAAGGACAGGATCAGGATCGATGGGAAGTTAGAAGACAATACCTTCCGCAGCCTTTCTTGATCCAAAGCAATTTGGACACAGACTGACAGTCGGACGGACAGCCCCGAGCCACCGGAGCTGAGTCTTTATACAGTCTCACTCAGTTCCATGTCTTTTTCCTGCTCCTTCTAGTTGCTGGGCAGATTTCACCAGCAGTCTCTGGGCAGAGTTGCACAGCAGTCACCCAACAACAACCTGTAACATTCAAACATCAACGAGGCTGTAGCTCTCCAATCAGGGACCATACTGCCAAAAAGGGTGCCAAATTCAGATCTAAGGGACAACAAGGAGACAACCCAAAATGGAAGACAGAAAACCAACACGGAGGGTATGAATAACCAAAATGCCTATTCCCTGCTTACATAGTCAGGCAGTAAATATCCCACTACTTAACACAATTCAGTCATAGAGAAAACTTCCCAACAACCAGGTCAACATACAATATCCAAAAATGATTACAGAGCAGCTCCACATCTGTCACACTGGTAATAAACACAACAAGATGTAAACAGTGTTGTAATTACAGCGTCTAGTCCTGTAGATACCAGTTGTGCACCAGGTGTACCTTGGCTTGCAGGCATGTGCTGAAGGCATTTCAGATGCCAGGCCCTCTAAGCCCTAGCCTTAATTGGGCACAGTAACAATTTCGATACCTGGCTAAATGAAGGGGTGTTTTACTAGGGCTGGCAGAAAGGGGAAGCTTGCACATACCATAGGTGCAGTGGCTTAAACAATTACAATTTAAGGTGAGACAATAATGGCTCCTGTTTGGCCTTAGGGGAGGGAAGAGAGTAGTCCAGTAGGTTAGGGCTTCTCAGGCCCAGTGCCCGGGTGCTCTCTCAGTCCAGTTTCTGCTAGAGATAGATAGGAGCTTGCAGGTGTCCAAGCCAAGCTCAGTTAGTAGCGCCTTTGGGAACACTGGCTCCCTGCCAAATCTGCTGCTTCCCCACAAGTTCTGCACAGATGGTGGGTAGCCTTTTAGGAGGACAATCCTTCTTATGGCATATTTGTCCTCTGTCCTCCTTGCGTATTGAGGAGGATGCTTGAGTGTCTGCCTTTTGACACTTTTTAAACAAACATTTTTAAAATTACAAAACCAAAGCTGAAACACATATGCAACCCCGCTCCTGAAGGTGCCCAAAGCCTCTTCTCTAATTGTGGGTAGGGCCCTGGGATCTTCTATGAAGAGCGCCTGGTGCCTCCTCTCTGCTCCAGTGAGGGAACAGACTTTTTTCCAGCTCAGGATTATCTGGCTAGGCCTTTTCTCTCTTCCCAGCTCAGGGTCAGGCTGGCTGTAGGCTTCTCTCACTCCCCCTCCTCTCCTGCGCTGGGTAGAGCAGTCCAAGTCAGACATTGACTCCTCTCCCATCACCCCATTCAGCTTCAGGAGCCTCCCTCACTGGCTCCAAGTTGCCAGGGCTTCCAGCTCCCTTGTATCCCGGCTCTTATCTTCAGCCCAGCTGGGTCTGTGTCTATTGAGGTTTGGTGGCCACCATACCTGAGCTCCCTGGGTAGTGCAGGTGTGGGAGCCACCATACAGGAACTCTCTGGGATGGCGCTAGGAGCTGGAAACTCCAGCAGAGTTACACATAAAACCTTGGTGACCGCTGCCAGTTTGATACTGGGTTGGTGCACTATATTTTGTACCTCAGGATATGGTACCACTACTCACAATCCCTGCCCATTTGACATAGTTCCTTCTGGTATTTCTCATGCATCTTGCTCTTGCAACAGGTAACAGGAAGGATTGCTAAATGTATCATCATGAGAATCATCATGCCAAAAAGAAAAAGTATTTTCTCAGTCACCTGGGAAGAAGAAATAAAATTCATTAAAAGAAGTGGGAAAGGAGATAACTGTACACTTTGCACCTACTGTGAGTGTGACTGATGTTTCAATTCATGGTAAAGGTAATGTAATACATCACATTGAAACTGCCAAACATAAATCAAACACGATAGAGATTACAAAAAGTTCAAGAATTCAAAGTATTTTTCAAAAGTTCATGTACTGCCCTTGATGACAGAGTTATGGCAGCAGAACTCACTGGAACATTTCATGCTGTTAAGCACAACCACTCTTATTGAAATGTGGATTGAACAGCAAAAGCGAATAGAAGTATTTTCAGTGATTCCAAAATGGCTAAAAATGTATCCTGTGGAAAAAGTAAATCAAAAGCACTTTGTGAAAAATGTGCTAGTCCCATATTCTGTTTCTAAGCATACAGATTATCGTAAACAGAATGACATTTATAAATCGATAGCTACTGATGATTCCGATAAAGGTTCCATGAAATGCTTTCCACTTGTTTTAAGGTATTATCATTATGTTCCAGGCATTCAATATTGTTTATTAGATTTTGATGAAGATTGTCATGAAAAAATCTCAAGCAATCAATACCAACATAGTCAACAGGATTCAATTTTGTCAGCATACACAGAAGACAATGTGAGTGTTAATTATTTTAAATTTAACAGTGTTTTCCAAAATCTGAGAGAAACCACGACCTTCTTGCTGCCAATTATTTAGCTCATGTCATATATGACCATTGGTGCTGGAACTATTTTTTATAGTGGGGGTGCTGAAAACAGAAACCATGTATTTGGGTTGTTATTACTACTTCAAGCTAGGGGTGCGGCTGCCAAGGACCCCCAGTTCCAACACCTATGTACACAATAGCACAAGATTTGCAGTGACTAAACTAAAAGTTGATGTAGAAAACCTAGTTTTAAAAGTCTACATCCATTTTAGCATTCATTCACTGAGAGTTCAACTGCTTAGAGTTTGATGGGATATAATACTGCAAAATTCTACATCATGTAGTCACATGTTGGCTGTCACTTGTACCTGATGTTGACCAACTGGTAATGTGTTGAAAAGGCCTTAGTTTTGGAGAAGGAAACAAGAATGAAATTGCTGAATTGTACTATTTCTACTTGAGCCATGCTCTGAAAATATTCACGGACAGTATTGAAGCTCTGAAGTCAAACTTGTTCTCAGTAACTTCATTGTTCAAATTGATGTCCAACCTAGACAAGAAACTAGAATGCAGAATAAATTACAAATTTTATGGTTACATTGTGAACTCCAAAATAAAGAATCTCAGTGAAAGTGAACCAAGAGAGCGTGCAACAGGTTTTCTGCTTTATCAGCGAGCTCAAAAGTATTTACAAAACGGATATAACCTAACTGAAAATAATATGCCCAAGAAACTGTCTGTCTTATCATTGGAAAAAGTGTTCTTCTGAAGAATTTACAACGCTGTTGAACCGTGCAAACTTGATAAAGTTATTGACATGTACAGTTATATGAATAATTTTGTACAATCACAAGAAGTCATTTTGTCTTCTGAATTCCAAAACTGTACACGTGTTGGAGATACACCAAAATTTTCAAGCTAACTAATGGAAGCAGAAACTTCAAGAATTTGAGAGAAACAGATTCTTACATACTTTCCATTTCATGTAGCAACGCATACACGGAAAGAGTATTTCCATTAGTGTACGTCATGTGATTAGATGAAAAACCAGCTGGAAATGGACACAATGAAAGCAGAACTACAAATTGACTGGCATTTTGAAGATACTGAGTGCAAGGACATGCTTCCAGAATTCCTCAATAAGAAGCTGTTAGAAGCTGCCAGGCGCAATAAAATAAAATAAAATAAAATAAAATAAAATAAAATAAAAGTAGACTATAAGTTAAGGTTCGCACAGGCTTTCTATAAAATATGTTTTTAATTATTTGAGTTTTTTCCTCATTTTTAGAAGTAGTTAAAAAAGGATTTGTCCTCCTTTTTCAGTCACCTGTGATGGCCACCCTAAGACTTCAACCCAGATGCAACATGTGACAGTCATACCCTGTTCACATATGGTTCCCTGGCTCCAGCTGGTTCTGCACATAGTTCCCTGGCAGTTTCCTCTTCATTCAGGGTCCTATCTGCTCCTAGCTTGCCATGTGGCCACCCTTTCCTCAAGTACCAGGTCACTTCCCTGGGTCAGGGTCTTTCATGGGGTTTCTGACCCCTTTCCCTACTGGCCAGGGGGAGGGACCGTGCCTGCTGTGTGTGCACTCGAGTGAGTCCTAGGTCAGTGGGGAGGGGGTTGATGGGAATGGGAGAGGCCTGCTTAGCAGATTCACCACATTATGAATAAAAAAATCATTTCCTCTCTCAGTTAATCAGGTGTCACTTCCTTAGATGTCATAAATAATCCTGGTGGTTCTCTATTCATCCATACAGCCTTCCTGGATAGAAAAGAGCTCAATTTCTAATATTCCCTCCATCGTGCCCCCCCCCACTTTATTTTTAAACAAGCTTTTAGGCCTTCTTTGTGCATCATAAAGAAGCATCAAAGGGCACAACTCCATTTTCCCCCCTTTCTAGATGACCATTAAGGGCTCTATCTCCCTACCATTGACATCAATGGGCAAAACTCTCAGTGGAGAGAGCAGAATCAGCCCTAAGTGCTCTGACTAAACTCATACAGTGAGTCAGTGGTAGAGTCAAGGTTAGAGTTCCAGGGGTCCATTTGCTCCCTGGCTAAAAGAAATGTAATGTACTGTAGTAGGTTGTGTCACACTCTAATATAATAATCATTTAGGTAAGAGCTTTCTTCATTCTTTCCTGGAGTCGTTACAGAAGAAATGATTCACCTGGTACCATAAGTTTCTAAAATGAAAGAAAAGTGTCCGAGTTCTTATCAAGTTCTTCAGTTATCTCATTTGTACTCATCACAGCTGACTCTCCTCTAGCAAACTGAACTAAAACATAAAATGGTGCTGTCAGCTGGTAAAGACTGAGGCCTGGCCTACACTGCTGCTTAAGACGATATAAGTTACGTCACTCAAGGGTGTGACAAAAATCACCCCCCTTAGCGACATAGATTGCATCGACCTAACATGGTGTCTACACCGTGCTATGTCAGTGGGAGACGCCCTCCGCCAACTTAGATTCCGCCTCTTGGGGAGGTGGAGTACTGAAGTCGATGGGAGAGTGCTCTGCCATCAACTTATCATGTCTTCACCAGACCCGCTAAATTGACTCCACTGCATCGATCACACTAGCACCAATTTAGCATGTCAGTGTAGACAAGTCCTCAGAGAGTCACTTTCTTCTAGTACTGAACAAGGAATTTTATTAGAGTAAGAAGCAGGAGGTTTCCTAAAGCTATTAGAACTATCTGCTTTGGTGCAGAGCTTCTGCCTAAAACCTTCCCCAACTGCTTTCCTACTCCAGTTTTTAAAAGTCAGTTCACATACACTCTCCTCTCCCCTCCCAGTCCCACCCAATTTTGTCTGTATCAAAAATCTTCAAAAAAAATTAATCACTGGGAGCTGTGGGAGCCCAACACCTCTGAAAATCAGGCCAATCTGAGGCCTAAATATGAATTTAGGTGCCTAACTCTGCTTGAAAATGTTGTGTAATGTTTGGAAAGTGTGTCGAGAGTCTCAGCTTTAAGATGCTATATAAGTGCAGTTAATGTGAGTATTCCTTTGCTATTAGTATCACAGTTCCTAGTAGGTACCTCATCCATTCGCTAAAGCTGGTATGGTACAGTGAATCTACTGAAGTCATATTTCAGAGAGTTCCACTGCTGGCAGGAGCAGTGTCACACGGTGCTCTACTCACCACTGGAGCGCCTCCTTGTGGCCACATCTGGAGATTAGCTCTGCCAATCTGACACCTTTTCCTGCGGGTGTTCATTCTGCCTCTCTCAGGCCTCCTCCCTACAGCCCCTTTCTGCCCTCAGCTACCTGGCTTTACACAAGCCCCACCTGCTCCTGTCCAACTGAACGTCATCCTTTAATTAGTCCTCACTGTTCCCGGCTCCTCCTCCAGATGCAGCCTAGGAAGTTAATTGGCGCATGTAGCTACCTTAACCCCTTCGGGGGCTGGTGTGGGGTGAACACCCTATCACAAGCAAAAAATCAACTGAAGCCCATTCAGTGTGGTTAAGGGTTAATCAAGGCTGCCTTTCAATTTCTTGTTCTATGGAAACGTTAACAAGAAAAATTGACCTATTTATCTCAGCAAATGATAAATGCGGTCTGTTTTATTGTTCTTGCACTCCAAAACCTTAGGATTTCTTTAGAGAAAATATCAAAATTTATTTCATAATCCATGCAACAATTAAAATACCCAATTTTTTATAGCATACTTATCCTTGAGAAACAATTATTCTGTAAATGAATGTTAAAATCTATGGGCCTTGATGGACACATTTGTTCTTTTGACACAGAGCCATTATGTTATAAAAATCAATTTTTAAACTACAATCCTAGTGCTGGCCACCTACAGATGTGGAAATTTTTCTTACTGTACTGCTACAGCTGCAGGATGTATTTGGAAGTTTTCTAATATTGGAGGAACATGACTGACTATTATTAAGGAAAAAGTGGAAGAAACACCAGTCTTAGGGGAGTCGGGATAGAAGGACTTGTCTTGACTTCAGTGGGGTTGCAGACAGTAAGTAAAGGCTGATTTTGGCCCATGACCTCTTGGACCGAAGGACAGTGTTGTCCTGAAGTCTTAAGGCCTTGTCTACTCCAGGATTTTAGCCACTTGTATACCTGTACCAGTGTAAGCCCCTAGTGTAAACACAATTTATATCTGTGCAATGTAATTTGCATCAGTGCAATTTTCCTAGTTAGAATAAGCTGTAGCAGTAGAAATCATGCTCCAACATTGTACATTGTCTGCAGTAGGGGTTTGCCTGGGTGCAGCTGCACCAGTGGCCAAAATCTTAGTGTAGACAAGCTGATTTGGGGGAAAATGGTAGTTACTCACAGGTGACATGGGCAACACTCAGACAGAGGCTGGGTGAGGCAGTCAGGGCCGGCTCTAGGCACCAGCAAAACAAGCTGGTGCTTGGGGCGGCACATTTTCAGGGGCGGCATGGCTGGCGCCAGAATGCCACCCCTGCCGCCCCTAAAAATGTGCCCCAGCCGCCCTAGCTCACCTCCGCTGCTGCTGCCGCTCGCGCGCCGCGGCCGCTCGGGATCTCCCCCTCCCTCCCAGGTTTGAGAGCCTGGTAGGGAGGGGGAGCAGCGGCGCGCGAATCAGCTGTTTCGCGTGCCGCTTCTCCCCCTCTCTCCGTCCCTCCCTCCTAGGCTTGAGAGCCTGGGGGGAGGAGGCAGGGCTGGGGATTCGGGAAAGGGGCGGAGTTGAGGCGGGGCTGGGGGTGGGGTAATTAAAAAACGGGGTGGGGGAGGCAGCCAAAATTGTTTTAGCTTGGGGCGGCAAAAATCCTGGAGCCGGCCCTGGAGGCAGTGACACTAATACAGAAACTAAAGTAATTCTGAAAAGGAATAGGGGTGGTAGGGAGAATAAGATGCAAAAACCACTGGTATTTTGGTAACAGCAGATACTGGTAAGACCAGATACCCTTTGGCAGGAACAGTCTGAAACGGTTTGGATAGATCATGACATTTTAGAAATGCTGTGTGAGTGGAAACAAACAGAAACAAGGGGCATGAACACAGCCACAGGGAATTTTCAAATCTGTAAGAAAGTTTGTGGAAAAATGTGTGCTGCATTGGCCCAGGTTTTCTGCCAACAAGCCAGACGGGATTGTAGCATTAATCATTCAGTGGATTTTGTTATTGTTTTTGAAATACTATTTTATTGGCATTAACTAGTCCACAAAACATACACATTCAAGATGCACGGTCATAAAAGAATGATAAAATCCTGTGAAGAGTGAGAGAAATGAAAAAATGCACAATGAAAATGATAGTTTCCCCTAGGCCTGGAAACCATTTCTGAACTCCTATCTGAGAACTCTTGCAAAAGGATGGATTCAGGGATGAGTAAACTAGCCTAGGAATTATTCCAAAACACCATAGAGCTCAGTGCACGTTTACAGAAGTTTAGAAGAAAGTTCCAGATTCCCCTGAGAAGCAGAAATTTGGCATGGAGTTTTGTTAAAATCAGCTTCTCATAGCTGCTGGGACGCTCAGGGTACCTAGAGTAAGGCAGGGCTGGGGAAAGACCAGAGGGGCTGGGGAGCTCCAGGCTGGCAACTCCCCAGGCTGCAGGGCCTTGTCCAAGGCCCCATAGAGGTACTGGGTTGCAGAGAAAGGCAGCAAGTCTGAAACCCCCTTGCCTGTGATAAGTGGCTTATACTGCAGTCTGCCCAGGGAGCGGGGGCTAGTTGGTGACTGGCTGTAGCCTACGACTGAGGCGAGGTGGGGATAGGGGGTGGGGGTTCCCTGGGGAGGGGAGACCCTAACAGTGAGGGGTTACTGCCAGGGGCAGCACCCCAGGTAATGGGACACTGGAGTCCAGGGAGGGACACAGGGGCCAAGTGGCAGCGGGACACCGGCCTGCAGAGGGCGCTCCGGAGACTGGAGACCTAATTCCCGGAAAAGACCAGCAGGAGGCGCTGCAGGGGTGAGTCCCACATGCCTACAGGGTCTAACCCATCCCTGGACCCTACAAGTTGCCTTTTATCTTTTAGAGGATGGCCTACAATATCTGTTTTCTCATTTGATGGAGTTTTTGTTCACTTCTATTAAGTGCTTCCTACTGTATCCTCCAGGCAGAAAACAGAGTAATCATTAAATGATGACAGGTTTCAGAGTGGTAGCCGTAAGAAAAGAGACGAGGAGTACTTGTGGCACCTCAGAGACTAACAAATTTACTTGAGCATAAGATTTCGTGGGCTAAAACCCACTTCATCGGATGCATGCAGTGGAAAATACAGTAGGAAGATACACAGAGGACGTGGAAAAAATGGGTGTTGCTATACTAACTATAACGAGAGTAATCAGTTAAGGTGGGCTATTATTAGCAGGAGAAAAAAAACGTTTATAGTGATAATCAGGATGGCCCATTTCCAACAGTTGACAAGAAGGTGTGAGTAACAGTAGGGGGGAAAATTAGCATGGGGAAATAGGTTTTACTTTGTGTAATGACCCATCCACTCCCAGTCTTTATTCAAGCCTAATTTAATGGTGTCCAGTGTGCACATTAATTCCAATTCTGCACTTTCTTGTTGGAGTCTGTTTCTGAAGTTTTTTTGTTGGAGTATTGCGACTTTGAGGTCTGTAATCAAGTGACCAGGGAGGTTGAAGTGTTCTCCGACTGGTTTTTGAATGTTATAATTCTTGACGTCTGATTTGTGTCCATTTATTCTTTTGCGTAGAGACTGTCCGGTTTGGCCAATGTACACATGGGAGAGGGGCATTGCTGGCACATAATGGCATATATCACATTTGTAGATGTGCAGGTGAATGAGCCTCTGATAGTGTGGCTGATGTGATTAGGTCCTATTATGTTGTCCCCTGAATAGATATGTGGACAGAGTTGGCAACAGGCTTTGTTGCAAGGATAGGTTCCTGGGTTAGTGTTTTTGTGTGGTGTGTGGTTGCTGGTGAGTAACAGAACGCCACTAGCTGTCACCTTCAACCCCCAACTAAAGCCTCTCCAGCGCATCATCAAGGATCTACAACCTATCCTGAAGGACGATCCCTCACTCTCACAGATCTTGGGAGACAGGCCAGCCCTCGCTTACAGACAGCCCCCCAACCTCAAGCAAATACTCACCAGCAACCACACACCAGCACCATCATAGGACCTGGAGTCACTCCCGCAGTCTGTTGTTTAAAACTAGGACAATCTCTCCCACCCCCAGTGACAGGGGTTTCCTCCCTTTTAAAGGCCTTCTCCCTATCATGCATGATTGACAGAGTCAGAGGGGTGGGGTTAACTCTTCCTCTGGCCCCTTCCTCATCTGTGTGGGGCCTATACATCCCATCACAGGGTTCATTTTCACAGCTGTCTGAGTAGGGTGACCAGATGTCCTGATTTTATAGGAACCATCCCGCTATTTGGGGCTTTTTCTTATATAGATGGCTATTACCCCCCCCCCCTCTGTCCCGATTTTTCACACTTGCTGTCTGGTCACCCTATGTCTGAGTGTCCTGGGTCTGACAGGCCAAATGCTACTAGAGGGGCCTTTTCTCCCCTATAGGGTGACCAGATGTCCCGATTTTTATAGGGACAGTCCCGATATTTGGGGCTGTGTCTTATATAGGTGCCAATTACCCCCCACCCATCTCGATTTTTTCACCCTTGCTATCTGGTCACCCTACTCCCCTACCCCGGTTGGTGTTGAAAGATGTGTGTAAGAGGAAGCTTCTTCTCTCTCCTCTTGCTCAGTCTGCAGCAGGTAAGGCTCCCATATTGAAAATCTATCCAGTGCTGTCTACTTGACTTAGCTTGGATAAGAGGCCATGGGGAGTGCTCCTGTGATCGGCACGCTGCTTCTATGTACAGAAAGTAAAGAAGATAAAGAGAATGGATATTACTGATTAATTTATTTAGGGTATTGCAGTAGAACTGCATTTTTAGAAAGGGTTTAAATGAGAAGAGTGGCTTGATAGATCAGAATAGAAAAGTCATTTCGTCCATCTATCTATCCATCCATCCACATGCAAAACTTAACTGAATCACCAAGATGTCTACACACCTACTCCTCATGATCTTATTGCTGTAGCCCTAATCTTTCCTCTACCTATTCTCTCCCTACTGTTAGTCACCCACACTTATTGTGTCATTCCTAAAGTTTACACTATTAACACTTTCAGGTGGGGTCATTTCTTTCTATGTTTTCTGTGAAGTGCTGTGCATGATTATTATTCATGCAGGCATGGGCAGCACACACCGTGCAGAGTGGCCTGGCTGCGCCTCCGCCTAGGGGCCGGACATGCCAGCCACTTCCAGGAGCAGCACCCGCACCCCAGAGCCCTCACCCCCAGCTGGCGCCCTCACCTGCTCCTGCATCACAACCCCCTGCCACAGCCCAGAGCCCCATCCCGCACCATGAACCCCTCATTTCTGGCCCCATCCCAGAGCCCGCACACCCAGCTGGAGCCCTCACCTCCTCCTGCACCCCCAACTCCCTGCCCCAGACCAGTGAAAGTAGTGAGGGTGGGGGAGAGCGAGCGACGGAGGGAGGGGGCTAGAGTGAGTGGGAGCAGGGCCTCAGAGAAAGCGTGGGGAGGGGGAGGAGCCTCAGGGAAGGGGCAGGGCAAGGGTGTTTGGTTTTGTGCAAATAGAAAGTTGGCAACCCTACTGCTTGTGGAAGTGAGGCTGCCCTTAATAAAGGTTGTTTGCAGTCTTGTAGCCACGTTGGTCCCAGGATATGCAAGACACAAGGTGGGTGAGGTAATATCTTTTAGTGGTCCAACTTCAGAAGCTGGTCCAAAAGAGATATTACCTTGCCTACCTTGTCTCGCCTAATAAAGTTGGCTGCCATCTTCCACTGTTTGCAATTAGATTAAAGCCATGCCCACAGGCAAAATGGCTGCCACTCTGTGGTTCAGAGGGCTGGACAGGACACAGGGACTATGAGGAACAGCAGAGACATTGTGAAAGGTGGATTGGGGGAGTGACGGGGAGCAGGAGGCAGCTTTAGAGGTTTCAGGGGGATAGCATGCAGGGGTTGTGGGGGCAGGAGGGAGGCCTAGGGGTGCAGAGGACAATGATAGGAATGGGAGATGGAGAGGATAGATTGGCAGCTCTCCCAGCCTGGGGATGGTGGTGGGTAAGGGGAGCCCCTTTGAGCAGCAAGGGGAAGGTAGTGTTGCCAGCTTCCACAAACTGATTGCGAGTCATGGGATTTTGGCTCCTGCAGGGGGAGCTCATAGACTCATAGACTTTAAAGTCAGAAGGGACCATTGTGATCATCTAATCCAGGGGTGGACAAACTTTTTGGCCTGAGGGCCACATCTGGGTGGGGAAATTGCATGCAGGGCCATGAATGTAGGGTTGGGGTTGGAGTGTAGGAGGGGATGCGGATTGTGGCAGGAGGCTCAGGGCAGGGGATTGGGGTGTAGGAGAGGTGTATTATAGGCATATAATAAACATTCCACCGTCTCCACTATAAATTAGATCAATATATTCACACAGAAAATTCTAATAACTCAATATATAATAACTTCCTCTCATTGACCCAGTCAGCTACGGGGTTCATAACAAATTGTTACATCTCAGTAATCATAATGCTACACTCCCCTTCTCTAGAGCCACATGAGAGGCCAGAAAACCTCTCATGGATGGAGACAATTATGCCAATTATGCCATTCTAACCCAGAGATACTCTTATTTTCAGAGTGTAATGAATGAAGTGTCTACACAAGTACTCAGCCCATTAAAGTTATATCTTTTCTAGCCCATCTGAGGGCTCTTAGGTTCTGGTTTCCTCATTTGCAGAAGCTGATAAATTGGAATGTCAATGCCATTAAACACTGTGCAGCTCTTAGGCAGATCCACACATTTGCTAGGTGACACTCACTTTCATCTAGATACTCACGTAACTGGTTTAAAATTAGACAAAATAAGTCAAGAACAGTAAATGAAAGACAAAGCAAGGCCTCTTACCTGACCTCTGAAAATGCACTGCTTTGTCCCTGTAATAATTAAGAGCCACAGAGTGACTTTCAAGCTGGATAGAGCTTTCAAGTGTATTAGGGACAGAAATTAGTTTACCTCGCTCTTCCTTACCTTGTCCTACAACATTCCTTGCAATGCTGGCTAAATGATTAAAGAGAAATGGGTATGGTCCCTCCACCCCAGAGGCCTCTTCTTGAGTCTGCTGTGTGAATTCACAGAGCTGAATTTGCCCAGACCCCAAATGGTGGAATGCTGAGAAGGAGAAAGCTCCCATTTCAACACCATAACCTGCAAGCAGAATAAAGATGATAAAGAAAACTATTCACAAAATCAATTGTGTATGGATAATTATTCTTTATTTCACATATCCTCCCAGCATACAGGCATGATCCTCTTCCCATTGAGGTCAAAATCTGAGAAATTATCTATATGATTTGTCTCTAAAATGCCCAGATCTCTTTAAAGTCCCAAGCCTTTTTGTATTCATTCTTTTAATCTCTTTACCCCACCCCCACTTTCACTGAAATTCCTTCAACAAACCATGCAAGTCACTCATCCTGTTTCCTTAGAGTCTATCCATCCAATATCAGCAAAAATGTAAGTGTTATACCTGGATGATGCAGAGTGTGCAAAGGTCAATTAGTCCTAGTTTAATACAAGGATCATGCCTAGTTTCATGTATTAATTTCATGCTTTATTATGCCTGCATCCTGGCAACATGCACATAATCTTATTACATTTGCCAGTATGGGATTCATCAGTAGAATGGCTGATGGACTTTTTCCCCCCCCCCCCCCCAATTCATTCGATGAAAATAAACAAGTATAACAAAAGCCAATGCAAACAAACAAAACCTTCACTCTTAACATACTGTGAGGATAAATAATATCATGTATGTAAGGCAGAGAAGTAAGAAAGTGAAAGGGAGAGTAGTCAGCATTTTCCAGGTAGCAGACAGAGGATAGAGAAATGTCCCTTGGATTTAACTAAAAAGAAATAATTAGTGACTTTAATAATTTTCAGGGTATTTCTTGCTTTCTGATGTAAAATACTTGGTATCAACAATGGCTCTTTGGAAGGACAGACATTTGCACACTGTTCTTTTTAACACTAGTTTCCACTCTGATTGCCCCTGGTTTGTATGGATCTTAAATAGTGTGCACCTTTTCTTCTTTACCTATGGGGTTTTGTGCGGGGAGGGGAGGTTACTCCATTTTTTCTGTAACAGCTCTTTCCTTTGTGTGTCTGATCTGCACTAGTTCTTCAACACTCATTTCTCACCAGCCCATCTCTAGCAATAGCCAGCATTTTCTATTAAGACTTTGCTCACTCTGTCTATGCCTGTCTGTGAGGGATTTTTTTTATGAATTGCTACAAAAGGAAGACAGTTTCTGAGAGCAACACTTCAATTCAGTCAGTCACTCTATATAACTCTTACTTTGTGGGTATTGGAATTGGATTGAAGAAGTTTGAGTGCACTCTTGCATTTTCCTTTGCAATTGATTTTTGGAGCTTGACATATGTATTTTCATAAGTACTTGGAGTTTTGGAGAAAATGTGGAAGGTGAGGAAAATGGAAAAAACGATTAGAAAGACCTGGCTGTGTGAGACGAGAGCTCTGTCACTGGCCTTTTTCCTCTATACCAGATTCTGCCACTTGTATTCACACTAAACAATGCCTTAAGTCCTACCGAATGTTAGGATGGCAGAATTGGGCCCAGAGGTGTGTGGTTTTTTTTTTTTTTTTTTTTTTTTTTTTTTTTTGGCCTTTCCAGTTAAGTGAGTTTCCAGAGCAGACAAGACATTAAAAATTCTCCTGAAATCAGAGTAAGGAACATAGAACATATTTTACATTCTCTCATTTGTCAAGCTGTACAGATAAAAAATTAAAAATGAAAAACAACTACTGGTTTGCAAGGTTATCATAAATCTTGCTGTAGTTTAAGATCAGAGAAGGGAAGAAGTAATGTTTATCCTTGACATTTTCACGCACAGTTCTAGAAACTCTTTATTCAATAGGTAAAAGGAATGGGCAAGTAGTTAGGTTTGTCCCAGCAAAGATCTCCTGTTCACAGGGAGACATTCAATCAAACTGAGCTTCACCTCTACTACCCCTAGACTGCAGAAGAATAATGCAATAATGTTTGTAGCATAAAACTAGACAGAAGCCTATAATCTTGAATTTAGATGAAAAATATTGTATCTAGAAGGGTTTGACATCTGAGTTGTTTAAAAATACTGTTACCCCTTTTGACCAAAGTGGCTAGCCAAAGTTTGGGTTATTTCCATTAGGGGGAGAAATTGAGGATAGAATCTGGAATCTTTGATTCAATCCTGTTAATTTGCAAAGAGTGTACCAAGTCCTGGTCCCTTGAACACTGCAGGAATCAAACAGCAGGAGACGGTTTCTTTGCCCACAGCTCTAAGCTTCTTTAAGTCAGCACTTGACCCAGAAAGTTCTCTCTCCAAGCTTTTCTCAGGGCCATGCTCCCATTTTCTGTTTAGGCAGTGTCAAGAGGTTCAGGTTTATTTTTAACTTCTCTCTCCCACACAGACACACACACTTCCATCCAACAATATGCAGCAAAAACCTTCACCCAAAGAGTTCTAATTCCTGAGTGGACTCACACGTCTTTCCAGATGTGGAAAATTAATTCATTCATGCTCATAAAGTGTTTGGAGATCCTCAGATGGATGTCACCGTACAAGTTCACACTCTTACATGATGAGCTGCTTACCCACACTCCTTTTCAGGCAAACTCCTATCTTTTGGGAGTAAGGGCGTCAGGATTTGGGCCATTATTTTTAATGATAAGGATATCGATTATTAATTAGTGATGGGCTTGTACTAAAAACCTAGGTCTGAATATCCCAGGTTTTTGGGTTAAGGGGACTGGGGCTGGAATCCAAACTCAAATCCAAATGTCACTGCTATCACCAAGCCGTATAAGGTGCTGAACCAACCCCCAACCCCCACCCCCACCCAAATCTGAGTTTATCATCTGGATCCAAGTTTTGCAACTCAGGCTCAACTGTACTATTATCTGACAGGGTTGTTGTAGCTCTCTGAAGCATTCCCAGAATCCATTAAAGGCTGAGAGGTACATTGGGTTGAAGGCTGTCTACGGTAAAGTGTTCAGAGTGGATAAAAGGTTAGAGTTATCCATATATGTTCAACAATAAAGACCAAATGTTCTCCTGACCTTATAGTCCAGGAAGCCTTTTGTGTGCTTCCCTTTTGACATGCTGCTCTACCATTCAAGCAGTTGTTTCTGACTTTTAGCATGCGAGGAGCACATCCTTGGCCATTAGGTTGTGCCCCATTATACCTGGTTTATTTGGGTATACAGTTATAATCATTAAGATAAAGACATCTGTTTTCAGTTCAACAGCCGTTTTAAACACCCTGTCAATTGTGATGCCTCTTTTCTGACCTGACAGATGAGCATTCCCTAAACACAACCTTGGGGGTCTCCTGATGAAATTGACAACATCAGCACATACTAGCATCTGTCAGCTCCACTATATACATCCTAGAATGGATCCAGTGAAGCCGAATGATTTTTTTGGTGCGGTGAGTGTGCCTCTCTGCACACACATAGAGATGCTTTTTTAAACCATTCATCCCTATTCTTCTTCATAGCCCTGATATCCAGTTTAATCTTGACATCTCTACCCCACATAGCTTCTTAGACGTAAGAATTAATCTTACTGCCCTATCTCAGAAGAATACATCTTAGGTTCTTATCTACTGGAGTCCACCAAGAATCTGAGTAGGTGGTAACTCTCTCTCTCTGATTTGGTACTGAACTGATACACTGGCATAGATGTGAGGAGGTATGTGCAAGTGTAAGTTCTGTCTTTCTGTCGAGTATTAAATCAGCCAGAGCCAGCTTAGGGACAGGTGTGAGAACAGTGCGGTCACATATGGACCCTACCTGCTTGTAGAGACTCCTTGGTGACCAAAGTGTCAGAGCTGGGAGCATCAGCAATAAAACAGCAGGGATGAGAGAGCATTGGGAACATTGTGGAGAGAGAGGTGAGCAACAGGAGATTCCTTATTGGGAGGACAGGAGGAGGGATTGAAGAAATGCACCCACTGGGCAATTCTTGCATGTCCTTTAAAAATATATAAGACCAGCACTGAAACCAATGTCCTGATGGATCATTATTGCTGTTATTTAACATCTATACTGGGGTTTTCCAGAGAGGATAAAGTCACAGCCCCAAAGAAGAGATGACATCACAGGAGTGAGGAGTGAGGCCTGGGCCTACTTTCTCATTTTTGGTCTTTTTTTAATTTTTTTAATTTTAGTATAATTTAGATTTCCTTGAGTTGATGTGGGGGGGGGGTGGAGGTTGTGGGCAGGGCATTGTTCAGAAGCTGTGGAAAGGCCATTAAAGATCACAGGGTATCGTTTACAGAACTAACGATGATACCCACACGGTCCTGGCCAAATGGTAATTTTGTGTAATTACATTCGACCTAACTACATTCCCTCAACAATTTCAGTTAGATACAGCACTCTTCACTTCTGATTGACTGGAATATGGGCAGAAGCACTTTGCCTTTAGAGAGGAAACTTGGAGCTTATAGTAAGTTATATGTTCACCACTTCATGCTCTGTTAAAATGGGAGGCCAGAGAGAAAGCTGATCACTGCCAGAATGCTTTGCTGCGTAAAATCGGATAATTGCCATATATGCTTATGTCTATGACAGGCATCTATCTACTGCCAATCATTGCAGTATCTAGGCACATCTTAGCCTATCCACACTTTCAGTGGCTATCAATCAATAGGAGGAATCAATGAGCCTGACTATCTTTTGTTGTGCAGCGTATGTTATGCATGGTGGAAAACAGATGTGCTAAACACTGTGCAAGAAAAGTGGAGCCCAGGATACATCCTAATGGGACTGGTGTGACCTAGTAACTGTGACAACCGGAAGTGGATGATTCTAAAATAAAGGATCCAAAGCATTGGCAGCAGAAACATATGAGCACAGTCACATTTGGTTTCAGGGGGCTGTGGAGACCTCATCTGTGATGTCCCATAGCAACCAAGTTTGGTCCGTTATTGGCTGTTTTTGAAAGGGACGTTCCTTCAGCTGGTTGTAATTAGTCACTGTGCTCTCCTATAGGTAAATAGCTATATAGCTATCTATCCTTCAGCCTCATGGCTCAGATGAACATATTCAGAGGGCAGCTAAACACAGCAAAACTGTGCAGGAGGCTGCAGCGTTGGTGGAAAATAACCTGGCCAAGTTTGCAGACATGCACAGTTCTATATTTTAATAGCAAATAATTTAGTGCTTCAAAATATCCACATGCCCAATTGCAGTTAGATGCCCATTGGAGAAAGTGGATCCACTGATTAAGGGCCATAACAATCTTAATGTTGTGAGTTGGGTGAAACATCATTGAAACTGGTGAGCGTAACAGCCACCCTGGGAATAAATATAAGAAACAATAGGGGCCTCAAACCAAGACACTGCCCCCAAATGAAGGCACCTGCGTGTCTGTTCAGGAATATGAATTATGTGGGCAAAGGAGTTTTACTGGGTACTGTTTTGAATAGAGGATGTGTGTGAAAGAGAGAGTAGAAGGAACACCACAGAGAAAACACATGGAAGACAACTGAAAGCCACACAGAGCCTGAACAAGCATTAGGAGCATGGCCCTGAGAGAAGCCGAGAGAGTCTTTGGGCAGAGTGCTGGCTGAAAGAGGCTTGGAGCTGTGAGTAAAGAAACTGTCTCTTGCGGTTTGATTCCTGCTGTGTTCAGATGAACAGGATTTTGTACAAGGCAAGGCGTATTAGTTTATCTTTATTTTCTCAATTTGTGAATTTTATCTTTGCTAGAGGGAAGTTTATCCCTGTTTTGCTGTAACTTTGAAACTAAGGCTAGAGGGGGTTCCTCTGGGCTCTTTGAATCTAATTACCCTTTAAAGTTATTTTCCACCCTGATTTTACAGAGATGATTTTTACATTTTCTTTTAAATAAAATCCTTTTAAGAACCTGACTGATTTTTCCATTGTCCAAAGACCCAGGGGTTTGGGTCTTTGATCACTTTGTAACCAATTGGTTAGGATATTATTCTCAAGCCTCCCCAGGAAAGGGGGTGTAAGGGCTTGGGGGGGATATTTTGGGGGAAGAGGAACTCCAAGTGGTCCTTTCCCTGTTTCTTGTTAAATCACTTGGTGGTGGCAGCGTACCAAGTTTTAACCTAAGCTGGTAGAAATAAGCTTAGGGGGCTTTCATGCGGGTCCCCACATCTGTACCCTAGAGTTCAGAGTGGGGAAGGAACCCTGACAGGAGTAAAATAGGGATATCCAGTCCAATGACACAAACTTGCATTTGGTGCCAATTTCAGGCTTTGTCTTGAGATATGAGTACCGCTGTTACTCTTACGCTATGGTAACAAGTTGGTCAGCTTTGCTGTTTATTCACCAGTAATCACCATCCTATTCATTTCAACCTTGGGACCAGTGTATATATGGGCCCATGGAGAACAGAACAAGTTAGAGCTACTGAGTCAAGAGAGCTGTGCCTGCTTTGCCCACTATGGCTTGTTTGAGTCTGTGCTTTCTTTACTCTCTTTTCTTATGCATGTTTTTAGCAAGACCATGTTTGCTCTAAACATGCCTCGCTTTCCTTTCACCATGTCTCATAGACTCATAGACTCATAGACTTTAAGGTCAGAAGGGACCATTATGATCATCTAGTCTGACCTCCCACATGATGCAGATCACAAAAGCTGACCCACCCACTCCTGGAATAATTCTCTCCCTTGACTCAGCTGTTGAAGTCCCCAAATCATGATTTAAAGACTTCAAGTCGCAGAGAATCCTCCAGCAAGCGACCCCTGCCCCATGCTGCGGAGGAAGGTGAAAAACCTCCAGGGCCTCTGCCAATCTACCCTGGAGGAAAATTCCTTCCCGACCCCAAATATGGCATCAGCAGAACCCCGAGCATGTGGGCAAGATTCTCCAGCTAGACCCGCATTGACCATTGATATAATTACCTGCGATGGCACGTTATTGACCTATTGACTAAAATCACGTTATCCCATCAAACCATCCCCTCCATAAACTTATCAAGCTTAATCTTAAAGCCAGAGAGGTCTTTCACCTCCATTGTTTCCTTCCTATCATCTTTTCTTACAGCCTTTCTACTTACATGCCACCTGAATTTCTGCTCCTCCATTCCACTAACCTTCCATGGGAGCATGACTGCACCCTGGTTTCTGGATATACTCCTCTGGCCTCTTACACATGAAAATAACACGCTTTGCCTCCAAATGGTCAAGACACTTGTGATTATTTATTTATTTGTTTATTTATTTTCCTCCGCCCTATGGATCAAGCCCAACAGGTGTCCCTTCAGCCAATCAGTGAATGGCCAATCTAGTGCTAACATGAAGGGCAGGTCGCAGCATACTCTGCGGACATTTGTGAGATATAATCAGTATCTTTCAATAATCCTTTTGGCTGCCAGATCAGAGCATCCCACTTCTTTTTGTATTAAGGAATTTCAATAATTTTTTTCATTAGAGTAATGACAATGGTTCGGTCTCCTCTTGAGACCTCATGTTCTCTTTTTTCATTTGCTGTCAAATATCCCATGAAGCACCATTTCAGGAAAGTCTTTTCAAAATGACATTTGTTTGCCCTGCTCTTTGCAGTCCTGCCATAGAGCCTGAGTCAGGGACAGTTTAAATTAATATTGCATTGAGGAAACTGAGTGCAGTTCTCTTTCTCTAGTCAAATGTCTGCAGCAAAGTAATGTCCTCCCATATTCATGAAACACAACAAAGGGATCCTGATTCAGAGGGAAAGGTGGTGGGGTTTACAATTTCCATGGAAACCTAACAACAGCATGACGAAAGGATTGACACAGAAGCATGAGGGCAGGCCCATATACTGAGTAATCATTGTAGGATCTGAGGACACTGCTTAGAATACATGGCAGAACATTTGGCAAGTTGACAGAATGCTGAAAGTTGGACCACTAGTACCACAGTGATGACTCCTGTTTGCTGGTCAGTTCCCCAAGGGGACCTATAAATTCTGTGGCATAGCAAGTCTAAATATTATTTACATCACCTAGGCATATTTCAGACAAAAATAGACATGATTTATAACTCGAACATACCTATTATATTCTTTTTTCTTTAAATGCTTTCAGCTGCTGCTTATAGGATGGATATAAATGCTTGAATCTTCCCTCTAAAATTAATTCAGTTCTCCACTTTCATCGCCACACACCCTTTCCACTATGAAGTTCTGGGAAGGTTGATATTTCTACGGCCTTAAAGGCCCAAACCTGCATAATTTATAAATGATAAAGCCAGAAGGGACCATTGTGATAATCTAGTTGGATTCCTGCCTAATATAGACCTTAAGACTTCCCCCTGAATTTAATTCCTATTGGAACTAGAGCATATCTTTTAGAAAAACATCCAATCTTGATTTTAAAATTTCTAGCAATGGAGAATCCACCGCAATGGAAGTGACCCATGGCGGGAGCACATGGGGTCACGTGACACCCCAGATTTCTTGGGCCACCTCTCCCCGAGATGTCCAACAGCGAGGAGGCAGCGGCTCCCGCGGCGGCGGCACTCATCGTGTGTTCATGCAGTACGGGGAGGGAGGAAGCAGCAGGGTGGCTGGCTGTGGGCTGAGCTCCCCCACCTTGCTACATGGGGTAGCATCTCCTTTCGTGCTGCTGGAGTCTCAGCGTATCCCACTGCCTGCTTTGCAGACCACACACTGAAGTGAGTCGGGGGGGCATCTTCGAGATTGGGAAGAGAGCTGTGACATGGTGCTCATCACCATTGAGCTCAGGTGGAGCCCCATCCAGCCCGAGAGCCCTGGGGGTAAAGTGAGGGGAGCAGGGAAGGGGGGAGAGTGGGAAAGTTGCAAGGGGGGGCAGACCCTGTTCCTGCTGCTTCAATGCACCCCCTGCAGCAGCCTGCTGCTGGGGATGTACTGAAACAACAGAAACCTCCAATGTGCCTAACAAGGAGAAGGAAATTTGCCTCTTATTTCTAGTCTAAATTTGTCTAGCTTCAACTTCCAGCCATTGGATCATGTCATACCTTTATCTGCTTGATTGAAGAGCCAGCTATTATTTCTGTTCCTCATGCAGGTACTTATAGGCTATAATCAAGTCACCCCTTAATTTAATCTCTGATAAACTAAACAGAGTGAGCTCTTTGAGTCTTTCACTATAAGCACGTCCAATCCTTCAATCATTCTCATGGCTCTTCTCTGAACCCTCTCCAGTTTAACAACGTCTTTCTTGAATTGTGGACACCAGAACCAGAGACTGTATTCCAATAGTGGTCACACCAGTGCAAAACACAGAAGTAATTTTATCACTCCACTCTTACTTGATAGTCCCCTGCCTATACATCCAAGGATCACATTAGCCCTTTTGGCCAAAGTGTCAGAGCTCATGTTGAGTTGATTATTTATTGTAATCCTCCAGTCATTTTCAGAGTCACTGTTTCCCAGGAGAGGGTCCCCCATCCCGCAAGTCTGGCCTGCATTCTTTGTTTATATATGTATGACACTCCATTGGATTCTACTGAAATGCATATTGTTTGCTTGTGTGCAGCTTACCAAGTGAACCAGATCACTCTGTATCAGTGACCTGATCTCTTCATCATTTACCATTCCCCAGTCTTAGTGACCTCTGAGAACTATCAGAAATGATTTAATGTTTTTGTTTTTCCTGGTCATTTACAAAAATGTTAAAGAGCATAGGACCAAGAACCAATCCCTGTGCGATTCCACTAACAACACACTCACGCAGTGATGATTCCCCATCACAATTACATCTTAAGACCTGTCAGTCACTCACTTAATGTGTGCTGTGTTGATATTGTATCATTCTAGTTCCTTAATTAAAATGTTGTGTGATACCAAATAAAATGTCTTACAGGACTCTAAGTATATTGCACCAACACTATTACTTTTATCGAGCAAATTTCAAGTCCTCTTCCTTTTCTTTTCTTTTCTTTTTTTTTTTAAACCTCTAGTTGTCTCAGTCCAGTTCCCAAGTGCCAGAATCCAGAACATGAAATCTACCACTGCAATTGCTACTAATTTGTAACTTAATTGGCAAACTCATTAGAGGGGCCGAAGACTGCTGCTTTGGCCACGGCGTGTGAATTATTTTCTCACTTCCTAGACGTGGTCTGTCCAGATTAGGGTTGAAGTCCATTGGGGCAAGGTGGGGTACATTTTGTTGTCCCATACACAAATACCTAAATCCAGTGCTCAGGCTGACCTTAAACCTCTGCTTGCCAGAAGGGGAAGACAGGAGTGGATCACTCCAGCTGTCCTGGTCTGTACACTTCCCCGAAGGTCTGGTATTGGCCACTGTCAGAGACAGAATAATGAGCTAAATGGACCATTGGTCTGACACAGTTTGGCCGGTGTTATATGCCTTTCAGTCTAGATACTTTTCCTTCATCTGAAATAAAAGTAGAGAAAAAAAATGTCAGACTCCATAGTGACTCCAACATCTTGCATTTGAACTGAAACTTTAAATGGCAACTACCTTACATCTGCCTCTGTCTCTGGTAAAGAGACCCCTCCCATTTAAATGTGCAGTAACCAGAAAACAGAATAACATCTTCTTTCAGTGTGAGGAAGTTTCATTTCTGCTGTCTCTGCTCTATCCTTGCTCTGTGGATAAACAGAGCATTTCAATCTCCAGGAATGTTAAGATGGCAAAGGCCAAATAAACTAAATTCATATGAACAATCTTCATCAGCAGCTTAATAACAAGCAGGTGCAGAGAGGTGTAAAGGGGCCCTCTCTGTGTTTGCTAAATCCATTGCTCCAGAGGAGAGATTCACCCTTCTGCAGAACAGCCTAAATTCTTGTGGGTTTTATCCTGAGTGCATCATCTGAATGATTATTTATCATTTTTGTGGGAATCTGTAATAGTGACATGAAAAGTTCTTTCCGTTGCTAACAAAATAAACACAACAAGCCCTGTCCTATCCAGCAAGCAACGAAGTGATCCTCCCTATTGCAATCCTCCCTGGAGCTGTAGGTGCTGTAGGATCACGTCATCACTGCCATTTCTGGGTCCTACACGCATATTCACTTCCTCTGCCAAGGTACTAGTCTCCAACCCATTTGGCTGATGTAATTGTGGGCCTGCTTCATATCTTCTGACCTACCCTGCATCTGATGATATCTCTTTGCTGAGATGAATAAAAATGGCTCCTCACTGAAATTCTTCTTCTACCGTTTGTAGTGCTTGCCAAACCCAAGCTTCATCAGCACAGTGAAGGGCCCCAAGGCCATCATGAAATCTAGTCAGTTGACACTCATTGACAACATGTGCCATTGACTGATGGAGGCCACAGTGACAAAGTGGATCATCACGCAAACCCTATGTGATGAGGTTGACTGTGCATATTTGTTGGCCAGTTCGGAACCCGTTCAGCAGAGTCCAAAGGTGATGTGGCAGGTCAAATCCAGGCAGTTGAATGATTGGATCAGCGACAAGGATACCATTCCAAACATTAAAATATATATATGGAGACATACCTATCTCATAGAGCTGGAAGGAACCCTGAAAAGTCATTGAGTCCAGCCCCCTGCCTTCACTAGCAGGACCAAGTGCTGATTTTGCCCTCTCAAGGATTGAACTCACAACCCTGGGTTTAGGAAGCCAATGCTCAAACCACTGAGCTATCCCTCCCCCTGAACTACTTCAGCTGACCTCTTATCACACCATAGGGTTGCTGCTGACCGATTTTGATCTGGCAATTGAGACCACAGTGGACACTTTGATGTAAGTCATGCTCTGTGGTGATTGAAAATGTCCAGGTACAGTGGGATACCTGGATTGGCATGTAGCTTTTCCACCAGTCTGGCTGTAGACTCTCTGTGATAAATGTGTGGAGGCGCTATGTTGCTCGGAACTAGTAGCCATGGAATAGGAGTGGGGCGCAGGGTGTCTGTGATGATATGCATGGTCAAGTTCAATTCAATGTCAACCAATTTAGTGTGAAGCAAATGATACCATACAGAGGCACAGAATTCCATTGAGGAACAGCACAGTGCCAGAGTCATGTGCAGAATGTCTGTGCACCTGTGCCCTATCTTGAACCGGCTAATTTGCTGATTAGATTATTTGTGGTACTGACTTTGGAAGCAGTCTTTTTTTAGATGGCCATGGAAAGTCAAAAAGCGGTTCAGTGTGACACCAAGGTAGACCGGGTGTTGCCTTGTGTTTCAGTTGAGGAAGATGGCTAACTCATGTTTAGCGCTTGCATTGTAGAGATGGAAGATGCTTGAAACTGTCTTAATCACACTTGATTGGAGGTGCCAACTACTACAGTAGGCTGCCATCTTAGTCAGGTCGGTGTTCAGATGTTCTCCAGTTTGGTGAAAGAGCATGACTGGGTACCACAGCAGAAGTCATCTGCATAGATAACCTTGCATGACTGAAAAAAGCAACAGAGGGTCCTGTGGCACCTTTAAGACTAACAGAAGTATTGGGAGCATAAGCTTTCATGGGTAAGAACCTCACTTCTTCAGATGCAAGTTCGTTATCTCCATACTGATTTATACCTGCCTCTGGAAATTTCCATTACTTGCATCTGAAGAAGTGAGGTTCTTACCCACAAAAGCTTATGCTCCCAATACTTCTGTTAGTCTTAAAGGTGCCCCAGGACCCTCTGTTGCTTTTTTACAGTTTCAGACTAACACGGCTACCCCTCTGATACTTGCATGACTGAGTTAGTGGCAGTTCATTTGTGTACAGGTTAACAGGGTGGGCTCAAGCACAGAGGCTTGGGGTTAGCTGTTGGCTTGTCTTCTCCATGCACTTGTTCTGTCTCCCATATGTACCTGAAAATGCTTGTCACAAAGTAGAAGTTCTCATTGAATAACTGAGTGTTGTGGGGAGGAGAGAGCAGGGTTACGACACATCCATTATGGATGATTATTAATCACCAGGCTACTCCACTCTCAAACCCAACTTATAAAATGAACAAATTGAGTTTTTTACATTTACACACTAGTTATAGACCAACTTCCTCCATCCCAAATTACGGAAAAATTGAACTACAAATCACTAAGGCCCAGATCCTCAAAGGCATTTAGGTGCCCAACGCCCATTGATTTGAGTGGCTATAGGTGCCTAAATACCTTTGAAGATCTGGCCCTAAGGATATTTTATTCCTTTCCTCCAGGGGTATATAAGCACAAGTGTGTTCAGGTGCATGAGTATTCGAACTCCATTTCAGACCCCATCCTATATAAATAATGTCTCATTATACATCTCTTCATAAGGGAAAGGCTAACCAGCTTTTCCAAACACACTCCACCACATACAGAGGCTCAGTACTCCGTAAACTCTAATTGTTTTACATGATTCTTTCTCTGTTTGAAATAATGGGTGTTAGTTTATATCACTGAACAGGTCTCAGACTATCATATGAAATAAACATGGGCTGAACCAGAACTTTGAATCCAAACCCCTTTGCATTTTCAGGGTGTTATGAGAAAAATAAGGCTTTTTCTTTGCAAGTAATTCTAACCCTGCTTCTAGGGTATCCAGTGGAATAAAATAAGAGAAACATGGTGCAAAAGCCTCAAATGTGAAGCTCTGTTCAAATCTAGTAGCAGTTACGAGGTGGACTTTACATTTGGTAAGGTGACCCCCTAAAGTGTGTGTTTGTTAAAGTACAGGTGTTCTCAACAGCTAAGGATCATTGCATCTAGATTGTTTTATAAATCAGTGTGGAGCTCTGGTGCTTGAGGGACTGCACTTGGTATTGTTGGCGAATGCATTGTGTGTAAATGTTAACAAACAAAAACAGTTTTTAAAATAAGTTGAACATTTATCACCCATTGTGATGGGGTGGACTAGGTCCAGAGGCCCCCTGCTGGAGCCCTGCCGCACCCTGTCCCCAAAAAGGGCAGTAGAGAGATCCTCCAAGCTGCCTAGAGTGGCTGTAGGGGACCCAGCCAATCAGAAAGGGGTGCAGGGAGCAGCCAATCAGGGCACACCAGGCTAATATAAAAAGAGCTGCAGGGCTAGCATGAGAGCAGTTCCTTGCTAGAGCTGTAAGAGTGGATGATGTGCCTGGCAGGATGAGGAAGCTACAGGACCTCAGACAGAGTAGTGTTGGCAGAGGTTGGGGGAACATGGAGGAACTCTGGGTTGGTTGCTGGGACTCAACCAGGACAAGGCCCTGAGGTAAGGGTGAAGAATGTGTTAGAGCCATGGGGCAGTGGCCCAGGGAATTGTAGCAGTGATGCAGTTTATGCAAAGGGATGTGGCAGATGGCTGCTATCTATAGGGTCCCTGGGCTAGGACCTGGAGTAGAGGGTCTGGTTTCCCTCCACCAGGAAAGTGGCCTGGATTTGGATACACTCCAGAAGAACTGAACTCTTTTTGTAGCCCAGCTGAGGCCAGATGTGAAGAGTCTGCAGGGAGGGAGCTGTGGGGGGTGTGGCCCTATACCAGGGCTGGGACTGCTTGATGAGCAGGGATAATTCAAGGGAGCCCAGAAGGGGCTGAGAGGCTGTTCAGATCAGGGTACTGCAATAGGCCCTGTTGGACTGATTGAAGAATGAGCTAGGGATAGGGCTGCAGAAAAAGACATAAGCCTGATTGGACTTGTATGCCTGAAAAGGTTTGGATTTTTATTTATTTTGTAAATCATTTCCCGTACAGACTGTGTGAGACTTGGCCAGAGGGCTGGGTCACTGAAGACTCAAACATTGGTGAGAAAGTGCAGGCACACACTCCCCCAAAGGGGCACTTGTGAGAGATGAGTGCACCTCATTACACCCATGCAAAACCCAAATAAAAGAGTTTAGTGCAGATGACCCACTTGGGAGTGGGGATGGAATGTCCCACAGGAACATGTCCTCAAAGATTTAGGAACATTATTGCTTCTACCTGAGAGCCTAGTCCTAAAGTCTTTACTTGGGCAAAACTGTTGATTTCAGTGGGAATTTTACAGGAGTAAAGACTGCAAGCCACAAAATAAAGTAAGATTCAGTCTTTACCATACGGAGCTAAACACTTCCAAGGTACATATTTATATTGCAGTGCCCAGAGGCCCTGGTCAGGATTGGGCCCTCATTGTGCTAGGCTCTGTAAAAATTGAATGAAGCCTTAAGGCCTGATTCTCATTGCATTAAAGATGTGTTAAGGCACTACTACAGTTTAAATGGGTGTAAATATAATTCACTGTGCATAATTGACTCTGCCCAGACTAGATCAATGGATGGATAAATAGTTAGAGAGGGTACCCCTGCTATATAATTTCTTATGTGGGTTTTTTTTTTAATCCAGCCACCCATTCTTTTCTGACCCCTTAACCTTCAGATACAATTTGATCATATTTCTCTCAAACAGCCCTACCATGGACTTTCTCCTTTGATTTACACCCATGCAAATGCTTTCATGGTGAGGCAATCACCAGGCTATAGCTGAAGAGGGCAGAATGTGATCCACTGTGTAGTAGAAAGGGAGTAGAGTTGCTTTGCTTTTAATCCTATTCACAGGCTGAGCAGTGCAGCACGCTGTGCTTTCCCTTTGCAATTTACAAGAAATAGGCATCTGTATCTGCTGCTTTATAATTCAATAAACCATGCATAGAAAGAACATCATAAATCCCCATTGCCAGAAATTCATCTGAGTCAGTAACATGGCCAAGTAGATGAGATGTGTTCCATGCTCCACAGAGCACAAGAATCTTTCTGAAAGAAAATTCCCCAGAGTTTTTATGCTAAAGGTCTACTGTTAGTCTTCCAGGTGATATCTGCTTTCCAGTCTTCTGCTATCTTGGATTCAGCTTAGTGAGTAGTTACTGAATCAGAGAAATAAGCGTTGCTCTTTCATTCTTAAACATCAAAAGACTAGTAAAAGCGCCTTATCTTTACCACCATATTCCCCAAGACAACACTGCTGCTTCTGTACATAGTGCCTTCCAAGGAAGGCAAGCCAGGTGTGAAGCTTGGATTTCACCTCTGTGCAATATTTTTGGCTGTGTCCCGTTGAGTTAGAGGTGTCTTTACTTCCTACTGGATACCATTTCTTTCCCTTGTCCACTGCAATGGCAGCATAACAAACTGCCCAAGGCTGGTCTGGATTCTGACAGAGGAAGTTGTCTTGGGCTTTCCCAGAGAGCAAGACTTTGATTCTGAAGTGGCACTTCCTTGACTAAGCTCTTAGCTAGGGTGTGATCTCATCAAAGTGCCGTTGTGAGTGTGGGGTCGGTCTACAGGCGAAAATGGCTAAAATGAAAGCATCTTGGATCCAGGTCTGCCTCAGGCGAAACTCCCACTGAAGTAAATGGGAGCTTTGCTAGAGTCCAAGATCAAGACCCTTGTTTGTAAATGCATCCCAAAACCACTGTGGAAAGATAACCAGCTGCAAGATGTGTAATTATTGCTATATTCTAGTTAATGTATCTGTGTATGTTGCTTCTCTTATCTGCACAGTGTCTAAGGCAGTATCCGTCTGCCTTTGTGTTGCTTAGCTACTGTACAAATTTACCTACTGGCTACAGTGAGTCATTTATAGAACACAACAAAATACTTAACTTTGTATTGTATTTGTAGGTCTATTTTATTTCTATCCCAAGGACATTAGTTTGACACATACATTGGGATATTTTTTAGAATAGAGGAAAAACATTCATAGAACATTCAAGTTAGTCATTGCAGGGATCCCATTTTCCACATAGTTTATATGGCTGTTTCTTGTCATTGACTAGCTTCTCATTTGTGTTACAATTTAAACCTTCAATGATTCAGTCTTGGAGCCTGGGTAGATTTGGGAATTTCCATCCCCTTGGGTGGTGAATCTGCATTGTCAATAAGGCAGTGACAGTCGAGCTCTTGCAGTGAGATTCCAAGGTTCAGAGTTGTGGACCTAGTGGTTAATTTTCTACTCCTCTGTAGGGAGTTGATCCAGCTTAGGATGACCAGACAGTCCCAATATTAGGGGCTTTGTCTTGCATAGAAAACTATACCCTCTAATTTTCCCCCCCCCCCACCCCCCAAAAAAAAGTGTCCCAATTTTTCACACTTGCTATCTGGTCATCCTAATCCAGCTGCTGTTCTTTTCAATACTTGGTTGCCATTTACATTCCACAAAACCTAATCTTTTTTTGTTAATTTTATTGTCACTTAACCTTAAGAACCAACTAAGTTGGTGGTTTCGCTAAAACTGTGCACGTTTTAATTCTATTTTGCAAACCTACGAGTTTAACATGGTATTCTATGCTTATTAAGGTCTGGAAATACTTAAATATAAAGTTTGAGAACCACTGAGTTAAACACCATTATAAATGCTGGAGGCAAAGCAGGGTTTGGGGTGGAGGCTGATAGCTCATGGACCCCCACCCCCATGTAATAACCTCACAACCCACTGAGCGGTCCCAACCCCCAGTTTGAAAATCCCTGCTTTAACTGATGTTTGAGCCTTCTGTATTTCCAGGCACAAACAGCAACTAAGTACTCTTAGTCTGAAAGACCCCTTGTTTTTTTTGTTTGTTTGTTTTTTTTGCTCTGTTAATCTAAAACAAGAAAGAACACAAGTAAAGACTCCATGAGACACTGCATCCTGTACATCTCTCTCTCTGTGGATGGTTTAATAAAATGAATGCAAAATGGCTGCTTGTCTCAGCAACTTGCAGAGTCCTTAGAGATTTAAAGGTAAAGTATGCTGGGAGGGGGGGAAAAAGGAACAAAAGCTACATGGCTAAATACACCACAGTGTAATTTTGTTTCATTGTGTTAACTTTTCATGTTGCAGAAAGCTTTTACTCTATTATAGCAAAGCATTTTGGGACTGTCAGGGTTCCCTCCCCACTCTGAACTCTAGGGTACAGATATGGGGACCCGCATGAAAGACCGCCTAAGCTTATTTCTACCAGCATAAGTTAAAAACTTCCCCAAGGCACAAATTCTTCCTTGTCTTTGGATGGTATTGCTGCCACCACCAAGTGAGTTACACAAAGATTCAGGAAAGACCATTTGGGGGGATATTTTGGGGGAAATGGGAACTCCAAGCCCCTTCACCCTCTTTCCTGGGGAGGCTTGAGAATAATATACCAACCAAATAGGTAAACAAGGTGAGCACAGACCAGACCCTTTAGTTTTTAGGACACTAAAAACCAATCAGATTCTTAAAAACAGAACTTTATTATAAAGAAAGTAAAAGAAGCACCTCTGTAAAATCAAGATGGAAGGTAATTTTACAGGGTAATAAAATTTAAAACACAGAGGATTCCTCTTTAGGCAAAACTCTAATGTTACAAAAAACAGGAATAAACCTCCCTCTTAGCATAGGGAAAATTCACAAGCTAAAACAAAAGATAATCTAACGCATTTCCTTGCTATTACTTACAATTTGTAATCTTAGATGTGTATTTCAGGTAGGGTTTTAGGAGAGGTTTTTCCTGCCCTGATCTCTCTCTCTGTGCCAGAGAACCACACTAGAGAGAGCACAAACAGAACTCCCCCCCCCCCCCCCAGATTTGAAAGGATCTTCTTCCCTTATTGGTCCTTTTGGTCAGGTACCAGCCAGGTTACGTGAGCTTCTTACCTGTAAGGGGTTAAAGGAGGGATTTTATGCTATCCTTAGCTGTATGTTTATCACTGGGACATTGATATAAAATATACTCTCTAAATGTAACTTGTTGAAATATAAGCTTATTCTGTGCCTTTCATATACACTTCAGTAGTATGACTCCTTAGCTTCCTCTGCTATCAAACCTTTCATTTTGATGCTCATATGAAATTGGCAAGGTCAAAAAAGAACTTCACCAAAACAAGCTGAAAAACTTACCTCCGGATATAATCTCACTAAGGACCACAGTCTATTCGACCCATGATATTTGTGGCCTAATGATCTATAGCAGCTTCATTTTCAGGGGGCAGTGATGCGGCAGGTGTCACTCTAGCCTTCATCATGTTAAGAATAAATGAATGTTGTGTATTCAATTAACCAAACAAGCACAGAATGGGTGAAGTGGCACAATGCAGCAGAGAAGGTATTGCTACTTATCAAGATGTGCTTGATTATTAAAGGGAAATAAATGATTGGAAGACAACACATCAAAGAAAGATTATGCATTACTCTACAGTATAAACAATTTTAATGTTTCTTATCCCATTCAACTTTTACTACTAATACCTCCCAGGCCATGATGTGGCTACCACATCTCCCCACTAATAGACTAAATAAATGTCAGAAAAATCATCCAAAGCCAGTTTTTCTTAATGTTTTCTAGTCAGTAAACAGACATCAGGGTCTTGTAATTGTAGCTATGGCCTGGGAGGTAAGATTCTCTCGTATCTGACTCCCACATTGATATGTTGTAGGATGTTGGATGAGTAACTCAATCTCAGAACCTTACTTTCCACATCTATATAATGAAGACAATATTTATTTCCCTTTCAGAAGTGCTCCAAGACTTTTGTAAAGCACTTTGAGTTTCTTAAATGGAAGGCACTGCAGAAGTACAAAGTTTTATTTTATTATTATAAAAGCTTCTAGTGCTAGGAGAGCCAAAATAAAATGAATTTTCATTTTTGCAACATTATTGAGATAATTAAATGCTCCAACTTCCTGATCCATCAAGGATCCAGGGAGCAGGAATATGGGAACATAACCAGGGCCGGCTCTAACTTTTTTGCTGCCCCAAGCAGCAAAAAGAAGCGCCG
>NW_020664453.1:4239452-4257867 GCF_002925995.2 Terrapene triunguis | reverse complement strand
GCCCTGCTTGAAGGCTGGGGCCCATCAAGTACCGCTAATTCCCCCTTTGTTTTGAGCATACTCTAGCAGACCAGACAGTGAGGAAGTGTGACCTCCCTCAGAGGTGGATGCGGAGGGACAGCCATGACCACCTACAGTCCCTAATTCCATATCACACAGATTTCTTACCAGTTGATTTGGGGGGGGAAAGGATATGAAACTGTGTGTGTACGGTGAATAAAATGTTGTATTTGGAAGTGGTGAGCACTTGATAATTCTAATTAGTGCTATAGTGGAAGGGAATAATGACAATTAGACACACCAGATACATTCTGAATGTTAATACTGTATACTACTGTGTTTGTTTAAAGAGCAGATATGGAAAAAATGAAAGTACTGGAGAACTAAAGATGAGACATGACTTAATGGTCTAATTCTAAGTCAGAATTTAGAAGCCTAAGTCTTTAAAATCTTTGGGAAAAATCCATATTCTATTGATTCTGGGAACATTAGTAATACAGTGTTAGAAGTGCTAAGACAGGCACAGCAAGATACTAGAGAAATCTATTGTCAATCAACATTTTGAAAAAGGAACTCCAAAGGGTATCAAAACTGAGAATGGAAAATACAGTACATTTTATATTTAAATACCTCTTCATATAGTTAAATGCTTCTGACAATTCATGGCTTCAGAAGCTGTCCATAAAATGTTTTTAGTCCCTTTATTCCTTCCAAGGTCATTAATCATAAGAATATTAAGTTTTAACATGTGGGATTGATACATAATTCTTGATATGTTTACAAAGGACCTGATTCTTGATTGCCTTACTCCTTTGTAGTCATGTACATCTGTGCCAAGTGGTTGTAAAATGGTACAATCTATATAAACAAATGGGGAGTTCAGCTCTGGGTGTGTTTTACAGCCTCTTTGCACAGATGTAAACTACCACACAGGGTGAAAACCCTGGAGCACCAGGCCCTTCACTGCAGTTGAGAATTAGGAAATTGGTGTATTCTTCTGCAAGGATATGTTAATATATATATATATTTTTAAAATTCCTTGATAATGCCAGTAGATAGATCACAACTAAAAGCCAGGATGATAATTGTGATGGAATCCTGTCAGAAGACTGTCATTGTCTTCAAAGTTTTTTATAACTCACTAAAAAAAAGTTTTACTGTCAAATTTTAAAACTCCTATGTTCTAAATGAAGTCTTATTTTCCACAAGCTATTTTGTAAAGGTACAGCTGCCTTCCGCCCCCCCTCTACTGCCCCACACCCTCTCCTTCCCAGTGACAGGACATCTCACGCTGCTAGTGGCTAGGTCCTTCTGTGACTGCTGAGATACACGTCTACACTCGAATAACTCCTGACCAGATTTCTAGATGGAAATCCAGTGATCTGCAGGCAACAGGCCCTGCTCCCTCTCATTTTCTTTTTTCAGCTGTTGCATTTTGTCTAAGGGTAATAGTCTCAAAAGCACCTAAATGACTTGGTAACCTACATCCCTGTAAGACTTGGACTCCTAAGAGCCTAAGCCACCTTTTCTGAAACCTGAATTAAGTCATTTAGAAACTTTTGCAAATTTTAGTTTGTGAGCTCTCTGACACGATGACTATCAGTGCGTGTGTTTGTACACTGCCTAGTGCAAGGGACCCTACTTGAATCCTTGGTACTTCTGCTATAGAAATAACACTACCACAGATAGTGGTTTGTCACCTGGCTTTGATGTGAGCAAGCCCAACAGAGCCCTTTCTGTATAGGGCCCTGTGGATGAGGTGGCATTTTCCCTACTCTTCCACAAAGGCAGGAAAAGATCTGCCAAGGCAAGTCCCGTCGGTCATGTGACAATGTAAAGACTCAGTCTTCAAACACCGATTAAGACACTTCATTAGAACAACCAAAACAGTATTATTTCTAAACTCTCTCTTGCAGCCTCATTGTAGAGCTTCTGCTTAGAACACGTTCCACAACCTCTTATGTGGATTTGTGCTGCAGCTTTAAAAAAAAAGGTACGTATAGCCTCATATCTTTCATGTGTACCTTCAGTAGGGATGTTTCATCCTTAAAACCACAAAAAAAAAAAACAAATATTGGCGGTTACCCCCCCCCCCCCCCCCACCTCCCATCCATTAACAATCCTGTTACAGTTGCTGGAGATGGGGAAATAATACTTCCAATCAGCACTTTCAGCATCTACAGCCAGATAGTCACATGTTTATTTCATTCATTAGTCTTGATCAGCTCCCCCTTTGAAGTACATTACTGTATCACAAAAGAACATTGGCTGCCTGCTGAGATAAACACAAACTAGTTAAGAGAAAAAGAAAGCACTTCAGTAAGTTGCCAAGTTTTTGAATGGATTCCTTTATTTATCATTCTCACAGGGAGTTCAATCAGCTACGTGGTGTGCTGGTGCAGTACTGTGCCTGTTTCCATCCCCTCACACTCATAAGTACACCCAGGCTGTTTGCGCGTCACCACACAGACCTTTTATTCTATAGTTCCTTTACAAACAGAGCAAGACACGGGCATATTGCAGCAGGTGCTTTCCACACAGTTCTCCTCCCTACACAGGTCACCCTCAAAGCTCCTCCCACTTATATCCTCCCAATTGTATCAATGTCCTAGTAATTACTACTCAAGTGCTCATAATCCCCCATCAGAAAGTGTTTAATTGCTCCCACCTGAGCCTGCAGCCTTTTCTGTGCTGCAGTAATGTCAGGGATCAGGGTGCTATTGCTAGTACGCTGCACAATCATCCAACCCACGGAACCTAAACAAATTATTAATTCTTCCAGATTTCTATGGCTGGTGCTCTGGGTATCTGTCAGTCGCTCTACCTGTACAAAATCTTAATGGCTTTTGAGACAACAATTTCTGTCCCAGAAATGCTAAATTATGTCTTTGTAGTGTAAGATAAAAAGGAAAGATGCAGACATTAGCCTTGCCGCAGTACAAGAAGTGCTCCTAGTATCAAAGCATGGTTGCTAACAGCTAAGATATATTGCAATCATGAAATCCATCCAGAGGACTCCTGATCCTAAAAGCTAGGTTGAAAGTTGATTCTTATGGATACACTGACTATATAAAAAAAACCCTGTGCCGCTGAAATAAAAAATGGACTGAACCATTCTGATGTTATCCCAGGGATGTTCCATGTAAATTTCACACACATGTTCATCTGTTTTTAAGTTGCTTGTGTGCCTTGAGGAGTAACTACTTTAACCACAGATTTTGCTAGACAGAAGTGTGTATCAGTGAAGCAGCTTCAGTATTTGGTTGATGGATAAAAAAGGGGTCTGAGCAGCCCAGTTTACAGAAGCAGGGCAACCTGCTCATATAAGTGAAGGCGATGATCTGGGCCAACATTCTGTTTGATGGGCCTGATTCTCCACTGCCTTGAACCTTATATAGTCCCTTATCCTGTACACTGTGGCTGTAAAACTCTACCAGATCACTCCACTCTTACATCTGAGACAGGCTTTTACACCTATTTTGTCCATGTGTAAATGAATACGTGAGGTGCAAGCCAGTGAAGAATCTGGCCATGAAGCTTTTGCTCTACTTATCCTGAAAGAAGGCTTGCTTTTATTTTCTCTAGCTGCCCCTTAAAATACTAAGTACAGTAACACAAATCTATTTCATTTTTGTTAACAATGATACATTGTAAATTGCTGGAAACTAGACTAGGAGACATAACAGCATTCCCCTTCTCCACCGCAAATAAGAATTTGTGACTTGCACTGCCATCTATTGCCACAGCGTGCACATTTTATCTGCATCTCTATTATATGCCTGTGCGGGTTTTTTTTATTCCTGTATTAAATATCCCCCTTGATAGGAGTTTGTAATATGGGCCATTCACTTAGGAGTTCAATGAGCCTGGTGACAAACTGTTTTAATCAAATTCTCTAGCTGATTTATAACACAGAGAGTTATCTCAAGAACTGATTTCATTGCACACATTTGTAATAATGGCAGTAGGCCAAATTCATTTTTGGTGTTACTCTATTGACAACAGAGTCTGCAGTAAGATAGCTGTCAGTCTGGTGGATGAACCAAATGGACTAGGATCCAGCTCATTCCCAGAGCTCTTTAATCAAATCCCCTTTAATCAGGGATGAATTTGATTCAGTGTCTTTAACCAAGCCTTAAGGCTCTGAATCAGCAAAATAAATGAGGCAGGGTAAGGAGATATTTTTTGCTTAATTAGACCCTAATGAGTTAAATTAGCTAAGGCCACTTTCCCTTAAATATGTGTGAATAAAAAGTTCAGGCCCTGACAGAAAAGCAGGAATCTATTGCTAATAGGTTGTTATTGTTTTCTACCCTGGGGGGTGATTGCCACTTTTCCATCCTTCATCATGTATGCACTGGTTACTATAAGGTTCTCATGCATGCACAAGCAGCAAAGTAACATCTTTCTGTTTGATTACAAACAATATAAAAATAAAACTTTTTTAAAATGATGACCTATGCCTGAGAGAAAGGATGGTCAGGTATATAAGGCACTAGACTTATAGTAAGGAGAGCTGGGTTCAATTTCTGCTTCTACACTGCCTTCCTGTGTAATCTTGGTCAAACCACTTAATCTCTTTGCACTCCCATTCTCCATCTATACAATGGGGATAACAACACTTCTTTTCTCACTCTGTCTTGCCTATCTAGATTGCAAGCTCTTCAAGGAAGAGACCCTCTCTGACTTCATGTATGTACAGCACCTAGCAGAATGGGGCCTTAGTCCTCATTGGGACCTCTAGATACTACAGCAGTACAAATAATAATGATGACAATAGATTGATTGTGTTTTGGTTAGTAAATCAAAGCCTCCTGAAAACACAGTACTTGTAAAGTACAAAATTCCTCAATCCCCAGACAGCACAACTAGTGTGATTGTGCACTGCACAGGACATGGCCTTCCAGCTTGTCCATATGCTGTAAGCTTTGCAGGGCTGGGCAGGAAGTGAGGTAGGGCTTGTATATCTACCAGACATTGTCTGAACTAGGCAGGAGCATGAGGAACCCTTTTGCCAAGTTGACTATTCAAATTTCTTGTGAGAAGTGGCTCATATTATTTTTTTCTCTGATGCACTAAAGAAAACACTTTGGCCACAATTTTCAAAAATGTCTAATGATTTTGTGTCCCTCAGTTTCTGAGTGCCCAGTATGAGACACCTTAAAAGGGTCTTAAAGGGGTCTTCAGAAAATGCTGAGCACCAACTTCTGAAAATAAAGTCCCTTTAAGAGGGGGAAGTCTCAAGTTGGGTGCCCAAATATTGAGGCACTTAGTATATCTAGTCACTTTTGAAAATCTTGGTCTTTAGATCTGAGAGGTAAAGCGTATTACTACAGAATGTATGGGCAAGATTCTAATCCCACACTGCTTCTGCACTAATGGAACTTGACTGATTTACGCATAATTTACACCAGTGTAAGAGCAGTCTCTATGTTTCTAATTTCTGTTTAACAGAAAAATACATTCATGTCCTTTTCTAGGTTTCCCAATGACTGTGCTTAACTACCAGCTTAAAAAAAAAGAAAGCATATTGTAACATAATGACTGGTCTGTAAGTAAATGGAAACAACTTCAGAATAGGAGTCCATTTAGAGATAATTACGCTTACTATTTCATAACCCCAGAGCTACTAATTCCGTATGAGTTGAAGTTCAGAAAACAGTGTATCACACCGAATGGTTTTCCTCAAATTTGTCTGTAATTAACTGGTTTCTGTAAAACCATGGTGAGCAAAGGGCTACAACCCACTACGAAACAAATTAAAGTTATTTCCTTATATGACAAATACCGGAATTACTTTGACTTTCAAAACTTGGATGACTCCCTTACTGTAGTTTTAATTAGTTTTTTCTTCATATTTTTGTTCAAGCAGCTCTATTCTTTAGAGACTGATCAGAACTTCAGTTCTATAACTTCAATCAAGAAAAACCAATGGTTGTACATCCGCAGATCTGCCTCTTGCTGCAGAGCCTTTGAAATTGACAGTTGAGGCACATCAAGTTGGCAGATCAGAGAAAAAGGCATTTAAATTGTGTGCGTGTACTTATATGCAGGGCCGGCTCCAGGCACCAGGCAACCAAGCACATGCTTGGGGCGGCACCGGGTAAGGGGCGGCCAATCTTGGGGTGGCGGGGGGCAGCACGGCGCGACATTCCGCGGGGGGGAGGGTGCTCCGGCGGCGCTCGGCAGGGGGGGCAGGCTCCGGCGGCATGGTGCTCGACGCGGGGGCAGCGCGGCGCAGCGCTCGGCGGGGCGGCGCTTTTTTTTGCTGCTTGGGGCAGCAAAAAAGTTAGAGCCAGCCCTGCTTATATGCACACTTATAGCTAATGAATGGCATTAGTGACTATAGTCCTCTATTTATTCAAAGAGCAGGAAATAATACTTGGGCCCTAATTCACTTCTCCTAGCAGTTTAAATCAAGAGTCACAATGGTGTAAAACTGATGCAGGCAAATCAGGCCATTAGCACTTAAGTGTTGCAGTGCTTAACTTGTGGAATTCACAGTCCTAAGTTAGGCAGCCATGCATGGTAGGGGGAGAGTTAGGCATCTAAGAAAAGGATTCACAAAAGACATCAAGCTGAGTGGATGAACTGTTAAACTAGCCAGTAGGAAATGCCAGAATGAGACAGAGAAAAAAAGTGAGAGACTGACTCTATAGCCCAATAGTTAGAGTCAGGGTCGCATCCCTGCTCCAAGAAACATTTCATTAATTATACAACGTGAAACAGCTTCATCAGGAGAGACTGAGAGGGGCCCACCCCGGAATACCCAAAAGCCTGATGACTAGGGCACTCACCTGGGATGTGGGAGATAAAAGGCTCAAGTCAAACCTAGGTCTTCCACATCCTGGGTGATTGCTCTAACCAGTTGGATATTGGATATAATTGGACACCTCCCTTCCTCCAAAGTCTCATCTCCCTGCAGGCAAGATCAGCAGGGGAATGTCTAGCTTGAGAATCTCACTGGAGCTAGCGCACCGATCATCTCTGTGACATCAGCACTGAGGTGCTCTGTGCATACTCATATGCAGAAACAGGCACCTAGGAACTTTACACACCCATAGGGTTAGATGGCAGCTGAGCAGGGGTTTTGTAAATGCCACTGGTAGCTAAATATTTGACTTAGGTGCCTAAAGAGGCATTTAGACCCCTCAGTCCCCTTGTGGAGCTAGCCCTTAGCGCATTTTTCGTTTTCAAAACACTGCACAAGTTTTCCAGTGTTTCCTCGTGTTCCAAATGAGAAGGTGCAGATCTACACCACTCTCACTATGGGGCCATGGCTAAAAGCCACAATAAGGTCCCATGTCAGCAATGCAGTTCCCACTAGAGCTCTAGGAATGAGCTGGATCCTAGTCCATTTGGTTCATCCACCAAACTGACAGCTATCTTACTGCAGACTCTATTGCTGGCGAGAATTGAACACCGCTTGATTTTCAGGTCTCAAATTGGAACTGTTGTTTTAACCGCTAGTCCAGCAATCTCTTGCTTTTAAGTTGTGAAAAATTGATGGGGGAGAGGAAGAGAATATGGAAATCCACAATATAATTTGTGCATACTGTTACACCTCTACCCCGATATAACGTGACCCGATATAACACAAATTCGGATATAACGCGGTAAAGCAGCGCTCCGGGGGGTGGGGTGGGGCTGCGCACTCTGGTGGATCAAAGCAAGTTCGATATAACGCGGTTTCACCTATAACGCGGTAAGATTTTTTTGGCTCCCGAGGACAGTGTTATATCGAGGTAGACGTGTACGTACTTTGAGAGTTAAACAGGCTGCTAAAATTTCTTCTGCTTTAATTCTGCACTAAGACTTATCCAAGGGACTTTAGGGTTCCCCTTAACATCCTTCAAGTCTGTTAAGCACCGAGCCACCATTCATCCATGCTATAAAGGAGCTTAATTTTACTCTTGTTCGTCTCCAAACTTTTCCCACTGAGCTGCATTTGGGGATTTCTTAATTACCATTATTTATCCAAACCCCTCTGGTGACTATACGCATCAAAGGATATAAAGCCCATAATATTACCAATTGCAAATGGAAAGTCCCTGTTAACACATGCAGGAAAGGCCTCCAACTGAGAAGCATCTGTCCTGAATTCCTGAAACCTCTAATTACATTGCAGTAGCACAATCACAACGCTGAAACCATGTCCTGCCACAGCTGATTAGAGTACCCACATACAGGCGAGTCTCATCTTACGCGCATTTAACATGCGCGAATTCAGCTTTGCACGGTCGGCAAAAAAACAAACAAACAAAAAAACAATTTAAATACTGTACCTGTAGTGCGGGCGATTCCACCCGCCATTACACTCAATGTAATTTTGACCATACGCGATTTTCGCTTTACGCACTGACAGCGGAACGTAACCCCAGCGTAAGATGAGACTCGCCTGTATATTAGAGTCCAGTTGATAAATTAACAGGATGCTTATGTGCATGCTGATTCCATTGTAGTGTGTCCTATTAGCAAGAATAGAGGGAGTATTCTCTACTCTTAGTTTGTTTTTATTCCCTCATTTTGTTTTCTTTAAGAGTGAAATAGAATTTGATACGGGTTTCAGCTTTTAAGAGGATGTATACCCCACTTGTGAGCCCAAGATCCCAAATGAAAATATTTGTCCCTCTTCATTTTGATTTGAAAAAAAAAAAAAAAAAAGTTATATATTCTTCAGCTACAGGAAATTCATTCTGCAGCTTATGGAAACTTTACATGAAAAATAAGAAATTTAGGAAGACAACTAAAAGGAAGCCACTAGGTTGAGGGTGATGGTAGAAGCATGAAGTTAAGTAGAAGAGGAATAATGACAGTGAGGATTTGCTCCTGCATTCCTTGTACAGCCAAGTCCCTCAATCAAATCAAGTCAGTGAGGGAGCTGAGCGCGTAAGGACCTCAGGATCAAATCCTTAATTAACCCATACCATTTACCTAACACATGGACATTCAAAAATACAGGATGGGGAACATGTGAAGGCAGATAATTTAAGATAGCTTCAGTGCAGAAATTTACTTAAAATAAAATATATGTAGAGTTTATTGTAAAGTGGGACAGCTCTCAGTTTTGAAATTGGTACCACTTAAGGGAAATAAAAATGACATGTAGCTCTGCCATACAAAAATGCACTATTATACTGATGCCTCTTTTCTTAATTTCAAACGAAGAAAGCAAGAAAGCGTTGTGTGGCTTTTAGAAGACAAGCGCCCCTTAGTGGTAAGATACACAAACATTCCACCATAGTTTACTGTAGGTTTGTTTTTTATAATTAAAAACCATCACATCCTGAAGTCTTTGCTCAGTCAAAAATGCCCAATGACTAGTATTCAAGTTTGGCCTGAGTAAGGATTTCTTGATTTGGGCTCTCTTTCACACACTCACACACACACACACACACACACACACTTTTAAAATCACTCAAATTATATACAAGAATTGAATTTTTCAATAAAACATTGAACCCATCTGTAATAGACTAAAAACAATTTACATAAATAAAGGATACTTAATGACATTCAGAAGTATCTAGATAAGATTTACTGGACTTTCAAGAAATCAAGATTTATATATATGTGCATCTGAGTTTTAAAACTTCACACATCACCATGTCAGCTAAGTTATATCCCTTTTGTAACCTTGGTAAACAGAGAAGTGCAACTAAAGAAACTACATTTAGAAGACAAAATAAATACCACCTTCAGTGATCAGTGTGTTTCAGCATCAATGGAAGGAGCATGTCCTGTGATGATTCAAGTTTAGGTTTTCAGTGTGAGTGCTTGTCTTTGGAAAAGAAGAGTGCTCAAGAGTACATAAGTTCTTCTATATAGCATCCCTTATGGACACAGTAATAATATCCAAAGTAGTCTCTAAAATTACAGACACAGTTTTGCATAGTCAGGTTTGAGTAATTATGCACATACACTTTTGTGTGGATGTGGAAGATTGCAGCCACAAGTCAGCACATAAAACTGCACCTTCAATTTTAAAAGCTGTGTCCTCTGAGCCTTTGAAAATTTGGCCCTAAACGTTTGTTTGCCTGAAAAACTGTTCTATATGAAAGGGCCAAGTTTTCAGATAATGGTACACCAAAGTTGTACATGCATCAGTTGCACATCCAAAAATTTGCACATGCAAACACGTACATACAGATGCCTCTTTTGTGAGTGCAATAGGTATGGGTTTTTTGTTTGCAGCTAAAGTTTATGCACCATTTAAAAGCGCAGTCCTAGAAGTCAGTGAATGATTTAATTGGATTTACTCCCCAAATGTTAAGGCTCTAGAAGCTTCCTGCTGTTCTTTATGTAGGTCTCTTGCCCTGTTTTTCAGAGCCTCTGCCTTGGCATCATTTTTATCAATTCCATCTCCTAGTTTGTACATTCGACTGGCATTGGCACATGCCCACACATGACCCATGTCACATGCTTTCAAAGAGTACTTCAAAGCCAGGTTCATGTCCTTTGGTATCCCAGGTGCTCCTTGAAGATATATCGCACTAAGATTGAAGCAACTAGGGGCAAAACTGCCATCACATGCTTTAGTGTAGTAGTCCCTGGCAAGGACTGGGTCAGGTTTGTCATCATTTACTTGCCCATCGTGTGCTAAAAGTCCAACGTTGTGGCAAGCATTTATTGATTTCTTCCCACCTTTTTCGCAAGACTTCAGAAAGCAGTTGTAGGAAGCTTTCAAATCTTGGCTGAGTCCACCTGCAGCCATCCAAAAAACACAATCAAATACAAGTTTGTGAGAAGAACATACTCTAATTGTGAGATAGTGAGAAAAACGTTTTCTTTCACAAATTTTGCAATACTATTTTGGAAGAATATAACTAAAGATAGTTGTAAATGTGGACTATACTTCATTCTCATACCTATGAGAGCAATCATATCTCCCCATAGCCTTCTTTATTCTCATTGCTGTTCACGTTTTTGGTGGCCTGTCTAGGTATGTCTACACTGCATGAATAGAGATAAGGAGGTGTTAGTACTGTTATACAAGGCACTGGTGAGACCTCATCTGGAATAGTGTGTGCAGTTCTGGTCTCCCATGTTTAAGAAGGATGAATTCAAATTGGAACAGGTACAGAGAAGGGCTACTAGGGTGATCCGAGGAATGGAAAACCTGTCTTATGTTGTTTAGCCTAACCAAAAGAAGGCTATGGGGAGATATGATTGCTCTCTATAAATATATCGGGGGATAAATACCAGGGAGGGAGAGGAATTATTTAAGCTCAATACCAATGTGGACACAAGAACAAATGGATATAAATTGGCCATCAGGAAGTTTAGACTTGAAATTAGACGAAGGTTTCTAACCATCAGAGGAGTGAAGTTCTGGAACAGCCTTCCAAGGGGAGCAGTGGAGGCAAAAGACATATCTGGCTTCAAGACTAAGCTTGATAAGTTTATGGAAAGGGATAGTATGATGGGATAGCCTAATTTTGGCAATTAATTTATCTTTGACTATTAGCGGTAAATATGGCCAATGGCCTGTGATGGGACACTAGATAGGGTGAGATCCGAGTTACTACAGATTCTTTCCTGGGTGTCTGGCTGATGAGTCTTGCCCACATGCTCAGGGTTTAGCTGATCGCCATATTTGGGGTCAGGAAGGAATTTTCCTCCAGGGCAGATTGGCAAAGGCCCTGGGGTTTTTTCACCTTTCTCTGCAGCATGGGGCACGGGTCACTTGCTGGAGGAGTCTCTGCACCTTGAAGTCTTTAAACCACAAGTTGAGGACTTCGATAGCTCAGACATAGGTCAGGGGTTTGTTACAGGAGTGGGTGGGTGAGATTCTGTGGCCTGCGTTGTGCAGGAGGTCAGACTAGAAGATCAAAATGGTCCCTTCTGACCTTAAAGTCTATGAGTCTAAATCTGTGCTTCCTAGCACTGAAAGGTTAACCCATAATAAAATGTTAGCTAGAAATCCTGAAGCATCTTGTCACAAGAAGAGAACTAGCTCACAAGAACAGACTCAACACCAGTGGGGGCTGGGCTCCAGTGGGCGCAAAAGGGGAGGGCCTGGGGGGCTAGCCAACCCAAGCCAGGGGTTCACCCACCGCTCATGCTCAACACTTCCCTTTTTTCCAACAGGTGGAAGCTGTTTCTCACCTTTCCCAGTTGCATAATAAGCTCCAAGTTTATAGCAACTCTCACTGTTCTCATTCTTTTCACAGTTTTCTTTTAGCACCTTGGCAGCTGCTTCAAAGTCCTTCTTCACCCCCTCCAAATAATCAGCCAATCGATGGCACCCTGCGAGGAAGACAGGGATTAAACAGTTTACAAACTAGGCTCAGGCCAGGCCATTTGGGTGCTGCACCGCAACACAAGAACCGAAGACGACTGGTCTTTCTAATATGGTATCTTGCTTGTCCAGGTTTAGCCTCATTTTTCTATAGTACAAACCCACTGGAAGCTTTAACGTCAGCTCTGAATTCCCACCACCCCAGTTTGTCTGGGCAGGGCTGCACCCCGGGACTACACCGCAAGCACAGATTAAAACAAACATCCTAGACCTGGCAGCATTGCTTTGCAAGAGAAACCCCACACCTCGCTTTCTGCAAGTAGAGCTGGCTTAAAAGCCAGCCCCAGGCGCCCGAGCTACAGGCACTTCCCAGAGCGGTGAGGCCCAGGGACCTGGGCAGCATCTCTCCACTCGTGCATGAAGGCAGCAGCAAGGAGAGGCCAGGGACCGAGCGCTCCACCGGGAGGACCCGCCGCCCGCATCAGGGGCCAGCCCCCGGTGCCGGCAGCTCTGCCTGGGTACAGCCGGGCGCTGCGCCGGCTTGTCCGCTTACCGTGCGGATCGCCCTCCTTGTAGCACTGGTAGCTGTACTCGATGCCCAGGTTCTCCAGGTAGCCCTTCACCGCCTCCTCGTCCTCCAGGTTGACCAGCCCGGCCATCGCCCTTCCACGGGGGGAACCTGCCGCCGCCCGACAAGGTGACCCGACCACGAGCGCTGCGCCTGTCCCTCCTGCAGGGCCCGCCCGCACCCGGAAGGGAATAGCTGCCGCTCACGGCCAGCGGGCGGAGCAGAGCGCCGAAGAATCGATGCGCGGCATCAGCCCATTTGCAGAAGCGGAGCGGGCGGGCGGGAAACGTGGAAGCTGTGGTCAGAGCAGCTGCTCCTGGATAGTATCCCCTGCAGGCTACACCCCCTGGCCAGGGCAGGAGGGCAAGCTAGGGACACGGGGCTCTAGCAACGGGGCTTTCCATCCAGGCCCTTCTCTTTCGCTCTCCTTTTGTCTGATCACTTTCACTCTCTCTAAACTTTTTTTTTTGTTCATTCACCCCTTCTGAAACTAGCCTTGGATCATTGTATTGCTACAGATACATGCAGTAAGTTGGCTCAATAGGTTATTATGCCTATCGGTGCTCTTTGCCCGAGAGCCATTTAATTGATCTTACTGAATTACACCTACGCATATACTTACAAGCACAATACTATTTTGCACCCAGACTTACCCAAGCACTTTACAAATGTTCAATATGCCTCAAAAACTAGTTATATGAAAATGGGGAATCTTTCCATTGAAAAAGAACAGGGCTTATTCTACTTTCTATTCTCCTGCTTATTTCTCTTTCTACTTCTCCTCTTTCTTTGGGTAAAGTATATTTTAGAGATGCTGTGCTTGCTCTGAGCTGCCTCAATATGACAGTCTCAACAAAATAAGGGCCCAACTGCACAAGGAAAATGCCCCAAATATCTCATGTGTTGCTGGCAACCATTTTGAGCCATAGGTCACTTTCATGGTGCAGATGGGCCCTTACTTTGTTGAGAATGAGCTCACTTTCCCTTCAACCAGCTTTGAAAACTAACTGCTAGTAGCCGAAACAAACTGTTTACCTAACCTCAAGAAGAGGTCTGTGTAGCTTGAAAACTTGTCTCTTGTAACAACAGAGGTTGGTCCAATAAAAGATATTACCTCACCTACCTTGTCTCTCTAATATCCTGGGACCAACATGGCTTTACAACACTGTTACAAAAGCATGAAAGATGCCTCTTGCACCATAGCTCCAGGTCACTTCCCATACTGATGTTGACAATGTTTTTGGCATTGCCAAACCCAAGTGTTCACTAGTGAGTCAGCCTGCCTCCCCTACCCCCACCCTAATAAAAAGAGGTTGGTTTACAAATTATGAGATTTTAAAAATAATAAATTTTGGGTGGGGGTTGCCTTGTGGGTTTTGAGCCTACAGTGGTCATGTTTTCAAGTTGTTCTTTACAGCTATTAAGGCTAGAAACTTAGTTTTAAATAAATGAAAGCTGAGATTGTTGTGTAATTATGTGATTCCAGGAGCTGTGGCTTTAAGAAAAACATCAAATGTCATGACTTGTGATTAAAATTGTGAGTTGGCAACACTTTTTTTTTGCCTAGCTGGACTAACAGCTACATAGTGTTCAACACCATTTTAAGGGGAGAAGGCAGTGTTGATAACTACTGTCAGCAACTGTTCATTTTCCAAGTATAGACAAATCTTTAATACCATATGATCCTGGGCAGGCCATACAACTTCCGTGCCTCAATGTCGTCCTTTAAAAAATGGGGTTAATACTAATTTACCTTCTTTACATCAGTGTTGTGATAACTAACAATTTAATGGTCCTTTTTTACAGCCTCTATATAAGCAAAACTTCTATTGGCTTCAGTTAGAATTTTGCCTGCATATGGATTGCATTGTGGAGGGTAATATTTGTAAATCCTCTAATGAAAGGAAGTATAAATTAATTTAGAAATTTGGGTCTTCTGATTTATTATTTGTTATTTTGCTGGTTTGGGAATAAGTATTGTTCATGTGGCTGTACCTGGAGTCGTCAAGAAGCTTAAATGCAAGCTCTTTATATTTTCATTTTAGCTGGTTATGGTGGTATTATTACACTTTACACTGTATCCTGAAACTGAAATAACTGAGACTGGTGCACTCTGTGCTGACAAGAAACTGTAGTGTATGTCCGTGGGAGAGAAGTGTTCACTACCACCTACATCTATTTACCAAATCTGCTCCCATTAAAGTCAATTGCAAAGCCCCCATTGACTTCAATGGAAGTAGGATGAGGCCTTTTACACTAGAGACTTGCAATTACTTTGTGCTGGAGCCTCTGCACAAATACCTGTTCCTGAACTTGATCAGTGACCAGCTCTACCATCAGCAATGCAGAACTGAGAATTTTGTATATCACTGAATGAGATAATAGATTATTTTAATTCTTGGTTTCTTTTTAATAAAACATGCTAACCCTGGTCCTTGTCATCCCCATTCCCTTTAGGTGTGTGGATGGGGGGGATTACCGTTTGAGTTACACCAGTGCACTGTTGTCACTTCATAGGCTAATACACCACTTCATACCACTAGGGATTCAATAGATGTTAATAAAATTAAATAAAAAAAATCAATAATCACACAAACTCCTCCCAAGGGGAAACAGGAAACAATTGTAAGATGGACAGGGAAAGGAACGTACAATGGAATTGCTAACTCAGTACAATGCACAACCCACGATTTATTAAGCTTTGCTTGTCCAGCTTGAGATTTTGGTTTAACGGGGCTGATTTTCAGAAGAGCTCAGCTCCCAGCGGGCCCCCTGCGCGGCTGCGTCCCGACGGCTAACGCGGCTCCAGCAGCAGCAGCAGGAGCGCGGCCCCTTTAAGGGAGGCGGGAGGTGGGCCCGGCCGCCCCTAGCCGGCTGAGGCGGATTCACTTCCAGGTCGACGGGGCGGCCCTGTGCCCCGGCTCGCTGCTGGGTGACGGAGCCTGGGGACCCAGCGCAGAGATGGTGAGTCCTTCCCCCCCCCCCGCGCCATGGGGTTTGCAGCGCGCCCCACGCGGGGTGGGGTCGGGGCTGCCCCCCCGAGCACAGCCCCTGGCGGGCTCGGCTGAGGTAAATTCCCCGCCGGCTGCCTCGGGGGCTGTTAGAGGCGGGCGCGGAGGCCCTCGCGGGGGCGGCCTGGCGGGCGAGGGCAGCGCGGCAAGGACAGCGGATCGCCGCGGCTCCCCGGCGCGGGGGGAGCAGGACCGTTCGCGTTTCCCGCGGCCTGGCAGCCTGGGGAGCGGGTTGTGGTGCAACGGGCTGCGGAGCGGCGTGTTACATAAGCCGCGACCGAGGCTGCCGGAGCCGGGCGGCAGCTCCGCGCCGTGCAAGGGCGAGTGACGTTCCCTGACAGCGGCTCGCCTTGGGAAGTTAAAAACCAGCCCACCTCGGGTCAGGCACCTTTCTTCTACCACCCCAGCTGTGTCTGCCGTAAGGGTTGTACTGATCTTTAACTCGTTTGGTTTCAATCAAACAAGACCCCTGCTCTTAACTGGAATAGTGAAATGGGCACAACACCTGTGTGTGGATCAGGCCTGTCCAATTAAGGAGCACAAGTTCCCTCAAAAAATCAGGGGGACTTGTATGTCTGAGTCACTCATGTCTACACTGCAAAAAAAAGACTCACCAGGTCCCGGAGCCCAGGCTCCAGCCTGAGCTCGAACATCTACACTGTATTTTTTATATAGCCCCACAGCTCTAGCCCAGTTAGGGTGACCAGACAGCAAAAGTGAAAAATTGGGACAGGGGGTGGGACGGTAATAGGAGCCTATATAAGAAAAAGACCCAAAAATCGGGACTGTCCCTATAAAATCGGGACATCTGGTCACCTTAAGCCCAGTGAGCCCAAGTCAGCTGACATGGGCCAGCCATTGATGTTTGATTGTAGGGTAGATATGTAACGTCCTCGACGGGCAGGATCGAACCGGGGACATCTGGAGCTTAGGGCATGAGCCTCTACAACAGCATGAGCTAAAAGCCAACTGGGCCTGGCTGTTAGCTAAGGCTGTAGAGCAGATTCATTTTATCTTTCTCTTTAAGTGGTCTCGGTGCCACTAGATGGGATAAGAACAGTGGTTCTCAAGCTTTTGTACTGGTGACCCCTTTCACATAGCAAGCCTCTAAGTGCAACCCCCCCCCTTATGAATTAAAAACACTTTTTTATATATTTAACACCATTATAAATGCTGGAAGCAAAGCGGGTTTTGGGATGGAGGCTGACAGCTCATGACCCCCCTTGTAATAACCTCATGACCCCATTAGGGGTCCCGACCCCCAGTTTGAGAACCCCTGGGATAGAGCAACACACCCAGAAGGTGTGTGGGTTACAGATACACCCTCAGGGCTTCAGTCTACACTGACTTTGGCTCACTCTGCGATGCTAGCTTGGGTTGGAGCTTAGGCTGGAGCTCCTGCTCTGAGGGTGTGTTGACACTGGAATAAAATTCCTGCGATTGGCCTGGATCATCTGACTCATGCTCGTGGTGCTTGGGCTGGAGCCTGGGCTTTGGGACCCTTCCCCCCTTGCGGGGTCCCAGAGCTTGGGCTCCAGTCTGAGCCTAAACATCTACAACCCCTCATCTTGAATCCCACAAGCCTGGGCCACCTGTGGGTGTTTAATTGTTGTGTAGATGTTCCCTGATACCCACCCACCTCGCTGGGATTAATAGTCCAAGTACCAGCTCAAGTGGGAATGTCTAAACTGCTATTTTTAGGCTCATAGCTTGAGCCAAAGTCTGTAGACCTAGGCTCTGAGACACACTGCTGTGTTGTTGTTTTTTTTGTTTTTTCAATGTAGACATACTGGTGCTTTTGAAAATGCAACTCTCAGTGGATAAGAAACTGATTTTTGTCATCTGAAAAGAGTGAACAAGTGCAAATTGCAGGGATTTGACTAGAGGCTGTTTTTTTTTCTGGTGTGGTATTAGATTAGTCCTGTTGGGATCCAGGAAGTGGGCAGGAGAAGCAGTAGAAGGGGTGGGGGAGGAACTGTATTACCTCAGACTTTCCTGACTGCAAAAAGATTGTAGATAAACTGAGTGTTTTGTTTCCATAACTACTTTAAAGGCCACCTGGCTCCCAGGTGACTCTTAAGCCCAGCAGCTCACTTTTACAGGGCTGCAGGCTTATGCAGCATCTCAACATTCCTTGCTTCACTTCTTTCCCCTGGTGGCATTTAGTTCTGACCCCATTGAGCCACACCCCCCCTCACAGCTGCAACATGTAGTGTTCAGCTGAGGGTGGAGCAAAGGAAGGACTAAAACAGAAAGCAAAAGCACTACACCCAACATTAAAAAGAGGATACAGTAAGAAAGTAAATATGAATAGAAAACGAAAATACAACTCAGTTGTGCAAGGGACATTGTGCAGTTTTATGCTAGGCACCTACACACCCTATCTGTCAATCAGTTGCAGGGGCAACAAGGGGCTTTACAAAAACATCTGGCAACTGCTGCTATAGGCTTACCTAATTAAGGAGCACAAGTTTCATCAAAAAATCAGGGGACTTGTGCTTCTGAGTCACTCATGTCTACACTGCAAAAAAGACTCACCAGGTCCCTGAGCCCAGGTTCCAGCCTGAGCCCAAATGTCTACACTGCATTTTTTTT
>NW_020664453.1:4154454-4229452 GCF_002925995.2 Terrapene triunguis | reverse complement strand
GTCAAAACCATTCTTTTCTTCTTCTAACTATATATTAAATGCAGGCCTAACATATGTCTTCACTAAAGTCTATTTTTTGATAAGGGTGGCCACCCTGTTTCTGATATCAGACTCCAGGCCTTCAATATGGACCAGCCAGGAAATGGAGGGTGGGTGGAACCTCAGCAAAATGTTTTGAATTTTTGTCAAATTTCTAACCAGTTCTCATAAGTTTGTGGTAGGTCCATATAAATGCAGGTTTTAGTCTAAAATGTCCATTTCAAACATAATTCAAGGTTTTTTTAAAGACCGTTTAATTGAACTTCTCAGTTGAACTTTTCAGCCTTATACAAAGCAGATTAGGTTTTGTATATGTTGCTATTTATGCCGTGACCAACCTGTGAAAAATGTGTGATTTCTCCGCAGAGTTTCTGAAACTAGGGCCCCAGACCCAAAAGGGGGTCACAAGCCTGTTAGGGTGTTGCAGTATTGCCACTCTTACATCTGCGTTTCCTGAAGCTGATGGCAGGATGGAAATACCATGCCACCCTTACTTCTCTGCTGCTGCTGGCAGGCAGTATTGCCTTCAGAGCTGGCCACCTGGCCAGCAGCTGCCACTCTCCCGCCACCCAGCTCTGAAGGCAGAGTGGAGAGTGGTGGCTGCTGGCCGGGTGCCCAGTTCAGAAGGCAATGCTGCCTGCCAGCAGCAGTGGACAATTAAGGGTGGCATGATATTTCCACCCTTACTTCTGTGCTGTGGCAGCCCTGCCTTAAGAGCTGGGCAGCCAGAGACCAGATTTCATGGTCCGTGATGCAATTTTCACGACTGTGAATTTGGTAGACCCCTAATTATAACAACATTGACTGCAAACCGTGTATTATGAACCAGTTATTCTTGTTAACCCTTGTCATTTCCCCCCCCCCATAGATTTAAAAAAAAAATCTGTACTATAACATAAACTTATTGCTGTTTTCCAACAGGGCTGCTAAACGATGGAACTGTGGGCATCTTTCGAGGCAACCAGATGCGTTTGAAACGAGCTTGTATCCGCAAAGCAAAAATCTCTGCAGTGGCTTTCCGGAAAGCATTTTGCCATCACAAGCTGGTAGAACTTGATGCTACGGGGGTGAATGCAGATATTACAATCACAGACATCATAAGTGGACTTGGTAGCAATAAATGGATCCAACAAAACCTTCAGTGCCTTGTGCTGAACTCATTAACTCTCTCCTTGGAAGACCCATATGAAAGATGCTTCAGTCAGTTGTCTGGTCTTCGTGCTTTAAGCATTACCAATGTGCTGTTCTACAATGAAGACTTAGCAGATGTTGCATCACTTCCAAGGTTAGAAAGTCTAGATATATCCAATACCTCTGTCACTGACATAACTGCACTCCTCACCTGCAAGGATCAACTTAAGTCTCTGACCATGCACCACCTGAAATGCTTGAAAATGACGACCACGCAGATTTTGGATGTTCTAAGAGAACTAAAATATCTGAATCATCTTGATATTTCAGATGATAAACAATTCACATCAGATATAGCACTTCGTTTACTAGAACAGAAAGATATCCTACCTAACCTTGTGTCTTTGGACATTTCCGGAAGAAAGCATGTTACAGATGAAGCTGTAGAAGCATTTATTCAACAAAGACCAACAATGCAGTTTGTGGGACTGTTAGCTACTGATGCTGGCTACTCAGAATTCCTTACAGGAGAAGGAAACTTAAAGGTTTGACTTTTTAAATTTGTCTATTTAAGGTGGTTACAACAAACATGTGGTTCTCCCAGAATGAAATTATAGGTTCACCTCCCATCATAGTATTTTTATCTGTTAATGGCAATTGCTAATAACTGTGGGTCAGGCCTTCATGTAACTGTTCCTGTGCCAAAATTTGGGTCATATTGTCTATTTTTCTATACCAGTCAATGAGTCTTGAAGTACTGCTTTGAGATATCAAACCTATGGGAACAGGACGATAGCACTGGATAGTCTGAAACTATTTATTGGCATAATAAACTCTGGTTCCTTGGCATGACCTCTAGCATAAAGCATCAATATTTCAAAGCCTCATTCATATTGATGCATTGGCATTTGACTGCAGCTTTGAGCAGTTCTACTTAACACACTAGATGCAATAAAACTTTATATTCAGGAACTACTTTTGTACTCCAGCTCAACATCTGTTTTTCAGATCAATGTTTCTGCCTGTCACCCAGCCCTTTTATTACATCAGTGACACACCATGATGTGAGCCTCACCTCTGCCCCCTCTTTTCTGGATAGGGCATTGGCTACCTTGTTCTCAAACCCCTCAATATGTTTAATACTCCTGCAAAGCTATACTCCAGTGTATCAATCTGGAGTTGGTTCCTTTTGTTCTCTCGAACCATATTAATGGTGAGTGATCTGTTAACACCCTGAACCACCTGTTGGAATTATCTGAGCTGTTTTACACCCCACACAATAGCGTAACATTCCTTTTCTATTACAGGGTAATTCTGTTCAGTGAGAGACAGATTTTTTGCTCAGAATGCAATGGGGGTTTCTTCCTGGTCTGCATCAGTACATCTCCTAGGCCTGTGTTGGATGCATCAATTCAATTCAAATACTTTCTTAAAATCTGGACTGGCCAAAATGGGTGTGCATCTCTCCCTTGATCTGTTCCCTCATTGTCCCTATAGTTCTGTAAGCCCTTCTATTTACTAGGTGTGCATCACTGGTGTTAATGTGGTGGTCTCTCTGGTAAGTGAAACCAGGTTTGTTAGAGAATACCATTTTTTGACTTTGTAACACAGCCACTACTTTTTTTTTTTTTTTTTTTTTTTTATGGGGGTTAGCCCTTCACTTAAATTAATGCTCTCTAAAGAGTTCTCCCCATTACTCTCAGACATTGAGAGGCATCTGCATAGCATATCCTGTTTACTAGAGCCTCTCCGTTATGGTAAGCTTTTACTCTGCTAATATGTACAGTTTGGGGTAAACCCCGACTATAGGGTTTTTGTACCTGATAAGTGACTTCATTTAGTTTCTCTATCACCTCAGAGGGACCCTCCCATGAGAGTATTTTATGCTTTTTGTAGGGGCTAATACCAAAACATCTATATTAAAGGCTCTTTCACTTGTCTTCTTGTCATACCATGCTTTTTGTATAGTTTGGCTTTCTTCAAGATTATGCTGTACCAGCTCCATAATGGTTTTAGCTCTGCCATGAATTTAGATACAAATTCAGTTATATTGAAATGTCTGCTAATGTGTGAGCAGCTGATTTTTGTACTGTTACCACTTAAAAATAAACAGTAGGCATTAATTTCCAGTGAGATCAGAACAGTTGTATAACAGTCCAGCAAAACTTCTCTATGAAATATCTTGTGAAGATAAACTGATAACCCTAGGTAATATAGTATGTGAGACAGACATAAGAGTTCCAAATGGTGTGGGTTTTTTTACTTGCAAAATGCATCGTAGTTTAGTGATAATGAACACTGTATTTTATCAGTAGAGCAAGTAAAAACATGACAACAGCATCTCTCAGAACACTGTAGTATGAAAGATTATTTCCTGGTCTGGCAGCAAGATCTGAGAGATTTGTTTGGCTCAAGCAATATGGGATGCAGAACATTGATTGTGGACTTATATAAACACATCAAATGCAAAGTCTCTTGGCAACTTGTAAAGGAGCCAAACATCTATCCCTTCAGATATCCTGAGGTGAATTAACGTAACTTTTTTATGTGTATGACTGAGCCATCCCCTCCCCCCTTGCAAATAACAATTCACCAACTGCAGTCAGTGAACATTTACTTGCCCCTAGGAAACACATGAAGTACCAAAGCATATTGCTTACCTATAAAGAGATTTAAAAAGCAATGGCATTAGATAATGGGAGTGCTTGCTGTAACGGGGGTGAAAAAGATACCAGGTGAGCAAGGGAAATTTTTTAAAGGTACTCTCCAAAGCCTAAGTTCTTTTGTCTTGACTGCCAAAAAAGAAAAGAAAAGTGAGTTTTATGGGGACTCATAGAAGTGTAGGACTGGAAGGGATCTCAATAGGTCATCTAGTCCAGTCCCCTTCCCTCAAGGTAGGACTAAGTAATAACTAGACCAGGGGTTCTCAAACTTCATTGCACTGCAACTCCCTTCTGACAACAAAAATTACTACACGACCCAGGAGGGGGGACTGAAGCCTGAGCCTGCCTGAGCTCCACTGCCCCTGGCACGGGGGCCAAAGCCAAAAGCCTGATTCCCATCATCCAGGGCTGAAGCCCTTGAGCTTTAGTTTTGGCCCTGCGCGCTGGGTCTCAGGCTTCAGCCCTGGGTGGTGAGGCTAAGGCTTTGGCTTCTGCCCTGGGTGGTGGGGCTCGAGCTTCATCCCTGGTCCCCAGCCAGTCTCACGCCAGCACTGGTGATCCCGTTAAATGGGGTTGCAGCCCACTTTGGGGTCCCAACCCACAGTTTGAGAAACACTGAACTAAACCATTCCTGACAGATGTTTGTCTAATCTGCTCTTAAAAACCTCCAATGACAGAGATTCCACAACCTTCCTAGGCAATTTGTTCCAGTGCTTGTTAATTAACTCAAGGTAAATTCTAGTGAAGGCAATTGTTGTTTTTCACATGAGTTAGCAAGTTGAGTTAAAGTCTAGGCTTTAAGAATACATCTTTTTCTTTTTTTAAAAAAGAGAATATAGGACCTATGATACTTCTCATTAATAGAATTCTGGGAAGCTATAGCTACTGATTGAACTAATTAGTAACCTGCAAAAACGGAAGCTTTCTCTCATTGGTGTGGCTAAAACAAAGCACCACCTCCAGTTGAGACAATGGCATCAACTATATTGTTTCAGCAGCAGCGTGTGCCCATTTGTGTGTGACGGATCATGCAGCTGTGAATCTTGCTTATAAGGCAAAAATTGACACCAGCAACATTAATTGGTTATGGAGTGACGACACTCCTGCCTGATTGGTTACAGGGAGTTCTGGTCAAAGATTGGATTGAAGCTGAGTTTTGGTTTATACTTAGGGCCCTACCAAATTCACGGCCATGAAAAATGCATCACAGACTGTGAAATCTGGTCTCCCCTGTGAAATCTGGTCTTTTGTGTACTTTTACCCTATACTATACAGATTTCACGGGGGAGACCAGCATTTCTCAAACTGGGGTCCCGACTCAAAAGAGGGCTGTGGAGGGGGGTCACAAGGTTATTGTAAGGTGGTTGCAGTATTGCCACCCTTACTTCTGTGCCGCCTTCAGAGCTGGGTGGCCGGAGAGTGGTGACTGCTGGCCAGGTGCCCAGATCTGAAGGCAGCACGCCGCCAGCAGCAGTGCAGAAGTAAGGGTGGCAATACCATACAATGCCACCCTTACTTTCACGCTGCTGCCTTCAGAGTTGGGTCAGGACCCCTACAGTTACAACATCATGAAATTTCAGATTTAAATATCTGAAATCATGAAACTTATGATTTTTTAAATCCTATGACCGTGAAATTGACCAAAATGGACCGTGAATTTGGTAGGGCCCTATTTATACTGTACAATGTTACCTTATTTCGATGGGGAATGCTAAAGTGTGTCTAGTCCTGAGTTACTGCAGGCAGATCATGTACTAGGTAGATGAAATGTTAAAAACACAGGGATTTGGATAAAATGCCACCAGATTTGGAACAATAGTTTTGCACAATTAAGAAATTTCAAATTCTGAAATACAGTAATGACAACTTTTAAGAAATGGAAATATAAACTTCTTTGTCTGTTCATAGGTGTCTGGAGAAGCAAATGAAACTCAGATTTCTGAAGCACTGAAACGGTACAGTGAGCGGGCATTCTTTGTGAGGGAAGCACTCTTTCATCTATTCAGCCTTACACACATTATGGAAAAAACAAAGCCTGAAATTTTAAAGGTAAAACAGTACACTTCAGATGAGAAAATCTTGCCCTGTTCTGTAAGTTTAACTTCAGATGAGCATCTGGAAAGCTTATAATATACTGAAAACTTAGTGTATGTTATGTAGTTTTCTTCTGCCTGTTTAGTTACTTGATATTGCTTAAGAGGTTTAATAGAAATCATTAAGCTTCTGTTAATGTTCATGTGAAAGTGATTTATGTGGTAGTGGTGTGGATGGTGCAAAAGAGTTGATTTTCCTCTGAAAAGAGGCACCAGGCTAATTCAGCAGCAGTATGAATTCATTTTACAAATAAATACTTCTGAATATGGCTTAGAATAGTCTCCTAATATTGCATTATGACATGCTAACTATTGAACAAGTATTGCTTAAAGATAGACAGACTATTGAGTTACCTGTAGGAGTTATTAGACTAAAAGCCTGTCCCTAGGCCACTAGCTTTGTATCATTGGAGCCCCAGAGGTAGTTCAATCTTTATCATTCCAATGGAAGGAGAGATCAGAGAGGTTCAGTTTTCTAACAAAAAAGATTATTGATCAGCATCTTTCAAATTAAACAAGTGACTTTAAGAAAATTTCATGATTCTTCCAGCCCTACTGTGTTAGCAGGAGATATTGCTGCTTGATCATGTTAGTGTCAATTGCAAAGAGCGTTTGGATATTCAATCATCAGCAAAGATTACTCTTCCATTTCCCTGTGTATAAGGTATTTGTGACAAGTTTACAAAGCCAAAAACATAACCTGAGAAGGGATGGCTATAGGCCTATGGTAAATTAGCAGTCTTGTTGCTGTAGTAGCATTAAGATTATTTGCTTGAAATAACTGAGCAAAAGCAGAGAGGCTCTTTCGGGATACTGAAATGTCACTCATTTGTTGTTGAATGGGTTGTTGAATTGAGTGAGAGGTAGGGAGGAACTGTGGGGCACCAAATCACCAATGGATCCAGGGTTGCTCTTCAGTATGTGGATTTATATATAATGTGAATATGATTTTGTTTGTCTTTCAGCTCGTGGTTATTGGAATGCGAAATCACCCTCTGAACTTGCCTGTGCAGTTAGCAGCAAGTGCATGTGTGTTTAACTTAACCAAGCAAGATTTAGCAGCAGGCATGCCTGTTCGACTACTGGCTGATGTCACTCACTTACTCCTTAAGGCCATGGAACATTTTCCCAACCATCAACAGGTAAAAATATTAGGTTTCTTTTTTCTGTGGATTTCTCATCTTAACAGGAGGCCTAATAATAGAAATACAGCCCAGGTGCTGTGATGTGTTTCTACTTTTGAGACTATTTTAATGCTATGAAGTATTGACTGTAAGCTAAATAGAGCCTCAGCTGTCTTGTAAACTTGATGGAGATCTAACCATCCCTGTAGATGTTGCAAAACAGTATGAACTTAACAGAGAAGAGGCAAGGTCTGACTCTACCTCAACGATGGCCTTGAACAGATATACCCAAATATGTTTGTGTACAGTATGCACACGTGATATATTGTAACTTGAAAGGCTGCTCTTTGTGACAGTTTTACTCTTAGACTGCAGTACATTAATATAATCACGATGCATGACAGAACTTGTAGAAGTGCAGTTGGATAGTTAACTTATTAGAATTAAGGAATCTGTGGTTGTACTATTGCTATGAACTGCGTCACTGTACAATGAGATTCCACCTAACAGGCACTAATAGTAGCTGCATTTTCCCACTGACAAACACATGGGCAAGGAATGTCTGGTGCCTTTCTGTCCTTGATTTTTGCATTCCCTGGAGTCACTTCCCTGTTGAACTTTCTGCCTCATAGGAGTGCAGTTTGTAGAAGCAATGTTCCTCTAGCATGGCCTTTTTAAAGACTTTATTTTACTGAAATCAAACTAATCAACAAGGACAATAAGAGGCAAATAAAAGAATAATGCCTATTGTCATCTTTATCAACCATTGTATGCACAAAACTCAGTAACTGTGCTAAACGTTTCCTCACACAGCAAAAAACAAAGAACCAGAACAGAAAGGAGAGAGACAAACAGGAGAGATACCACCATTAGATATCTGACAGCTATGTCCCAATGGTTATCGCCATGATATTATCATTATCCAGGCAGGATTGAGTTAAGTAAAAGTCCAGAACTGATTGTGTTGTCTTTTACAAAAACAGCCCTAAAGTTTCTGGTAGAGAATTTTGGATATATGGGTACCACTTCTCTCTACATGGTGCCTGTGGGTTTTTGCTCAGTAAAGCATGATTAATTGAATGTATTGGAGGAAAGCTTCCCTCCAACGAGGAAGGTGGAAACTTCTTGTGTAGTCCCTAATTACAAAACTCATTTTGGATGATGAGCCGCAAAGTAGCATTAGGCCTGGCAGGATTTGCTTGTGAGGTGTTTCAAAGAGGTCAAGCTCGTTGAAAAGTGTGGGAGATATATCACATTCCACAGGCTGTGAGGAATGAATGCCTACCTTTTTCCAAAAGTTAGCAAATGCCTGATATAATGAAAGAGGCTGCCATTCTCAGCAGTATGTTTTGGGCAATTCTCAGTCTAAAATGTCAACTTTAAAGACTGTGTACTGGGGGCAAATAAGCCCTGTTTTTAATATCTGGTACAGTGTTTCCCTTCCACCATGGGTCTAGAGCAGTGATAATCAGACTGGTGCAACTGGCTCTTTGATGTGAGTCCTACGGCTCTTTGCAGCACATGATATTAAAACACTCTCTAGTTAATAATTAAATCAATGAGGATGCTTTTACTATGTTGTTAACTAATTAAAATATCATCTTGCACTAAGTTATTAACTTATTTGCTGTGAGAATAATATTTAGTTGATATATATATTTCTCCTGTCATTCACACTACTGTGGCTCTTTTGGGTAATGTTGATCACTAATTTGGCTCCTGAACCACTGAGGTCTGAGTCTTACTAGTCTAGACCAGGGATCTCAAACTCAAATCACCACGAGGGCCACATGAGGACTAGTACATTGGCCTGAGGGCCGCATCACTGAAATCTTTTCATACAACGATACAAAAGTATTGTCAAAAATGAAGAAGGAAAAAAAAAAAAAGAGTAATACACTATGCTATTAAAAGTCAATGTATTAACTTTTTTTAAAACTGTAATGTGAAGAGGGTTTTTAATAAAATATAAACACCTGTAACTATTCCGTATGTGGTCAGTAACACTGATGATCTACACTAACAGTCTATCAACACAGCTGTAATGGCAGGAACTTTTTAAAGTAACTATTCATACAAAGTACATTGCCACTTTTAACAAACAATCTTCCCAACTACTCACAGTAAAGAAGCATATGTGTTGAACTTCATACCTCCAGACTGCTCATCTAGTCCATGAGGCCCCGCCCCTGCCCCACCTTTTCCCACCCCCTTCCCCAAAGTCCCCGCCCCAACTCCACCCTCTCCCTGCCCCTGTTCCAGAGGTGGGCAAACTTTTTAGGCTGAGGGCCACATCTGGGTGGGGAAATTGTATGCAGGGTTGGGGTGCGGGAGGGAGTGCCGGGTGTGGGAGGGGGTGTGGTGTGCAGGAAGGGGCTCAGGGCAAGGGATTGGGGCAGAGGTGGGGTGTGGAGTGTATGAGGGGGCTCAGGGAAGGGGATTGGGGTGCACAGGGGTGCAGGGGACAGCAGGGGGTTCAGGGCAGGGAGTTGGGGTGCAGGAGGGATGCAAGGTGCAGGCAGGGGGCTTAGGGCAGGGAGCTGGGGGGCAGGGGTGCAGGAGGACTTCAGGCTCTGGGCTGGCAGCGGCATGCACCGGGGCCAGGGCAGGGTCCCTGCCTGCTTGCCCTGTCCCCAGCCCCGCGCCGCTCCAGGAAGCCGCCCCTGGAGGATGCGGGGGCAGAGGGCTCCATGTGTGCTGCCTTTGTTGCGCCTCTAGGTACCTCCCGCGAAGCTCCCATTGGCCACGGTTCCCTGTTCCTGGCCAATAGGAGCTGCGGGGGGGCTGTGCCTGGAGGCAAGAGCAATGCACGGAGCCCTCTGCCACCCTGCCCAGGGCTGTGGTGCCGGCTACTTCTGGAGAGGGCGCGGGGCCAATGGCGCCACGGGAGGCAGTCCCGCAGGCCGGATCCAAAGTCCTGAGGGGCCGGATCTGGCCCGCGGGCCATAGTTTGCCCACCCCTGCCCTATTCCAACCCCTTCCCCAAATCCACGTTCCGGCCCCGCCGTTTCTCCGCCTCCTCCCCCGAGCCACGTCCCCACTCCGCCCCTTCTTCCCCCCCCCGAAAAGTCCTAAGGACTGCCTGGAAGCGCTGGGAGGTAGATGGAGGAGCAGAGATGCGGCGTGCTTGGGGCGGGGGGGGGTGGGGGTACCCGAGGGGGAGGGGAGCTTGGCTGCCAGTGGAGTCGCCGCCTATGGGGGAGGCCGCAGGAAATAACTCCATGGGCCGTGTGTTTGAGACCCCGGTCTAGACAGTTTTGATACAGACCTCTTTTTCCAAATATTTTGGGGGTATTTCTTTACCCAAGTCCACTTCCAAAGGTTTTCTAGTATTTTCCTCTGTGGGCAACAAATTAACCATTTTTATAGTATGGATTTTAGAGATCATGAATGATTTGCAGATCTCATTAATTGTGATAGGATAACTGGCTTAGAGTGCTCTGTGTTTTGGGATATAGCTTTGAAGAAAGTTATGGATTTTTTTAAAACTGTTTCTCCCACCTTATTGGACCATTGAGTTTAATTGTAAGAGGAAGAAATGTTCTAGGTGCAAGACTATAGTACAGCCAATTATATCTCTGTAGCCATGTCTACCTGGCTCTTATTAAGTTGTTGACCCTACCCATTTGGAGGTCAATTATTAATAGTCATTCTAGAAACCTTAATTAACAATAAGAAATTGGCATTGTACAACTTGACACCAGTTTCACCCCCAAAAAGCCTTTATACTTTGTATTGGGTAAAGAGACCATGCGAAACTTGACTCCCTAGTATTGTATGGCACATTCTCTAGTGAAGAGGGTGTTATTGTTATGTAAAGGACTTTGCTTTGTTCTAGAAAAATGTGGGTGTTTTTGATTTGACACTTCTCTTGTTTAGAAGTATAACCATTTACAGTACAGTACATGATCCATCAAACTCCACGATTCTTATCTAACAAGGAAGCACTTTGCAATTTTTGTATTTTTCTGCTGAACACTTTTTTGATCTCATACAGCTGCAGAAGAACTGCCTTCTTTCACTATGCAGTGACAGGATCCTTCAGGATGTTCCATTTAACAGGTAAATTTAATCCTATTAATTAAAATGGGATGTAGAGTAACATATCAATGGGTTTTGGTTGTTGTTTTTTAATCTCCTGGATTGTAGCATTTATTTTTGAAATATGCTAATTGTTGGCCTAGTCTCAGGAAAAATAGAACTCTGCCATTTTGGAGACCAGATATTGATTCATAGGGTTAGATTCTGATCTCAGATCCCATAGTAACTCACTTGTGTATACACGAGAAATTTTTGGGGCCCATAATTCACAATTATATGGATTATAGGTCTGAAAAAATCCTTGTCTAGACAAGGGAATTGACTTCAGTTAATTTACTCCAGCTTTACACTGGTGTAACAGAGGTCAGAATTTAATCCCCAGTTTGCTGACTCTCTCTGGAATTGTGGAAGTGAGTTTTGTCATTTTTAAGTGGTCCCTTTATTTAGAAACGTTGTTGGAAGGCTTTGGAAGGTTTGCATCCAACATGCCTAGGTCAGATGATGAAGGATAAAGAAAGTGAGGGGTTATCTCTGGTCTTGAGCCAATTCTCCTTCAGCTCTTTACAAAAGAGAACCTTGTGCTTTTATATTAAACGTCTAGTAAAAGAGACAGTGGGGGAGCAGATCCTGAAATCTGAGTAATCCCTGTGATCTTGGCCTAACTGAAGATTTTATATTTTCTGTAGCAGGCTGGCAGACTGTAAGCTCTTCACGTTTTCAGTAGAGATTTCTGTTGGTGGTGTTCCTTGGTTTACCTAAAAGCTGTTGTAAAAGCTGATGTTGAAACTTTTCTGAGGGTATGTCTATACTACCCACCGGATCGGCGGGCAGAGATCGATCCAGCGGGGGTCGATTTATCATGTCTAGTCTAGACGTGATAAATGGACCCCGAGCACTCTCCCATCGACTCCTGTACTCCACTGCCACGAGAGGCGGAGTCGACGGGGGAGTGGTAGCAGTCGACTCACCGCAGTGAAGTAGGTCTAAGTACATCAACTTTAGCTATGTTATTCATGTAGCTGAAGTTGCGTAACTTAGATCGATCCCCCCCAGTGTAGACCAGGCCTTTGTGTTGCTCTGTAAATTTCACTCATTGCGTGGGCCTGACACTAGCTTTGCCTGCTCTTAATTCCAATGTTCACTTCCACCTGCTTGGGACAAAGCACAGTGCTTCCGATTTCTACTGCATGGGGGCATCCTGGTCTGATGTGCGGTGTGTATTTTCTGTTTCAAAGGCTTATGCAACTTCTGTTCTGAAAATAAAAACTGTTAACTTTCAGATTTGAAGCAGCCAAGCTTGTTATGCAGTGGCTATGTAACCATGAAGATCAAAATATGCAGAGGATGGCAGTGGCTATCATCTCCATTCTAGCTGCAAAGGTACAAGACTTATACATGTAGAAGTGCTGAAGTATAATTTCCCAGGTCCTGATGAATTTTCTGATATTCACCTAATGTTTTTGTTTGTAGCTTTCAACTGAGCAAACAGCTCAACTTGGTGCAGAGCTCTTCATTGTTAGGGTAAGTCCAATGCTGTGTCTTACAAATTGCTACCCTGGATCTCCTATTTTAAATCATTTTGAAATTGGCTACAGTTAGATGTATTCTATTAAACTAAAAATAAGTAGTTAAATTTTACCTTCTGTTAGGACTGCTACCAGGAAAAGATTGGCATTCCAGACTGTCAGGAGAGGACTCTGTCACCATGTTAATGAGGGTGGCCTTTAGGCCCAGCTAAATAGAAGCCAAAGTAAATAACTTGATTGCGTCAGGACTTAAATGACTGCAGTATGGATGGAAAATTCAACTCTGACTCAAACTTTTTATTATTTGCAATTTACTTTACCTTGAAAACAAGCTCCCGTGGACATGTTTACTTTGCCATGCAGGTACAGTACATAGGGCCACCGTGATGTCAGCTGGCTGCAGCAATACATAGAGGGTAAACTAAGTATCTCACACCTTTTAAAAAAGTTTAACATGTTTTTACTGGAGTTTGGAATAAAATTGTGACACAGAACAAACTATCAGAAGTCATTGTTCATGGGACCTGGTTTCAGGAGCAGTTTGATGGCTTCAACTTCAGGGCAGTGGAAATACACATTTCAGAAATGGCTCTCTCAATTTCTTGAGAGAAACTATAATGCAAAACACATCTCTGCTGGCGCCTTACTTATGGCCAACCAGTATACTAAACTACATTTCCTTAATGTCTGTGCAGGATAGATGTTCAAGAGGAAGCTATTGATCAGTTATAAATCTTAATTCTCGTCAGAAGAAATTAGGTGTCTTAGTGGAATTCATTGCAGAAACAAAAAAGTCAGACACTTGATCCAGTTTATTTGATGCAAGTCACTAAAAGTAGTGACTACTAGTTATTAAACACCCAGACAGAGGCTTAAATTAGTATTTAATATTTTCCCCTACCAACCTTAGTTTAATGTTTTTCTTTTTTTTTTTTTAAATGTGCAATAGAATATTTAGGAAAAATTGCCACTGCTTGAAACAATCAAATGGAGGTGGTGGTCTTGTACAGTTGGCCCATAACAATCCTGCAAGAGGTTTAAGAGGTAGAGAGATGGAAAAAAACAACAACCCACAAACATGTAGGAACAAAATTAAAAAGGCCAAGGTACAAAACAGGATTAAACTAGCTAGGGACAAAAAATGTTTTCTTGTTACCCTTTACAAATACATTAAAAGCAAAAGGGAGACCAAGGACAGGTAGGCCCATTACTCAACAAGGAGGGAAAGGCAATAACAGAAAACGCAGCAATTTTTTTGCCTCTTTTTTCACCAAAAAGGTTAGCAGTGATTGGACGTTTAACACAGTGAACATCAGTTTAAATGGGGTAGGATCTGAGGCTAAAATAGGGAAAGAACAAGTTAAGAGTTACGTAGACAAATTAGATGTCTTCAGGTTGGCAGGATCCGATGAAATACATCCAGGATATTGAAGGAACTGGCAGAAGAGGTTTCTGAGCACCTAGTGATTATTTTGAGAGCTCATGGAAAGATCCCAGAGGAGTGGAAAAGGGAACATATAGTACCTATCTATAAAAAAGGGAATAAGGACAACCGATGGAATTATAGATCAGTCATCTTATCCTCGGTACCAGGAAAGATAATAGAGCAAATAATCAAACAATCAGCTTGTAAGCACCTAGAAGATAACGTGATAAGTGACAGTCAACATAGATTTGTCAAAAAAAAAAAAAAATCATGTCAAACCAACCTAACATACTACTTTGACAGGGTAGCAAGCCTTGTGGTTGGGGGGGGAAAGCAGTAGATGTGAATCTCGAGTTTAGTAAGGTTTTTTGATACTGTCTCATAAGCAAACTAGGGAGATATACCCTAGATGAATCTACTGTAAGATGGATGCACAACTGGTTGGAAAACTGAACTCAGAGAGTAGTTATTAATGGTCCACAGTCAAGCTGGAAGGGTATATTGAGTGGGGTCCCACAGGGATCTGTCCTGAGTCTGGTACTATTCAATATCTTAAAAAATGATTTGGATAATGGCATAGAAAATACACTTACAAAGTTTGTGGACAATACCAAGCAGGGAGGGGTTGCAAGCATTTTGGAGGACAGGATTAGAATTCAAAATGATCTTGGCAAACAGGAAAAATGCTCTGAAATAAATAGGATGAAATTCAATAAGGACAAATCCAAAGTACTACTCTTAGGAAGGAATAATCAATTGCATAAATGACTGCGTAGGATGGAGTATTGTAGAAAAGATCACAAACTAAATATAAGTCAACAATGTAATACTGTTGCCAAAAAAGCTAACATCATTCTGGGATATATTAGAAGTGTTGTAAGCAAGACATGAAAGGAATTCTTCCACTGTACTCAGCACTGCTAAGGTCTCCTCTGGAATATTCTGTCCAGTTCTGGGTACCACACTTTAGGAAAGCTCTGGACTTTCTCAAATTTGTCCAGATAAGAGCAACAAAATCATTAAAGGTCTAGAAAACATGATCTACAAGGAAAGATTGGAAAAAAGTGGGTTTGTTTCATAGAATCATAGAATATCAGGGTTGGAAGGGACCTCAGGAGGTCATCTAGTCCAACCCCCTGCTCAAAGCAGGACCAATTCCCAACTAAATCATCCCAGCCAGGGCTTTGTCAAGCCGGGCCTTAAAAACCTCCAAGGAAGGAGACTCCACCACCTCCCTAGGTAACGCATTCCAGTGCTTCACCACCCTCCTAGTGAAATAGTGTTTCCTAATATCCAACCTAGACCTCCCCCACTGCAACTTGAGACCATTGCTCCTTGTTCTGTCATCTGCCACCATTGAGAACAGCCGAGTTCCATCCTCTTTGGAACCCCCCTTCAGGTAGTTGAAGGCTGCTATCAAATCCCCCTTCATTCTTCTCTTCTGGAGACTAAACAATCCCAGTTCCCTCAGCCTCTCCTCATAAGTCATGCGCTCCAGACCCCTAATCATTTTTGTTGCCCTCCGCTGGACTCTTTCCAATTTTTCCACATCCTTCTTGTAGTGTGGGGCCCAAAACTGGACACAGTAATCCAGATGAGGCCTCACCAATATCGAATAAAGGGGAACGATCACGTCCCTCGATCTGCTGGCAATGCCCCTACTTATACAGCCCAAAATGCCGTTAGCCTTCTTGGCAACAAGAGCACACTGTTGACTCATATCCAGCTTCTCGTCCACTGTGACCCCTAGGTCCTTTTCTGCAGAACTGCTACCTAGCCATTCGGTCCCTAGTCTGTAGCTGTGCATGGGATTCTTCCGTCCTAAGTGAAGGACTCTGCACTTGTCCTTGTTGAACCTCATCAGGTTTCTTTTGGCCCAATCCTCTAATTTGTCTAGGTCCCTCTGTATCCGATCCCTACCCTCTAGTGTATCTACCACGCCTCCTAGTTTAGTGTCATCTGCAAACTTGCTGAGAGTGCAGTCCACACCATCCTCCAGATCATTAATAAAGATATTAAACAAAACCGGCCCCAGGACCGACCCTTGGGGCACTCCGCTTGAAAGTGGCTGCCAACTAGACATGGAGCCATTGATCACTACCCGTTGAGCCCAACGATCTAGCCAGCTTTCTATCCACCTTACAGTCCGTTCATCCAGCCCATACTTCTTTAACTTGGCAGCAAGAATACTGTGGGAGACCATATCAAAAGCTTTGCTAAAGTCAAGGAATAACCCATCCACTGCTTTCCCCTCATCCACAGAGCCAGTTGTCTCATCATAGAAGGCAATTAGGTTAGTCAGGCACGACTTCCCCTTGGTGAATCCATGCTGACTGTTCCTGATCACTTTCCTCTCCTCTAAGTGTTTCATAATTGATTCATTGAGGACCTGCTCCAAGATTTTTCCAGGGACTGAGGTGAGGCTGACTGGCCTGTAGTTCCCCGGATCCTCGTTCTTCCCTTTTTTAAAGATGGGCACTACATTAGCCTTTTTCCTGCTGGAGAAAAGAAGATTGAGGGGGGACATAAGTTTCAAGTATGTACAAGGTTGTTACAAAGAGGAGGGCAATAAATTGTTCTCCTTATCCAGTGATGACAGGACAAGAAGCAATGGGCTTAAATTGCAGCAAAGGAAATTTAGGTTAGACATTAGGAAAAACTTCCTAACAGTAAGGAATGTTGAGGAGTGGAAATAATTACCTAAGAAGGTTGTGGAATCTCCATAATTGGAGATGTTCTTTCATCATCTAACATGTTCTTTCATTTAAGAACATGTTAAACACCTGTAAGGAATGGTCTAGATAATACTTAGTCCTATCTCAGTACAAGGAACTGCACTAGATGACCTATCAAAGTCTCTTCCAGTCCTACATTTCTATGATGCTATGAATATGCTTGCTCTCTTATAAAAGAATGCAAGCATAGGGCGTGTAGGAAAATAATTAGGAGAAATATACAGAAAAACTGACTGTGTTAATCACTAAGGATATAAATCTCCATTCTAATCAGAGATGCAGTTACCCTAGTCATTGCCCTAGTCTGTGCATAAGTAAACAAAGATGATGATATAGGAATAGAGCACACAACTTCAAAGCTAACTGTCCTTTTTGTTCTTCCTTTTTCAGCAACTTCTACAAATAGTTAAGCAGAAAACAAATCAGAATCTAGTGGATACTACACTCAAGTTTACACTGAGTGCGCTTTGGAATCTCACTGATGAATCTCCAACCACATGTAGGCACTTTATTGAAAATCAAGGTCTAGAACTCTTCATGAGAGTCTTAGAGGTGAGGACTATGGTTTATGCGGTGGATTGCATTCCTTCGTTCTAAAATTTCAGCATTAACAAACCATTATTTTGTGGCTTACATAAGCTATATTTCACTTTACAGTCTTTCCCATCTGAGTCGTCTATCCAACAGAAAGTTCTTGGCCTTCTGGTAAGAAGAATAGAAAAATTATAAATTTCACAGAAATACAAGTTGTTCTTAATTGTCTCCCTATTTAATTTCTATTTGAGAATTGGCTTAGATGGTACACTGTTAATTATACTTTATTTTCTTAACCTTTAATCTTACATATTGGGTTCTTGTGAGCTATGCATTTGACATCATGATTTTTAGACTACATTGCCAGTGTTCCCAAAGCACCACCTTATGTAGGAGTGGCTATTTAATAGTTATTATGGACAGTCTGAGCCTTCAGGAAAGGGTAGGGAGTAAGTCCTCAAATGACTTCAAGGACTCAAAAGAAGGTTAAAGGTTGAAAGTCAATGGGACTTTAGGGTCCTAAATCACTCTGGGTAAATTCTCAAAAGGATCTGTTTAGAAGTTTTTATTCTTTTTTAAAATAAGAGCATAAATAAGTTAGTGATCTATGTCTTAATGGTTTGAGGGAGTCTTTCATGGAAGGGAATGTTGGAGGTAGGAAGTGAAAGCCATTAACTTTTTAGACAAATTCAGAGTAAAACGGGGAGATTTTCAAAGGCAAAATTGGCAATTAGATGCCTAGCTCCCATCTATGACTTTGAAATTTGCCTCTAATATCAATACATATAACTGAGTTAAAGTTAGACACCCATTAATACATCATTATTTCTATTGATATTTTCTCAATTCTGTTTTCCTACAGAACAACATAGCAGAAGTGAAAGAGCTACATTCTGAGCTAATGTGGAAGGACTTCATAGACCACATCAGTAAACTATTGCACAGTGTTGAGGTAGAAGTCAGTTACTTTGCAGCCGGGATTATTGCTCACTTGATATCTCGAGGAGAGCAGGCCTGGACATTGAGTCACACTCAGAGGACATCTCTTCTTGAACAACTGGTACAGAAATAGCTAAAAATATTCCCTGCTTTTGTGTTATATTAATGTTAATTGCCTGTAATTAGCATTAAGTATTTCAGCACTTGGTTCTCTATCTTGCAGCACTCAGCCATTTTGAATTGGCCAACGCCAGAATGTGAGATGGTTGCCTACAGGTAACTATTGCCTTGATTTAAAGTTTGGAAAATACTAATTCTAGCACCCTTCAACTTGCTCTAAAAATTACAGATCTGTGCCTGAAGCATTGTAGGCTGCCTGCCAAACCATGCTTCTGGACTGTAACCTCTAATATCTCACCTTGGACAAGGTGGCTTGACCTTTGGGAGTGAAGGGGGAAATGTGTCAGCCTGGGTCTCCTTTCAGAGCCAAATATAGGGCTGTTCTTTTCCTGTCTCCTACTACAGCCTGCCTTACCTCTTTAGCTAAACTTTCGAATTAATATTCAAAGGATCATATGAAGAAACTAAACAGCATATTAGCTATTGAGCTACAGTAATATAGGGTGGTATTGTATGCCACAGATTCTGGGTTTTAAGGCTGGAAAGGACCATTAGATCATCTTGTATGACCTCTTCTATAACACAGGTCAGGTACTCCTGCCTGTAAGTAATGTGAGGCACCAGATGCTATGGCAGGGGTGGGCAAACTATGACCCGCGGACCGGATCCGGCCCCTCAGGGCTTTGGATCCAGCCCGTGGGATTGCCCCCTGTGGCACCGTGGGCCTGGCATCACTCTCAGAAGCGGTCCCCGGGCGGGGGATCAGAGGGCTCCGCATGCGTTGTCCTTGCCTCCAGGCACCGCCCCCCCGCAGCTCCCATTGGCCGGGAATGGGGAACTGCGGCCTATGGGAGCTTCGGGGGTGGGGGGGGAGATTCCTGGAGGCGCGGCAAGGGCAGTGCACACAGAGCCCTCCGCCTCCCCTCCCCCAGGGGCGACAGCACTTCCTGGAGCAGCGCGGGGCCGGGGACAGGGCAGGCATGCAGGGAACCTGTCCTGGCCCAAGTGCGCGCTGCTGCCACCCTGGAGCCGCTTTAGGTAAGCGGCGCCAGGCTGGAGCTTGAACCCCTCCTGCACCCCGCCCCCCAACTCCCTGCCCTAAGCCCCCTGCCTGCACCTCGCATCCCTCCTGCACCCCAACTCCCTGCCCTGAGCCCCCTGCTGCACCCTGCACCCCTCCTGCACCCCAACCCCTGCCCTGAGCCCCCTCCCGCAGTCCGCACCCTTCCTCTGCCCCAATCCCTTGCCCTGAGCCCCCTCCTGCACACCACACCCCACACTCCCTCCCAAACCCCTGCATACAACCGGCCCTGCATACAATTTCCCCACCCAGATGCGGCCCTCGGCCCAAAATGTTTGCCCACCCCTGTGCTATGGCTTAGAGTCATGATTTACTAGTAAATAACATAAATAAACTATTTTAAGCCCTGGGAACAAATGTCAAATACTGCATCCAAGACTCTAACACAGCGGTTACACCCAAAGTGGGTTGAGACCCTATTGTAATGGGGTCGCCAAGACTGGCATTAGACTTGATGGGACCCAGGGTCGAAGCCCGAGTCCCACCGCCCGGAGCCAAAGCCCGAGCCCCACTGCCCGGGGCCAAAGCCCGAGGGCTTCAGCCCTGGATGGCGAGGCTCAGGCTTTGGCCCCCCCACCTGGGCAGTGGAGCTTGGGCTTTGGCTCCTCTGCCCCGGGTGGTGGGGCTTGGGCGGGCTCAGGCTTTGGTCCCCCCTACTGGGGTCATGTAGTAATTTTTGTTGTCAGATGGGGGTTGTGGTGCAATGAAGTTTGAGAACCCCTGCTCAAACATATCACAATTGTCTTTCTTACCTAGACCCTTAACTAAATATGTAGTGAAGGTATGGTCTCGGTAGTAATGGTATCCAGTAGCCAAATGAAGTGCTGAGCATCTGTTTTTGTTTTTTATCTGTAGGTCTTTCAATCCTTTTTTCCCACTACTTGGCTGCTTCATGACGCCTGGGGTTCAGCTGTGGGCAGTGTGGGCCATGCAGCATGTCTGCAGCAAAAACCGTATGTACTAGGAATAAAACTACATTTAAATTCCTCTCTCTTAACATATAGTCTACCAGGATAACTAAAAGAATCCAGGAAGTTCTAATGGTCTTCATCCTTAACTCTGATGGGAAAAGACATGTTAAGGTTTTGCTTAAAATAGGGGCAGAAACTCTTTTTAAACTATACTATTTTATCTACATAGATTTTATTTTTGATATGCAAATTAATTCAAAATAGATGCATGTTAAACAAATACTTCATTGGGCTTTCTAGAAATGCATTTTGTTCAGAAATTTCAGCAATAAATAAAATATAAAGTTATGGACAATATAAATTCTGATTCCATTTAAAGAAGACCAGAGAGTATAGCAAGCAGTAATCTCCTGGGGATTTGTGGTCATCCTGGTTCTTCTTCGAGTGCTTGTTCATGTCAATTCCATTCTAGGTGTGTGCGTGCACAGTCATCGGAGACTTTTGCCTTAGCAGTATCCGTAGGGTTGGCTGCGGCGCCCCCTTGAGTGCTGTGCTCATGTGGCGGAATATCAGGCACCGCCGACCCTACGCCTTCTCAGTTCCTTCTTACCGCCCATGATGGTTGTTTGGAGCGCCTTGTCTTGCATTGCAAAAGTGTTAGCAGTTTTTTCAACCCATTGTTCTGTCTCCTCTGTAGTTAGTTTTTAGGTACTTTAGTTTGACCAAGTGTTAGATAGTTTTAGTAGTTAGTCCTGACTGGGACTTCGCTGCGGAGCGGGGCATGTCCGGTTCCCCAGGCTTTAAGCCATGTTCATCGTGTACCCAGCTGATGCCTATTAGTGACCCCCACGATAGCTGTTTGAAGGGTCTGGGGGAATCACACAGAAAAGACAAGTGCAGGATCTGCAAGAACTTTCACCTTTGAACTCAAAAGGAGTGGGATATCCGCTTGAGGGCTCTCCTCATGGAGGCTGCACTTCATCCTGGGTTGGAGCCCTCCCAGTTGTAGTCCACGCTAAGTACTTCGGTATTGGTGTGCAGCACAGCACACTGCCAGCACCAGAACCTGCTCGGCACCGTTCCCCTTCGCTGGTGCCCAAGAAGCAGCTGAAGCCCAAAGGCCCATCAGCACCCCAGGACAAAGGGGCTTCGGGCAAAGGATCTGTGCTAGGTCACATGCCCACCCCGGAGCTGTTGTGGTCTGACCCCCTAGCCCAGTCAGGGATCTGCCTCCGATTCCTCAGAGCGGCAGGGGATCCTGGCTCGTAAGGCCACTAGTGCCCGAGGTGGCCCTGGCAGCCAAGAACCAAGTAGACTGGCCCGCACCTCAGGTACCAAGCCAGGCGATGGACCCGGTTAAGGCCCAGATCTCTAAGGGCAAGCCGGTTATGGGACCTCCCTCCAAAGCAATGGAGCATCCTTGGTCCCCAGATTGCAGGCATTGATTCCCGTCACCACGGCATAGGACCCCGGTGCTGCAGCCTCGATCTCTGGTTAGAAGACCCAGGTTCGTAGGCAGGAGATTTAGACTGAGCTGGATGAGCGAGCATCTCAGATGGGTGATTAAGAAAAAACAGAAAGCGTACAAGGAGTGGAAGATGGGAGGGATCAGCAAAGAAACCTACCTTATTGAGGTCAGAGCATGTAAAGATGGAGTGAGAAAGGCCAAAAGCCGTGTAGAGTTGGACCTTGCGAGGGGAATTAAAACCAATAGTAAGAGGTTTTATAGCCATATAAATAGGAAGAAAACAAAGAAAGAAGAAGTGGGACCGCTTAAGACTGTAGATGGAGTGGAGATTAAGGATAATCTAGGCATGGCACAATATCTAAACTAATATTTTGCATCGGTCTTTAATGAGGCTAATGAAGGATTTAGGAATAGTGGCAGCGTGATGGATGGGAATAAAGGAGGGGGGGTTGACATTATCGTATCCGAGGTAGAAGCCAAACTCGAACAGCTTAACGGGACTAAATCGGGCGGACCGGATGATCTTCATCCGAGAATATTAAAGGAACTGGCGCGAGAAATTGCAAGCCCGTTAGCGATAATTTTTAATGAATCTGTAAACTTGGGGGTGGTACCGTTGGACTGGAGAATAGCTAATGTGGTTCCTATTTTCAAGAAGGGGAAAAAAGGTGACCCGGGTAACTACAGGCCTGTTAGTTTAACATCTGTAATATGCAAGGTCTTGGAAAAAATTTTTGACGGAGAAAGTAGTTAAGGACCTTGAGGTCAATGGCAATTGGGGCAAATTACAACACGGTTTTACGAAAGGTAGATCGTGCCAAACCAACCTGATCTCCTTCTTTGAGAAAGTAACAGATTTTTTAGATAAAGGAAATGCGGTGGATCTAATATACCTCAATTTCAGTAAAGCGTTTGATACGGTACCGCATGAGGAATTATTGGTTAAATTGGAAAAGATGGGGATCGATATGAAAATCCAGAGGTCGATAAAGAACTGGTTAAAGGGGAGACTGCAGCGGGTCATACTGTAAGGTGAACTGTCAGGTTGGAGGAAGGTTACCAGTGGAGTTCCTCAAGGTTCGGTTTTGGGTCCGATTTTATTTAATCTATTTATTACTGACCTCGGAACCGAATGTAGGAGTGGGCTGATAAAGTTTGCGGATGATACAAAGTTGGGAGGTATTGCCAATTCGGAGAAGGATCGGGATATCCTGCAGGGAGATTTGGATGACCTTGTAAACTGGAGTAATAGTAATAGGATGAAATTTAATAGTGAGAAGTGTAAGGTTATGCAATTAGGGATGACTAACAAGAATTTTAGTTATAAGCTGGGGACGCATCGATTGGAAGTAATGGAAGAGGAGAAGGACCTCGGAGTTCTGGTTGATCGCAGGATGACTATGAGTCAGCAATGTGACGTGGCCGTGAAAAAAGCTAATGCGGTCCTGGGATGCATTAGGCGAGGTATTTCTAGTAGGGATAAGGAGGTGCTGGTTCCGTTATACAAGGCACTGGTGAGACCTCATTTGGAGTACTGTGTGCAGTTCTGGTCTCCCATGTTTAAAAAGGATGAATACAAACTGGAATGGGTACAGAGAAGGGCCACTAGGATGATCCGAGGAATGGAAAACCTGTCGTATGAAAGGAGACTCGAGGAGCTTGGTTTGTTTACCTTAACCAAAAGAAGGCTGAGGGGGGATATGATTGCTCTCTTTAAATATATCAGAGGGATAAATACCAGGGAGGGAGAGGAATTATTTCAGCTCCGTACTAATGTGGACACGAGAACAAATGGATATAAACTGGCCGTCGGGAAGTTTAGGCTTGAAATTAGAGGAAGGTTTCTAACCGTCAGAGGGGTGAAGTTCTGGAACAGCCTTCCGAGGGTAACAGTGGGGGCGAAAGATCTCTCTGGCTTTAAGATTAAGCTTGATAAGTTTATGGAGGGGATGGTTTGATGGGATAACGTGATTTTAGTCAATAGGTCAATAACGTGCCATCGCTGGTAATTAGTAACAATGGTCAATGATGGGATATTAAAAGTTACTACAGAGAACTTTTTTCCGGAGGGTCTGGCTGGATAATCTTGCCCGCATGCTCGGGGTTCAGCTGATCGCCATATTTGGGGTCGGGAAGGAATTTTCCTCCAGGGTAGATTGGCAGAGGCTGGAGGTTTTTCGCCTTCCTCCGCAGCATGGGGCGGGGGTCGCTTGCTGGAGGATTCTCTGCGACTTGAAGTCTTTAAATCATGATTTGGGGACTTCAACAGCTGAGTCAAGAGAGAGAATTATTCCAGGAGTGGGTGGGTCCGCTTTTGTGGCCCGCATCATGCGGGAGGTCAGACTAGATGATCATAATGGTCCTTTCTGACCTTAAAGTCTATGAGTCTCTAACACCAAGGTTGCCACCTATGAGGCGTGGGATGCCTGAGTTGCGATGCCCATCCCTGTATCTGCGGTACCTCCAGCCTCCCGCCAGAGATCGCTGCAGTGCAGATCCTCATCGCCTAGGCAGTCCCCCTGGTGTCAATCTCTCTCGGTGCGGGATCGTTCCCGGTCGTGGCACCAGTCTCCGACTCCCCGATACTGCTCTTCAGGCAGGCACTGTTTCCTTACCGGTCGCCGACCAGGGTCAGCTGACAGACTTGGGCATCTACGGCTGTGCTCTGGTTGCCAGAAAGGCAGTGGTCCGAGATGGAGGGAGAGTTCAGCCCCTCACCTAGGTGGCTGCTCCATTTCGTCTACCGCTCCGGCTGGATTTGCTGTCACAAAACCTCAGCACCTTCCTGCACACGAACCTAGCAGCATTGCACTTAACGGCTTGGCTGCTGCATGGCTAAATGTGGAGGAGCAGGAGTGCTCGGCTGGAGTCCAGCAAGTCTTGCTGGCCGGAGAAAGCCCTCCACTAGAGTGACCTACACAGCCAAGTGGAGGAAGTTTATGTGCTGGTCCTCAAATAAAGGCATTCAGCCCGAGAAGTCTTTGCTGCATTTAATCCTGGACTACCTTCTGCACCTCAAGCTCCAAGGCCTGTCCCTGTCATCCATTAAGGTCCATCTGGCTGCTATTTTGGCTTTCCACCTGCCATTAGCGGGCAGGTCGGTTTTCATCCATGGCATGACTGTCAAGGGCCTTGAGTGCCTCTACTCACACATCAGGGACTCAGTCCCTCCGTGGACCTAAATCTCGTGTTATCTTGGCTCATGGCACCCCCCGCCCCCTTTGAGCCTCTGGCTTCCTGTTCTCTCCTCCTCCTCCTTCCTTGGAAAGTTGTGTTCTTGGTTGCAATAACCTCAGCCTGCAGGGTCTCTGAGATTAGGGTACTTACTTTGGAACCGCCCTATACAGCTTTTACAAGGACAAGGTCCAACTGTGTCCACACCTGGCCTTCCTGCCCAAGGTGGTCTCCCAGTTTCATGTGGGCCAGGACGTTTATCTACCCGTCTATTTTCTGAAGCCCCATAAGTTGGAGGAGTGTTAGCTGCATTCCTAGATGTTAGAAGGGCGCTAGCCTTCTACATTGAACGGACCAAGCCACTCCGCAAATCTACACAGCTGTTCGTTGCAGTGGCCAACAGAATGAAAGGTCATCCAGATTCTGCTCAAATAATTTCTACTTGGATCACCACCTTCTTCGCTACTGCTATGACCAGGCGAAGGTGCCACCTCTAGTGATTGTCACCGCCCACTCAACCAGGGCGCAAGCCTCTTTGACAGCTTTCCTAGCCCAAGTGCCTATCTAGGACATCTGTAGGGTGGCCACCTGGTCATCAAGCCACACGTTCATGTTCTATTACGCGCTTACCCAGCAGGCCTGGGATGATCCTGGCTTCGGTAGAGCAGTATTGCAAGCCACTAGGCTGTGAACTCCAAGCTCATGTCCGAGGATACTTGTGAGTCACCTAGAATGGAATCGAGATGAGCAAGCACTCGAAGAAAAAACAGTTACCTACCTTTCGTAACTGTAGTTCTTCAAGATGTGTTGCTCATGTCCATTCCATTACTGCTCTCCTGCCCCCTGTCAAGATTTGCCGGCAAGAAGGAACTGAGAGAGCGTAGGATTGGCGGTGCCTGAAATGCCAACGCATGAGCACGGCACTCAAGGAGGATATCGCTAAGGCAAAAGTCTCCGACAACTGTGCACGTGGGTGCGCAAAACCTAGACTGGAAGGGACATGAGCAACGCATTTCTAAGAACAACAGTTACGAAAGGTAGGTAACCGTTTGTTTTATTCTAATCTCCATTCTGCAATCATAGAATCATAGGATTGGAAGGGACTTCAGAAGGTCATCTAGTCCAGCCCCCTGCTCAAAGCAGGACCAATCCCCAGACAGATTTTTACCCCAATTCCCTAAATGGTCCCCTCAAGGATTGAACTCTCAACCTGGGTTTAGCAGACCAATGCTCAAACCACTGAGCTATCCCTCCCCCCCCATGACTTGCTGTGTATCATGAAGTGGGTTTCTTAATATCAATGCCCCATTTGAGATCTGATGAAAGGTGCCATAAGAGAAAAGTATTAATTCCCTTAGAGTACCTAAATGCAACATGACTGAACAAACTCACTACTTTCAATGCTCATTGTTTCTATTTCTCATGTGATTTAGGTGCATGTGCCCTCACTGCTCTCCATACTGTATGTGTATAGCAGCTTTCCTCTCAGAGATCAATGAGTTACTTTCAGTGCTGGTGTGTAATGCCATTAACCGCAATAGCTTTGTGCCTGCTTATATCAGGGCCAAAAATCACTTCTTCCAGAACAGAAATGCATGTATACAACAGCACACCGTAACAGTGCATAACAGATTACCACAGGAAGGGAAAACTCCATTCCTTAGCTTTTTGGGCATATGCTTAGTGCTGTATAAATGTTCTGTAGGGATTTTCTTCTAGGTGTATACTGGTCCTAGGTCCAGGGTGACCATTCCCAGATTGAGAGATGAGCTGACAAAGCTGTATTATTGACCGGCCTAAAGATAATGGAGTGTATAACTAGGACACTGTAACCTATGTGGCAACATTAAACTGAAATTGCAAAGCAGGGACTCCAGCCTATCCCAAGCCCTTTTCTCCTCTGTGTCCCCCACATTACTATCAGATCAGTATAGTGCCTGTTATATAACTTATTAATTTTGGTATGTATGTTGGGAGGGATAGCTCAGTGGTTTGAGCATTGGCCTGCTAAACCCAGGGTTGTGAGTTCAATCCATGAGGGGGCCATTTAGGGATCTGGGGCAAAAATCTGTCTGGGGATTGGTCCTGCTTTGAGCAGGGGGTTGGACTAGATGACCTCCTGAGGTCCCTTCCAACCCTGATATTCTATGATTCTATACTGACCTAAATTCTAAATTTTCCATTTGCTGCAGATATTTGAATTGACAGTGAGTAATGGCCTGATAGAAATTGTCAGCATAGGGAAAGCTGGAGAAATTGGTAGCTAGGTAACAAACCTAGGAATTACCATACAGGATCAGACCAGTGGTCCACCTATTCCTATATGCTGTCTCCAACAGTGTCCAGTACCAGATGCTCCCAGAGGAAGGTGTGAGGAAACCCCATGGTAGATAGCTATAGAGTAACCTTCTTGTAGAGGAATCTTCCTAACTCATCATTTAGAGATTGCCCTGTGCCCGTAAGCATGAAGGTTCAGTTGGGGAAGCATGGGAGCTTTTGGTTATTGATATCCAGGAGGTGGTGGGGCTTTTGGTATTGGGGACAGGACAGAGAACTTTAAGGTTGGGAGGAGTAGGGTTTAAATTCCTGGGGGTGGGTGGTGGTCCCTTTTTGTCCCCCCCACCCCCATTGACAACCCTTGATAAGAACTAGCTGCCCATCTGAACCGTGCCCCAATATCCCACACAACATCCAAAATTGACAACTAAGTATATTGACTTGATTCTGCTAAATTTGATCAGCAGTGAAATATTTAATGTCCGTGCTTAAATTGTTAACCTCCGTGTCCCCCCCACTGAGGTGAATGGGGACAGTTCAAACTTCTCCGAGCTGTTGTTTGTGAATAGATTTGTTGACAGATATTTGTAGGCAACTATCACTCCATTAAGTTACATTAGCCTCATGATTTGAAAGCTTTCTTTACAACCGTGAGAGACTTAATTTTCTAAAAATGAAAACTCAGATTCTCAAGCTAAGCTGTACTCCGGGTTAATTGTGCATTTTTGCATTATATACGTGGCTCCAGATATGATCAGTGCTCCTGTATGTAAGAATGCTGAAGTCATATATAGTTGAAATGTGTGTTACATACCTTTTTAAGTCAATAATACAAATGGTCAGAAATATGGAGTTTTGTATCAGGGGGAGGGGTGCATTCCTGGCAACTTACAGTAGGTACCATTTTAAAAAGTTGCATTTATCAATGGTCAGTGCACTGGGTTTCTGTGAAATTTTTTCCTGTTCACAGAATGGGGCAATATTAATATTGTGATATCTCTGATACTGTGTCATGCTAACTGATACATACTGCAGTCACCAATAACAGCAGTTTGTCTGTTTAGGTACTTACTTAGATCACATTAGCATGTGAGTGCCAAAAATATTAGAGTGTATCATTGCAACACAAATGGGAGAGAGAGAGAAAAAAAAGTATTATCCACATTTTATAGGGTGTCACAGGAAGTCAGTGGCAGAGCTGGGAATTGAACCCAGATGATATGAGGCCTAGTCAAAGATCTTAACCACAAGAGCCTTCTTTCCCATTACAATGAAATTTTACTGAATGACAATGCAATTTTGCAGACACTTTTTCAAATTTCCTAAATGTTGACTGGAATAATAGATAGATCAGTGTTAACTCCACCACCTGAGTGTATTTCACAACTGGTTTTCTTCTCTACAGACAGTTAACTTTTTTGTATATCTCATTTCAGCTGCCAGGTATTGCAACATGCTAATTGAAGAAGGTGGATTGCAGCACTTATACAACATCAAGGAAAATGGCCAAACTGATCCAGATGTCCAGCGAATTGCAATTGCCATTCTAGATAGCTTAGAAAAACATATTGTACGTCATGGGAGACCACCTCCATGTAAAAAGCAGCCACAAGCCAAACCAAACTGAAAGCTGCAGGTATAAGTTTGTAAACCATCCTCTCTGTAATAATTCTTTATCACGTGTGTAGTTGGAGTTACTTGTACTACAGTGGTCACCAGTGAAGTTATTTGCTAACAGTTGTGGTACTGGATACCACTTGTGGTAACTCATGGGCAAATGTCTACTTTAATGACAACTTCTGAGGGGATCTATGATCAATGCTTGATCTAGTCATACCTATAGGATTACTGATGACTACAGCAAGGTGGGACTTGAATAGTTTGGAATGCACATCCAAAAACAAACCTCTAGGAATATCTTGTTTTGTGACTTAATTGTGGGACAGAAAGCTTGTTTCATCCCTGTCATTGTTGAATATAGAACTGTTTATCAACTCAGTGTTTGAATAGAACTGTCTGCAAGAGTGGTGAATCTCACAATCACAGCTTTAAACAAAAATTCACGCATGCACTCATGTAACTAAGGTAACCAGAATGTCCCATTGTATATGGACCCTCCATAAGCCCAACTAAGTCTTCAAAACTCCTTGTCTTGGGACCTGCAAGCTGTGTCCTTTGTCTCTCCAGCACTAGACTGTTGTCTTTTCCAGCTGTTGGCTTCCCATGACTCATCTATGCTGCCTCAGCAAGGTTAGGATTAGCACTGCTTTGGTGCAAATGGGAAACACTGAATTGCCTGCTCTGAAGGAAAGCAATATAGGTACAGGTGGCAGTGGGGGACAGGGGAAAGCTTGAAATGCTAAGAGGATAAACTGAGTTTGACTTTCAAACTTAAAACTAAGGGTTTTTTTTAAGGAAGTGGTAGGAGAAGGAGGGAGCTCCACATCACAGCTCAAAATGTTAGTTGAAGTAGGATAGCCCTTCTCATCACATGGAGCTGCATGTCCTGACAGGAGAACCAGGATATTTGGTCATCTTTTTATAACAGATTATTGATTGCTTTGCCATTTCTTGTACATATTTTGTCAGTATTGTGCAGTGATTTGTATTCCCAATGCATTACAGTGCAAAATATCACCCAACATCATATATAAGGTCCTTTGTAAATTGCATTGTTGTGCGGAGTGTGAAATTTTACATAAAGCTGTCAATGGTAAAAAGGTATTTCTTCCTCTGTTATTTATGAGTTTAAAAGCTGTGTTGAATGAAATGGAGATTCCACAGCGTACAGATGCTTGATTAAATACAAGTGATGGAAGCAAGCTACAACATGAGCTCAAATTCCCTTCATTTCAAAGCATTGTTTACTAATTCTCCTTGTACTGTCTAATGGCTGTCTTCGCATCTCCCTGCCAAACAATGGAGCAGGATTCTACTATTGTTGAACTTATTGGCATTTTAGTTCCAATTCCTGAAGAGAAAATCGCTGTACTGTTTACCTTATGGGAAAGGGATGACTGACACAACACCTCTTTACTTCACTATAATAGAGTTAACACACCATCTACAATCTTGAATAGTTTCATTACGGTGTGTGTGTTAGAAACATTAACAAAGTGCTTTAGTAATGTTACCATTACCACATTGCATAATGCTTTGTTTTGTACTCAAGGTATTATCTGGGTAGCTTCATTCCTCTACATACATCTGAATGTATGTAGTTTCCTTGACCCAAAAAGAAGTGAAAATTGTCAGACATAAAATTATGGGATTTATTTTTTAAAAAAAAGTTTGGAAGAATTGTGTTTTATGGGCAGTTACTTTTACCTTTCAGACTAGAGAAGTCTTGACTTCTACTGTGAAAAGTCCATTGCAGGAAATGGAACACACAATCTGCCAATATCAGAGTTTATGGAAACTTTGTATCACTTGGTACTGAGAGGTTTTTAAATGAACATAACCATTTGGAATGCTGTTTTCCCCCAGTAAGATGGCTATTCTAAACACATTAGATTAAACTATACAAAGTCTGCTATGGTATATGACCCAAAATGGAAACTGGGGCACCAGTCTGGCTAGCTAGGGCATCACTTCATGAGATTATGGAACAAGCATAATGCAACCACACAGAGTTGCCAGTAATGCAGTCTTTCATGGTCTTTACAATAGCCCATTCCAGGTTACTCTTCAGAAGTGTCTGATGGTATATTGATTGTGGAGGTGACTACAACACTAAGATGTCTATTTCACTTGTGATATTTGCCATATTATGAATGAATAATCTGTTAATGCCTCTACTCTAACTTAAATGTTTCTGTAAATGTATGAACTGCTGAGGTTACCTTGATTGAAATTAAATGAGATGACTTACAAGTAAGTAGTTCAAGCAGATCTAAAGAATAGTGAAACTGAGTTTTTTGCCCAAAGACTGTGCATGAGGAAGTGGCTCCTTATTCCAGTATAGATGTTTTATCAGTTTATAAACTACGTTCATAAAACACACCAAAAACTTGTTTTCCAAAAAATATATTCCTTCTAATAGAGGAACCAGTTCTGGTTTAGCTGACAGCATTCAACTGTTTTAAGTACCCGTTGTGACGGGTTGGATCACAGAAACCCCCTTGGGAGCTGCCACCTAATGTGCCAAGACTACCCCTGCTTCTGTTTTCCCTGCCAGCTCAGGACTCCAGCACCCTGTCTTGCTGAGCGAGACACTCCAGTCTGGCTCCAACACAGACCCAGGGTCTGAATCACTTGTCCCAAAGCTGCAAGTTTACCTGAAAACAGCTCACAGGAGTGTGCTTGTCTTTAGCACTCAGATGCCCAACTCCCAATGGGGTCTAAACCCAGATAAATCCGTTTTACCCTGCATAAAGCTTATGCAGGGCAAACTCATAAATTGTTCGCCCTCTATAACACTGATAGAGAGATATGCACAGCTGTTTGCTCCCCCAGGTATTAATACATACTCTGAGTAAATTACTAAATAAAAAGTGATTTTATTAAATACAGACAGTAGGATTTAAGTGGTTCAAAGTAGTAACAGACAGAACAAAGTAAGTCACAAGCAAAATAAAATAAAATGCGCAAATCTATGCCTAATCAAACTAAATACAGATAATCTCACCCTCAGAGATGCTTCAGTACGTTTTTCTCAGACTGGACACCTCCCAGGCCTGGGCACAATTCTTTCCCCTGGTACAGCTCTTGTTCCAGCTTAGGTGTTAGCTAGGGGATTCTCCATGATGGCTCCTCCTCCTCTCTCTTCTGTTCCACCCCTTTATATATCTTTTGCATAAGGCGGGAACCCTTTGTCCCTCTGGGTTTCCACCCCCCTCACTGGAAAAGCACCAGGTTAAAGATGGATTCCAGTTCAGGTGACATGATCACATGTCACTGCAAGACTTCATTACTCACTTGCCAGCACACACATATACAGGGAGACTCACAGGTAAACAGCCATCTGCAGACAATGGGAGTCATCAAGATTCCAAACCATCATTAATGGCCCACACTTTACATAATTACAATAGGCCCTCAGAGTTACATTTTATATTTCTAGTTTTAGATACAAGAGTGGTACATTTATACAAATCAGATGATCACACTCAGTAGATTTTGAACTTTGTAATGATACCTTACAAGAGACCTTTTGCACGAAGCATATCCCATTTGCATTATAGTCGCTTATTATCAAATTTTTATAAAACTATCCCAGTTACATTATATTCACTTATTATCATGTTTTTATAAAACCATATAGACTGCACAACGTCACACCCGTTATTAGAAGCTAAAGGACAAATCATTAGCATGTCTGCCTATCTAATAGGATTTCATAATATTCTGAAACTGCTGTGATGGGAAGGTAATAGTTATATTTAGAGTAAGCATTAGGGATAAATGCTAGCATGTGAGATGAGGCTTTCTAACTGTTTTTAAAAAAAGTTTTGTAAGTTATATAACTTAAATATTCTGGTGTACATATTTTAAATGAAATGATACAGTTTGTGCTATACATTTACCTTGTTTAGCCTATGAAACTCCTGGGCCAAATTCTGCCTGGAGTTCACATGACTGGGGAGTCAAAACTTATTTTCTGTCAGTATTGTGTGTGAGGTTTTATTATTGGTTTGTTCTTTTTGAAATGTCCAAGTTTAAGTTGAGGAGTAGAATGCAAAGAGCTGTGTTTTAAAAACCATCTTTAGCCATCGCTATGATCATTTCCGTGGCTTTTCCCTTGCTATCAGTATTTCAGCTGGGCTCAGTGCTTTGTGACACTTCTGGGCTGTTAGGATGGTATACAAACAGAGGTAACCTTTTAATTGCACAGCTTTCTCCCTAAAAGCTTTCTGAAGCAATTTCAGAATTTTACCCGGGCAACGCTTACCAACTACTGTAATTTTCAAGATTAAATGTACTTAAACCGGAAAACTGTTCGATGTGGGAATGGTGTCAGATCTGTCTTCATTCAGAGTTGAGTCGTATAGGAAAACTTTCTTTAATATTCATTGAATTAATGATGTACATTTAGTCAGGTTTCAGAGTGGTAGCCGTGTTAGTCTGTATCAGCAAAAAGAACGAGGAGTACTTGTGGCACCTTAGAGACTAACAAATTTATTTGGGCATAAGCTTTCATGGGCTAAAACCCACTTCATCGGATGCATGCAGTGGAAAATACAGTAGGAAGATATGTATACACAGAGAACATGAACTGGAATTAATTTGCAAACTGGACACCATTAAATTAGGCTTGAATAAAGATTGGGAGTGGATGGGTCATTACACAAAGTAAAAACTATTTCCCTATGCTAATTTTTCCCCTACCGTTACTCACATCTTCTTGTCAACTGTTTGAAATGGGCCATCCTGATTATCACTACAAATTTTTTTTCCTCCTGCTGATAATAGCCCACCTTAATTGATTAGTCTCATTAGAGTTGGTATGGCAACACCCATTTTTTATGTTCTCTGTGTATATATATCTTCCTACTGTATTTTCCACTGCATGTATCCGATGAAGTGGGTTTTAGCCCATGAAAGCTTATGCCCAAATAAATTTGTTAGTCTCTAAAGTGCCACAAATACTCCTAGTTCTTTTTGTACATTTAGTCGTGTCTTTATATGATGCTATTCATTCCTTCTTAAGCTTTCTTAAATTATTGGATCAAAGTTAGGCAATGAGAAATGATTGTCAGTAGTATTTAAAAAGGAGGAGACGACTTAACTTCTTCACAAATAACCTGTTACAAAGCCCTTCTGTTTATTTTTTTGTTACCTTTTTTCAAAGCAAATATATTGTTGCCATATAGCACAATCTGATTTAAATGACAGTGCGCTAAATCCATGGATTGACAACAAAAAAACCAACCAACCATAGAGATCGGCAGCACAGATGGTTATTGTATCTGAATTAATTTGTGGAAAATTAAGTTCTCATTCAAATTATGAACAAAGGTGATTATGTTTATTGGCAAAATCTGGCATTTGCGTTAGCAGGTGGCTTATGGTAATGGACAAAGTAACAGAGCAATAAGTATTTATGCCACAACAATGGTGTGAATTTCTGAAGAAAGGGGAACAGGATTGCAACATGCATTCTGTTGGACAGTGAAAAGAGTAGAACAACACTACTTACTTGCACAAAAGCTTAGGCAAGATTTGCCAAGAAACCATAATTGTTTCCCTACATGTACTACAACCTTTTAAACAGAAAATAGGTTTTTTTTTAAACTATATGCTAAGTGTCAAATATCATGTGCCTTTCTTCTGTTTAAACTGTAATATAGCAGCATAGTTCTGTAAAATGTGACAATTGTTCAGTAAATGTAATGGTTGTGTTTTTAAAATACTTTCAATTATCCAGACACAAAATACTATTTCCCCACAGGGTCCAGATGAGTGGGGTGTGCTGCATATGGATTGTAACACAAATTTCTAACCCATGCTTTATTTGGGTGTTAATGTTGTATGTTAACTATAGGCTTTGCCTAAATAAATGTGTATGTATATTTTTTTTCTTTTAGAATAATGAATATGCTGTTTGACAGAAATGAGAGAGGCTGCATTGAGCCAAAACAAGTCCGTACAAAACGGACTATATATATCTGTTTAAAGGTGTATTATTATTTACTAGTAAAATAATGTACAAGCTGCCACCATCTATGAATGTAGCAAAACACTTATTTCCCTTTGACAGTGTGGCTGTCTTAAAATGAAAAACAAAGTGCATTACAATCTTACGTTATGATGTGAGGCAACAACTTTTTTGTTTCCATTAACAGAGTAATAATCACTCTCAAATCTTTGGACTAGACCAGAAATGGGCTACCTGACCCATTTCTTTCAGTAGGGGGAATTTTAACTAATGTTTCTCTTGCTTTTGTAGAGCTTTTGTGATTTTTTTTTTTTCTGATTTCACTAAATTTGATTCTTCAGGAAAATGGTTCTAGACAAGTAAAACTTTCTGTAAAAGTTCTTTCCATGTTTTCTTACGAACAGTGAAGTATCTAAACGTTCAGCAGGCGATTGCTCCGTTTCCAACTTTCTTAAAACCAGTTAAAGCAGAAATGAAAAAACATGTTTCTTTTGTTCTCACTGTTGCATTCCTAAATTTACATTAATTTGGTAATATATAAAATAGGATATGGAAAGGAGATGGGGGGGGGGAGTAATTGATACAAATTAAGAAACAGATACTTTACAAACACTAATGAACAGAGTAAGCCCAGTGGATGGTTTGTATTTGGAAATGGGACATATAGCCAGCCTTTCACAGCTTGACTTGTGTGGTTGATAGCAATCACAGTATTGCTATGTGGTGGCTGGCTCCATGGCCTTTGTGAAATGAATTTTGTGGTCTCAGAACAACTTCCATCACAGTTTCTCCATTAACAAAAGCCACCGCAGTTTGTACTAAATAGCAACTTTAAACTTCAGCTTCTCTATTGAGACTCAACTGGTGGAAGACTGAATGAAGAACTGTGCTCTGATACAATGGAAATGGTCTAGAAGGACAACCTCCCGCATACTCAAAATTAGTGACCTTCAGTGATGCATGAAGAACTGAGTCCTTCTCAGTATTCCTCACTTTGGGCCTGATTCTAATCTCACAGTAGCTTTGTACATTGATAGGCATACTGATTTCAGAGGGGCTACTCACTTACCTTAGGGTGACAGCGAAGTGAAGCCTAATTTCAAATGGTCTTCAATTTTCAAAGTAATTTAGAATGGACATTAATATGAACCTCAAACTGGAATTTGTTGGTTTATCCTCTGCACCCAGTATGAGTACTGTCAGCTGCCCTGGGGACTGATGCCATAAAAGCCTAAACCAAACATTGCAACAATTGTTTTTAAGTACAATAACCATATGCTCTAGATCACTGGTTCTCAAACGAAGGGGCGGCTTCCAAGGGAGGAGCAGGAATGTATCAAGGGAGGTCCAAGCTGTGTAGGGTGGGTTGGTTGGTTTTTTTAAAAAGAGCTCTGGCTGTCAGCCCTGGGTGGCTGGGGCTTGTGCAGAAAAGCCTTGCACAGCTGGGAGATGGGGACAGCTGGAGCCCTGCTGCTCAGGCTCTCCTCCCCTGCCCTCAGTCCCTCACTTGGAGGTGGTGGGGATCTGGCTGTCAGCCCTGGGGTGGCAGCGGCAGCACAGAAGTAAGGGTGGCAATGGGCTGTTATCTGCTATGAAAAGTGATGACATGAAGAAGAGGGGACCCCAATCAAATAAGTTTGAGAACCACCACTGCTCTAGATTGTGTGGTTTTCATATATGCCCTTCCCACATGCCCAAAATATTTAGCTTGTAGGCTGGTGCCCAAAGGTATGCTTATTTAAAGTGTGGCTCTGCTCTGCTGATTATGTATTTCTTACTCAGTGGATTTGATTCTACTTCTTTATAATGGAGTTTTACCTTTTTGTAAACTCTTAACTCTAAGGGCTCACAGTAACCTTTTGGTTTACACCAGTCGATGTAGGAGAATTGAGCCCACTACATCTACTGTTTGTGTGTAATCAGACTTTTATCTAGTCACTTTGTGTTGATAAGCTTTTCTTCTTTTTGCTCCTGTTTAGCTCTCCAGACCTGATATAGCTAAGGTAGAGTGACCTGAATTTTATTCCCTCGTGCTTTATCAACAGAATTGTTTAGGAAGTGCCATTTATTTGTACCAGTCCAGGCAATGAGGATGCATAAGAGTCACTAAGGGCATAATTTGATCTGTAAAATCTTTTTTACAAGGCAGGTGGTACACGTACCGAAAGGGAAGACTCCACCTTCACTTGTAGATTTGGAAGTTATAAAACTATATTTTAAATTGAGCTCCTAGTATGTTAAAAATCATCAATCAAGCTATCCAGAAACATGAGATGAGCTTTAAAAATCATAAGATTATGTAAAAACCGCATCGATAGTGGGCGCGTCTGTAAGCGACCAGACAGGCACCGGGGGGGGGCGTTAGGACGCAAGGAGGCTCTAAACCCGCCAGGGAAGGGCAAGGAAGAGGCGAGTTCCTAGGACTGGCCTCATCAGGCGGGAGGGGGCGCTGTGACCATTCAGGGGCTGCTCTGGGCTCGCCCCATCCACAGCTCGGAGCTCGCTCGTGTTCCCTGGCCGGAAGCGAGCGGGCGGCGCCTGCGCTGTGGCCGGGCTGGGCTCCCGGCGTTCCCGGTAGCGAGGCTGGTGGCCCCGAGCGCCCCAGCTCGGCGGAGAAAGCGGCGCGGAGCGGGCTGGGGGGCGTCTCTGCTGCGCAGGCCCGAGCCCCTCGCCCGCCATGGTGCGGTTCCTGCACGTCCAGAACCGGCAGCGGCCGCCGCCGCCCATCTGCAGCGACTGCCCCGCTGTCCAGGTGCGGGGCTGCCCCGGAGCCGGGCGGGCATGGGGGGCGCTGCGGGAGGCGGGCGTGTGTCTGTCTGTGTCCCCCCTCCGAGGGGAGGGTGGGACAGGGATCCCCGGGGGGTCGCTCTGTTTAGGGCTCTAGAGCGTGGACGTGCCCGAGGATCACTGGCTTCAAGGCTAGTCCGTTTCCTTCTGGATCAAACTCCTCTCCTGGGAATCAGGCCTCAGAGAGATCCTGAGGTGAGGTTGACATAAAACACCCGCCCTGGTTACCACCCTTTAAAAAAAGCGGTAATTGACTCTGCTAAAGTGTTGGGTGAGTTTGAGTGGTTACACGTGTGGCCGTGGTAGCCGCCCCTTTAAATCCTGACTTGTGCCCGTTACACATTCATATCAAACAACACTAAGTGAAAGTGGACTGTGCAGGGTGGGAGATCAGTGCATCTGAAATAGGGGTGGAATGAGGCTGTCTGGCCTGTATTAATATGCAGTTTATTCTGTCTGACAACTTATCTGGAGGAGCATCCACAATCACCAGCTACTCCTAACTGGATGCTTTCATGGCTACGCAGCAAGAGAATTTTCAGTTTCGAGTCTGAGCCTGCAGGACCTTTTCATAAAATGTCTATTGCTGTCAAGGTGTGGAGGGCTTGCAGGTTTGGTTCCTTGAAGTCTGAGGTCTACCATCATAGGTGGTTGTCTCAATCTCTGTAAGCTCCCTCATTGTGATATGTATTGAGCTATATCAAGTAGGTAGTGGGGCTGGAATACTTTGCTTTAACCTGAATTAATCATTGTGAAAGTATTTTGGTTAGTTGTGATTTGATTAATGTCTTATTAATGTGTGCAGGATTTTTATTTGCTTACAACAGGCTGAGGCATCGCCATACTCTTTACTTGACATCTCTTTGAAAGCGCTGACTGCTGACCTAGAGAAGTTTTGTACTGAGAGGCAAGATGGAACACTGTGCTTGAAAGAATCTGAAAGACTTCCCCAAGAAGTAGCTGATCGATTGCTGCAGACGATGGCATTTCATGGTAAGACATCTATCTTGGGATCAGCAAGTGTAGATCTGGTGGAAAAGCTGGATGTCAGACACTTTAGTCGTTTGAGTTGTATTTTTAACATCTGAAATCTTGGCGTAATACCACCTCAAACGTTCTTTTCCACCTCATATTTCATCTTTAGAAATCTGATCACCACCACCTTCAGAAAGTTTGTTCTTTTTACCTTGCCCCCAAAGTCATTTCTCTTGAATTGATTGCATCTTGTTTCTACTATTACATTTTCTCTTCTGCTTTTCTTAAATTGGAATTATCTAAATTTGAAGGCTACCAAAATTTCCCCCCCACCTATGGTGTCTTTCTCCCCCCAACCCCCCTCAAGATTTTAGTGTGCCTCCTCTGCTCACCTCAAAAATGAGAGAAGGGTGGACATTTATTTTAAAATATTAGTTAACAATATTTATTTTGGTTCTATCTTGGATTTGGTGAAGTTCTGGTGAAAAGTCTGGGAAAGGCAGGGCGTGTGTGTGTGTGGGGGGGGGGCAGACAATAAAAACATCTCTCTGGCATCACAGGTTAGAAATATGATCCATTTAATCTCTTTAAATCTTGCTTTCTTTTTTCTTTCAGCTAGTGATGGACACTCTGTTCATATTGTGATTCTGTACTGAGTATGGAGGAATTTATATAAAAACAAACGAGCGGAACTTTATTTTCATATCACACAGGCCTATCGGGCTTAAGGAATTTAGAGCAGTAAGAAGAGGGGTCTATGGTTGTTGTTTGCCGTCTTGTAGATTATGAAAAGGTTATGTGGCTATTTTGCTTATTCATAAGATTATTCTTGTCTACAGTTAGTTAATTTAATTGTTTTATGCTTCTCATTAAGCATTAAGTGTTGGAAACTATGAATATCTGATTTTTGAATGGCCCTAAATAATACAGCAATTGGAGTTTCTTAGCAAAGTCATGGGAATAGGATTTATGTATAAAAGCTTGGGAATAATTACCAGATTTGGTATATTTAAGTATTGTATATTGACTGCAGTAAGGAAAGCAAGTTATGTTGTTGCCCTGTGACTTACTGGTGAACTGGTTCATTTCAGGTTAACTAATTTATAGTTACACTTTTATATTTTTCCCTGTTGGCAAAGTTGAGGTAAAATATGTCACAAGCTAGCCTAGTCCTCCTCTGAACAGACCCCTGTGTGTGGTGACTGCAGCCAGCCGCTGAGTCCCATGTGCTTCTAAGGCCTCTGGGTTTGGGTAGGAACTGATCATTGTTCCTAGCTCTGGGTCTCTCAAGCGTACTCCTTGGTCTTGGGCCTGGCCTATGCTTAAAAATTAGATGGACCCGGCTTCATCGGTTAGGGGGTGTGAAAGAGAACCATAGTTAAGTTGACTTAGCCATGTCTATGCTGGGGGGTTATGTTGACAGAAATATTCTTCTGTTGCCCTAGCTACTGCCTCTTTGAGAGATGGATTAGCTACGTTGATGGAAAAACCCCTTCTGTTGATATAGGAAGCGTCTACACTATAGTGATACTGCAGCATAATAGCTGTGCCACTGTAGTGTAGATATGCTCTTAGGAAAACAACAAACATTCCCTCTCAATGTCAAAGTCCTTCAGCTCAGCAGCCCCTCCTGGTGTCTGGACATCTTGCTTCTGATGGTGGAATGCTGCCCCTCCTTCCTCAGAGAAGAAGCCTCCTTAAATAAAGTATTTCCTCTTTCGCCAAGTGGTCAGGCTGGGCAACTCCAGCTCTTCCAGCTATGTGCTTTGATTATAACCTCCATCTTGGGTTAAGACATCCAGTTGGAACTGAAAAAAACGGGGGATTTTGGCCCCCTCCTCAGACATGTTTCTGCACAGAGTCCACTGACTTTCAAAATCCGCAATCCCTGCTTAACAGCAAGCCTATTCTTCCATTAGGATAGTCACTCAGAGTAGATGGCCCTGAATGACTTTGTCATTGTTAGCTCTATAGGAGGTATTCCAAACCTCAGTATTATCACACAGTGCCCAGAATAGACTGTCCAGGGCCGTAGCAACAAAGAACGTGGCCCCCTCCGAACATATGTCCGGGCGGGGCCCCTTACAATGCAGAAACTGGAATGCGGTATTTATTTTGCCACTTTTAGGGGCCCCCTTCCTTGTGGGTCTCCCTCCGGTCGGAGGGTACGGAGGGCGCTCGCTACGCCTCTGAGACTGTCTTTGGTAGGAATTAAACGGTTTTCAGTTCCACCTGGATGTCTTAACCCAAGATGGAGGTTATAATCAAAATGGGGTTCACAAAACAAGTTTGTGTCAAATTGTACATTCCATTTTATCTGTGTGTCACAGGACACATCTAAAGAGAGCAGCTACCAAGGGTGGAAGGGAATTATTTAAGGTAGCACAAAAGTGTGATGTACGACAGGGTTCAGTCTTGTCATTGTTGTTCAAAGTGTATGTCAGCCTGCTGGTTGAGATGGAGATTTTTGATTGTTAAATTATTTTTGGTTTGGATGTTTTAGGAAAAACAAGTATCTTACAAAAGCAGGACAACGCGGGGTTTTTTGTATGCTTTAATAACCTTCATACAGTTCCCGGGTACTTCTTGTCATAGGTTTTCTGACATTAAATACTTAGAAGTAATAGGATGAAATGAAGAAAATGGAAATGTAGGCTGTGGAATCATCGCTTAAGGTCAGCAGTGGAAGGCCCTTCAGTTGGGACAATTAAAGCTAGATTGAGCAAAGCACTAGGAAAAAGTAGTGCCCAAAACATTCCGGTATTTAGCTGTTTATACTCTAATCAAGTAGGACTTACACAACAAATCCTTAACTAAAAATTCCAACATCATCTCTTCCAGACTAACTCTGAGAATTCTGTCTTGTCTTTGCTTCTGCTTGCTGCTTGTGTTTTTTCTTGATGTTTCATTGGTTAACATCGTGGATAAAATGCACACCATGGCTGAAATGATTCCAACAAATGTTTAAATGTTATACCATACTTCCTAATTTAGGTAACAACTTAAACTAATCTTAACAAAACTTTCCCAAATAATTGAGGCTTGTGGATTTAAATGCTGCCTGATCATTTTAAAATGGTCATGTTAAAATATGTCCCATATGTGATAATTCTCGCATTTTTTAACATAGTCCTGACTGTATCCATAATCTGTTTTCCTATAGAGTATGTAGAAATGGTGTCCTGATTTACTAGGATATAAGTATAGGGTTGAAAATCTATATATGCTGTATTTGTAAAGGTACTCTTGGAAAGATGTGATTGAAAAGCTAACCACCAGTGGATGCTTGAATTTGAGGGACAGCTAAAGGATCATTACCTTATTCTTTTCCCCTTCTCTTGTTCTTCTCGCAAATACACAGTCGTGACCTTTAAGAGGGAATTTTTATGGTTCTGTTAGCTCTCTAACAAGCTGGAATATCAGTGTGTGTATAAATCTACCATTTCACATGAAAATAGAGCATCAAGGAGTTTGTACTTCAAGTTATAGTATGTTTTTACTCTCAAATACTTATTGTATAATGAACAGTATAGAACATAATGAAGATTTTTATTCAGAATAGAGAATTTAGCACATTTTAATATATTTAGTAACAGTGTTTCCACCAAGCCCACAAAGATGAGGTACCCTGCATCCAATGTAAAAGAATGTATTCCTTGCCACATACATGTTCAGGATGTAATATGTGAGGAAGGCTAGAACACTTTATCAGATCACTATCGTAAGCCTTTTTGAGGATTCAAAACATGAGGAAGGAGAAACATCTCCTTTCAAAATCCTAATGTAGAAAGATTTCACCAGCACTGTGCACAGCTGGCAACTGCCGCTTTACATTTAGGACAGGCTGGGTCAGTTCTCACTAGTGTCCTGGCAGCAGTGACAGGGACTTGCTGCATAATTTTAAATTAAGGCTCGTATGTATGTGGGGATTCCAGAATTGTTTTACATTCTCAATTTTTTTCATTTATTCTTCTCAGTTACCTGCTCATAGATTGTTTCCTTACCTTCTAAGAATAATCCTTACAATTTCCCCATGTATGAGTATGCCTCCTGGCTAAAGTGTAGTGAACATGAGGGATGAAATAGGAGCACTTTCTATTGTTCCATTACGTTGCTGTCCGCTGTAACAGACTTATTGCTGTTTCCCAATAGAGCTGCTGAATGATGGAACTGTGGGCATTTTCCGAGGTAACCAAATACGCTTGAAACAAGCTTGCATCCGGAAGGCAAAAATATCTGCACTATCGTTCAGAAAAGCATTCTGCCATCATAAGCTAATAGAACTTGATGCTACAGGGATGAATGCAGACATTTCTATTGCAGATATTGTAAGCGGACTTGGTAGCAATAAGTGGATCCAGCAAAATCTTCAGTGCCTTGTACTGGACTCATTAAGACTTTCCCTGACAAATCCATATGAAAGGTGCTTCAATCAGTTGTCTGGTCTTCGTGCTTTGAGCATTACCAATGTTCGCTTCCACAATGAGGATTTAGTGGAGATTGCTTCACTTCCAAGGCTGGAAAGTTTGGATATATCCAACACTTCTGTCACTGACATAACTCCACTTCTCGCCTGCAAGGATCGACTTAAGTCTCTCTCTATGCACTATTTGAAGTGTTTAACAATGACTACGCCCCAAGTCTTGGATGTCATAAGACAACTAAAGTATTTGAACCACCTTGATATTTCGGATGATCAGCAGTTTACATCTGACATACCAGTCTCTTTACTAGAGCAGAAAGACATCCTACCTCAACTAGTGTCTTTGGACATTTCTGGCAGTAAATACATTACTGATGAAGCTGTAGAAGCATTTGTCAAACAGCGACCTGCAATGCAGTTTGTGGGACTACTTGCTACTGATGCTGGCTACTCTGAATTCCTTTCGGGAGAAGGAAACTTGAAGGTTTGAGTTTAAAAAAAAAAAAAAAGACACTTTTGCATGCAAAAGGAAGTGTGATCTACTGTGTTGAGTGTAGGAAGTAGAGTCAGGAACTCTGAATCCTACTCCCAGTGGGGCAAAAAAAGAGTTCAGGGAGAGGAGCAAAGATACGTTATTTGGCTCTTCTTTGCCCCACTTCTCTCTGACTAATCCTGTCCTCCTAATGAAAGTAACTTTGAGAATAAATCTAATAAAGGTCAAAACAGTTTGTGCAGTTAACAGTTGAGCTTGTTGAATATCAGGAATGGAAAAAAACAAAAATTAAAATAAAATCAATTAATTCAATGAAAAAGGCAAAAGAAGTTGTAGACTAACATTACTAGTGTTTGTCCAGCTCTGTTCTGCCACCCGAAGTTAAAATGAGCAAAAAATTGAATTGAGACAGACAACTGAGTTGAGGTGGGATCAGTTTTGTTTAGTGGTCTTGCCTAGATGCATTTATCATCCATATGGAGCACTAACAAACTGCTGTGTTGTATTTGAACTATTTCTGTGGCTCTGGGCAGAGCCTGGGCAGAACTCAGGATTGAGATCTTTGAACAGAAGGCGCTGTCACAATGCAAAGAATTTATCTGGAGAATTTTCTAAGTATATTCTTAGATTACTACATGTGAGTTATATTATAGCTTGTGTGGGCAAACCACAGCCCGTCAGATCTTTTAATCCAGACTTCAAGCTCCCGCCGGGCGGCTCCCGGAAGCCAGGCTCTGCGCAGCTCCCAGAAGCAGCGGCATGTCCCCCCTCCGGCTCCTATTTGTAGGGGCAGCCAGGGACTCCATACGCGGCCAATGGGAGCTGCAGGGGCGGCACTTGCAGATGGGACAGCATGCAGAGCCGCCTGGCCGGTGCCTTGCCTCTGCGTAGGAGTCAGAGGGGGGACATATCGCTGCTTCTGGGAGCTGCTTGAGGTAAGCGCCGCCTGGAGCCTGCGCCCCAACCCCTTGCCCCAGCCCTGATCCCTCTCCCACCCTCCAAACCTCTCAGTTCCAGCCCGGAGCACCCTCATGCACCCCAAACCCCTCAGCCCCACCCCAGAGCCCGCACCCCCAGCCAGAGCCCTCGCCCCCTCCCCCTGCTCTTCAACCCCCTGTCCCAGCCTGGAACCCCCTCCCGCACTCTGAACCCAGATGTGGCCCTTAGGCCAAAAAGTTTGCCCACCCCTGTTATAGCTAGATGACCACTTGCTCATTGTAACGTCATATTTTGAAGGGTTTTGGATAAGACTAATTTATTTGCACAGTTTCAAAAGATCCAACTTGTCAAAGGTAACGTGAAATTTTCTAATTAAACTTCAGTGTATTAACTGTTTTGTGCCCCCAGGTATCGGGAGGAGCAAATGAGATTCAGATTTCTGAAGCTCTGAAGCGTTACAGTGAGCGGTCATACTTTGTGAAGGAGGCTTTCTTTCGTCTCTTCACCCAGACGTGTTTTATGAGAATAACTAAGCCTGAAATCTTAAAGGTAAAAATGAATTGCTGGTGAGAGTAAATATCAACATATTTGTTGTATTTAGGTATGTGTGTATAAAAATCTGTAACTTATCAGGTACACATCCCAGACTCTTCTCCCTTCCCTTGAGTTAGCTAGTATGCTGAGTGGGGTTATTTCAGAAGTACACTTGCAGAGTAACCCAGGTGCTGTAATCTCCTTTCCTGTTGATCATAACTGTCACAGCAGGTAACAAAGGAAGAGATGGATTTGGAGAGAGTTCATGCTTCTCCCTTCCAGAATTTTAGAGATTAGGGCCAATACCCTTAAATGGATTTGAATTTAAATGTGGAGTTGATGAAGGCATGCTTTGTTTGTTTCCTCCATTTAGAATTCTAACTGCAACGTGATGGACTGGCTGTAGCTTTTGCAGTCAATTCTAGGTAGAATATGTTGACTAGTCCAGCCTGTTAGCTATGAAAGTATGGGTGGGACTGACTAGGTCTGCATCTGGTGCAATTTTGTGGTTAATCAAAGATCACAGAAGACATTCCTAGCGACTTCTTAGGTGTCCTGGAGAAGCAGTGAAGGACTGCCCTCTTGCCATCCCCAATACTCATTCTCTATTGGCTGTTGGAGGTCAGATGCCATCAGGTGCAGTCATAGATCCTGCCTCTTCCCCAGGGTGTTCCCCCTGTTCACAATAATATCACTTTCATCTCCCCCCAAATTTAGTTTGGGTCACCGTCCTTTTACATCCTGCGGATAGTAGGACATATCCTGGAATGGAGAAAAACTCACACCCTTCTCTAGGTGGTATGATTGCAGAATAAAGTTGATGATCGCCATTACAATCCTACTGCGCTACTAAGAGGGTGCACTGCTGGGTATACTTCTTGCTTTTGGTTAATAACTATTTAAAAGATTCAGTAATCATAATTAGAAGTGCATCATAACTTGTACAATGCAGTATTGTGACTGTCGTACAAAATTAGAAATATGAGATCTTATTATGTGAACATAACTTTTCTATTTCAGCTTGTGATTGTTGGAATGAGAAATCACCCCTTGGACTTGGCAGTGCAGTTAACTGCTAGTGCGTGTTCTCTTAACTTAACTAGACAGGGTCTGTCTGCTGGCATGCCTGTTCGTCTGCTGTCCGATGTGATCCATTTACTACTCAAAGCCGTGGAAAACTTTCCTGAACAACAACAGGTAAAAGGGCAGGGAGCACAATTTTAATTCGCTTCTCCTAACAAGGAGGGCTATAATATAAAGACAGAACAAGTATGTTTCTGCTCTGAGAAGGCTTCATCAGTATTGATGTACTGATATTTTGATCAAATCAAATCAAATGCCCTGATTAGCAGAAAATACCAGATTTGTAGAATCTGTGGCTTTTTCCCCTAATTTCTCTCTTCTGCTTTGCATCAGTAGAGGCCAACACTAAGGTTGGATGACTGGTGCTCTCTCTACTCTCATGCAGCTTAACAATTTTCTTTTTTGTTTTACTATTTATAAATTATGCATGCCATTAATTTTAACATTCAGATTCCTCTACAGTGTTAATCTTGCCTTGTCATGTTTCATCTTTGCTCTGTATTAGCAGACTTCTTATATGTCACTTAATGTAGTATAATGAGTACACTTAATTACACAGAAGAATAAATCGAGAATAAGTAGTCTGAAATACATAGAAGGCTGTCATCCTGATTCTATGAAAATACAGGAAATGCAGGTTGGACTCCTGGGAAAGTCAGGAGACTGACAGACATGTTATAAAGCATGTCCTATTGTTCTTAACCAATATTTGTGAATTGGTATAAGTGGTGAAGTGCCGTAAAATTACTCCTGAATTTTAAAGAAGACCAAACAACAAAAAACTCTGCTTGCATCACCGCTGAAAGTCTCCTGCTTTTCCTGTGCAATCAAATGTGGAGCTACATCAGAGTTGACTTCCTATGGGAAGTATAACTAAAATCTCAATTCTCACTGAGACATCGGCATCATTCACAGCTAGGGAAATATTGAAGCAGTGACAGACATTTTAAGGACTGTACTGGAAATGGGTATAATTAGTAGATATTTACTAATCGAAGTTACCTTTCAAGCTAGCTGTCCTCTGTACAATGTAGAAATCTCTCTTGCTGTATAAAGAGACTTGCAGCATTCTTGCTGTCATGAGGCCTCAGATGCATTTTAGTATTGGCATAACTTAAAGAGAATTATTAGAAGTCTGGCACAAATTCAGTCATTACTTCCTCCACAGCAATTAGATTTCTTTAGTTTCTGTTCAGAAACAAGAAATAGCAGTTCCAATACTTGTAATTCCACATCAAGGACTGATGTGTAGTGCTTTCTGAATTGGTGGTGGCTTGAGATCTCCCACTTACTCCTATCCTCTCATAAGTCGAAAAAGCTAACAATGCTAGCCACCATTAGGAAAGGGATAGCTAATAAGAGCAAATATCATAATGCCACTATATAAATCTATGGTACACCCACACCTTGAGTACTGTGTGCAGTTCTGGTTGCCCCATCTCAAAAAAAGATATATTAGACGTGAAAAAGGGCAACAAAAATTATTACAGGTATGAAACAGCTTCTGTATGAGAAGAGATTTAAAAGACTGAGACTGTTCAGCTTGGAAAAGAGATGACTAAGAGGGGATATGGTAGAGGTCTATAAATGGTTTGAATTAGGGAATTATTTACCCTTTTACATAGCCAATGAATTAATAGGCAGTAGTTTTAAAACAAACAAATGGAAGTACTTCTTCACATAACACACAGTCAACCTGTGGAACTCATTGGCAGGGGACATTGTGAAACCCAAAAGTCTGATTGGGTTAAAAAAAAATTAGATAAATCCATGGAGGATAAGTCCATCACTGGCTATTAACCAAGATGGTCATGGTCACAATCTCATGCTCTGGGTGGCCCTAAACCTCCGACTGCCAGAAGCTGGAACTGGATGAAAGGGGATGGATCACTCAATAATTGCTTTTTCTGTTGTCTCTTTGAAGCTGCTGGCATTGGCCACTGTCAGAAGACAGGATACTGGGCTAGATGGATAATTGATCTGATCCCATATGCCCCTCTTACATTATTATGAGATAGCACACACTAAGTAATGGTTAGTGGCAGCAATATTCATGTGCTTTTCTTGAATCCAGTCCGGGCTGATAGCAAAGGCTGTTAAGGAAATGCTTTAGATCCAAAGCTGTGATACAGCCAACTGTAATCTTGTAGGATGGTAACAGTCTGCCCTGCTTGCAACACTGAATTCATACAGCTGATACTGACCCTTGAGGAGAGGTTAAGGCTGGTAGTGGGGACTTGGACTGAGATTTTACAAAGAAGTCCAATTCTTAGACTACTTTGAATATGAATTAAAAAAATCTCACAGCAAGATAAAATTTAACATCTTCCCCATTCCAAAAACCTCCTTGTACGATAAAGTTAAGTAAGGAACAAAACTGGACTCATTAATATCATACGTTCTAGGGGAGATTGCATTATCTGTACTGCAGAAGCCTTTACATTGTTTAAGATTTTGTTTATGGTATCTCAGTTCCATCCTTTACTTGTTTAATTATTAGTGTCTAATAATACAATACATGGTTCCCTAATGATTAGTGAACTGCAAAATTATTATAAAATAAAATATGAGTGTGCTTCTGTAACTTCATGAAATCTTTTTCTCCCCCCCCCACAAACAGCTGCAGAAGAATTGCCTCCTCCTACTATCTAGTGTCAGGATCCTTCAAGATGTTCCATTTAACAGGTAAATGACAGCCCAATAAATTGAAATAGGATGTCAAACAGCATGTCAAATATTTGGAACAAATTTTCTTTTTTCTGATTTTCTTTTTTTTTTATCATAACTTTCATCTTTAAACTTTCTTTTGGGGATTCTCAATTAACTAGTCTTCTGAATTGTCATTCAGAAATTTTAGGTTCGCTTCCTAGGGCCTGATTCTTGCTTATAGACTCATAAACTGCAAGTAACTGTACTGAAGCTGATGGTGTTACATTTGTACAAAGCTGGTGGGAGATCAGACTGGCAGTAAAATCTTGGCCCAATTGACATCAATGGCAAAATTCCTGTTGACTTCGGAAGGGCCAACACTTCAAGGTTTCTAGCTCTTTGGACATGTTCATCTGCTGGAGGGATAGGCAGTTGCCTTGTATATGACTTCAGTGATCTTTCTTATCTTTCAATGGTGTTAATACACTATTGATGACATTGTTGTGTGCAGTGTTGTGGTAGACGTGGAGGTCCCAGGATATTAGAGAGACAAGGTGAGCGAGGTAATATCTTTTATTGGAACAGCTGTTGGTGAGAGAGACCAGCTTTCGAGCTACACAGAGCTCTTCCTCATGTCTTCCTGAAGAAGAGCTCTGTGTAGCTCGAAAGCTTGTCTCTCTCACCAACAGAAGTTGGTCCTATAAAAGATATTACTTCACCCACCTTGTCACTCTATTGATGACATTGGCAATTGACTGCCTGGAGGGAGGAATGGGTGAAGGAAGCAGAAGGTAAGAGTGGAGGATTCTTTGCTCTGACAGGAAGAAAGGGAAACCTTTCTTCAGATGTGGAGAGGGGGGTTGGTGGTAGTTCTGTTGGTAAAAAAAGGCATCACTCATGCATTAATAATGAGTTATTTACTGTTGCTCACTTAGTCATTTTTTAGATAGCCTTTTAAAACTATTGGATCCCTCTTAAAATCTTTCTTGTGGCCCGATCAAAGGCTGCTATAAATTAGTCTTTGTAATTGCCCATTTTCGGGGGTGGGGAGAGGATTTGCAAAAATCAGGCTTGTGCTTTTTTCTATCCTTTGGAAACTAAGCATGTTTCCTTCCGTTTCCAGAGGTTGATATGAGAACCCTAGAGTCTGAGATGCAAGATGAAATTTAAGTTTTGTATAACTTACACTCTGCTGTCATAATCTAGGTTTGAAGCTGCCAAACTTGTTATGCAGTGGCTGTGTAACCATGAAAATCAAAATATGCAAAGGATGGCAGTGAATATAAGCTCTATTCTAGCTTTGAAGGTATGTGATTTAAATTTGGAAATGTTCAAACTTCTGTTTCCTAATTTCCAACAGATATTTCAGATACTCATGTAACATTATTTACTTGCAGCTTTCATCTGAGCAAACAGCACAACTTAGTGCAGAGCTCTACATCGTTGTGGGGGTGAGTTGCACATCTCTCTGTGACATTCTTTATCACTAGGTATTAAACCAACATCATGTGAGAAATGACTCCATTCTGAGCAACCCACATTTGTACAGCACAGAGCATGATGGGGCTTAAGGTCTTTTGGTGCTTTCACAATATCAATATGAATTATTACTAATGTTTGCAATGAGAATCAAAGCCAAAATCTAAAACCTTATTTTTTGCTTTTCCTTTACAGGAACTTCTTGAAATAGTTGAACAGAAAACAAATTTGAATGAAGTAGATACTACTTTCATGTTTACCCTGAGTGCACTTTGGAATCTCACTGATGAATCCGCTACCACCTGTAGGCACTTCATTGACAACCAAGGGTTAGAACTCTTCATGAGAGTTTTAGAGGTGAGGGTGTGAGTGATTGTGGTAGATTGCTAGCATACATCAAAACTCTCTTTAATGATGACCTTTGTTTGTCTTTACAGTGTTTTCCATCTGATTCAGCTATACAACATAAAGTTCTTGGCCTTCTGGTAAGATCAAAATGAAGTTCTGTTTTAAAAGAAACATTAGTTTTCTATTATTTGTTTCTATTTAACTTTCAGTTAGGAAATACCTGGAGGGCATGTTAACTTCCTTTAGTAAAAAGAGATTTTCTCCCTTACAATTTAAGAGTATCAGCTTATATCCTTAGGCACTCATCTCAGCATCATTTTACATTACACTGATTTTCTGAAAACCAGTTTACAGTACATGGATTAAACTCGGAATAACCATTCAGCAGTCAAGGCATTTCCTTCAGTAGTTCTGCAGGAGTTAGGGGAGCAAGTGAAATGAGTACAAGTACCCAAAAAAAGATAAAAAAGATAAAGGACCAGTTCTGCTACTGCTGAACTCGATGGCAAAACTCTTGTTAAATTCTGGATTGGACTCAAAATTAAGTAATGTAACAAAATATGAACTGTAAGTCAGGGTTTGGTGTTTTGTTGTTGTTGTGGTGGGTTTTTTTTGTTTTTGGCTTCAGTTTGATTTTTAGGTATTGAAGCTTTCAGAGAAACAACTGTTGTGATAGAAAATGGGAGGTATAAGGCCCATCATCCTTCAGAAGAAATTTATTTACTTATCATAATGCTTATGAACGTTGTATATGCTGCTTATCTTGAGCACACTGATTTTTTTCACCTATTCTGTCTTACAGAACAATGTAGCAGAAGTGAGAGAACTTCAGTCTAAACTAATGTGGAAGGACTTCATAGACTGTCTCAGTGAATTATTGTGTAGTGCTGAGATAGAAGTCAGTTTCTTTTCAGCTGGGATTATTGCTAATTTACTATCTAGAGGAGAGCAGGCCTGGACACTGAGTCAAACCCAAAGAAAATCTCTGATTGAACAACTGGTACGCTGGCTAAAACAGATACCCTAGTTTTATTCTAGTACGGTGCTTCTGCTGTTTACTGTAAATATTATATTTAATTTTGTATCTTTACAGCATTCAACCATTTTGAAGTGGCCAACACCAAAATGTAAGATGGTAGCATTGGTTGCCTACAGGTAATGAATTCGGAATAATGTCTTGACAATATTAACTCTTGTACTGTTTCTGAAGTTTGTGTACTTACTGTATTTCTGCTGCTGTCGCCGCCAACCTCTTCACCCTAAATGTTCTCCTTTATGGAACACTGCTTTTGTAGCAGATTTCTTGGACACGTTTGAGTAGGGAATGTAGGAGAGAAAAGCCATTTGGAGCCTGCTGAAATACTGTTCTGAGTAGTTTTAACCAGCTAAAATAACACATATCATTCACTGGAACCAGATTTGGGTCCTGCACCGATGACTTCAACATTCCAAGCCTTTTTTTAGGAGCATATAAATTGATATGCTGCATTACACTGGTGGCTTATAGTCTAGTATCCTGTCTGTGAGAGTGTCCGGTACTACCAGCTGTTTCAGAGGAAGTTGCAAGATACCCCATAGCTGAAAATTTATAGAATAATTGGACTGTTAAAGGATGCTTTTGCCTAACTTCTGTCACTTAGAAATTGGCTTAAATCCTGAAGCATGTGGCTTTCTCTTTTTAAAATAATAAAAACCACCACAACCTAATGTAATTGTGGATGCTCCCATTAGCCATATGGCTGTCTTAAAGCTTTATAAATCCTGCCAAAGCATTGGCCTCTCATGAATGAGTTCCATAGGTAACTTTTGTGGAGGTGTTTTTTAAAATTTTCCTTGAATTAGGAAACTTAATGGTTTTAAATTTTGTCCCCTTTTTTCTTATTTAGAGTATAAATGGGAACGTGATTTTTTTTTTCCATATGCCATTAATTATTTTATATATCTTTATCCCTTCTTGTTCATCTACAATCTAAACTAAACAATCCCAATCTCTTTCCGTATGGAAGGCTTTCCATGCCTCTCATCACTTATTACCTATTTACAGAATCATATAAATGTAGGGCTAGAAGGGACCTTGAGAGGTCATCTAGTCCAGCCCCCTGTGCTGAGGCAGGACCAAGTAAACTAGACCACCCCTGGCAGGTGTTTGTCTAATCTGTTCTTAAAGACCTCTGTCGGAGAAAAAGAGTTCTCACTCTTTCGGTTGGGTGCAGCAAATCAGATACTTCATTATCTCTAGCAATTGCGTGGAGGGAGAGAGCTGAACAGGTCTCTCTACAGGTAAACAATTACAGCAAGCATTTATACCTTTGTTACAGACAATAATGAGCAACAGCTGCATTTTGTTTATACATAGGTCATCCTGATCTTATTTTTCTCACTTATTTTTAGACTCTAGTCTACATTCCATATCATCTACACAAGGTCGCAACAACTTCTCACACAGTTCTTTCCCACTCACCTCACACAATCCTCGCTTCTACAAATCTCGCGTTATTAGGGTTACAGTTAGCCTGACTCCTGCTAACAGAAGAGACTGTTTGCATTGAAATCCCCTTCCAATCCCTGTCAGGCCTTGCTCTACTTCCACACCTCCAATGATGGGGATTCTACAGTCTCCCTTGAAAGCCTATTCCAGAGCTTGAACTATCCAAGTTTTTCTTATCTAACCTAAATCTCCTTTACTGTAGATTAAGCCCATTACTTTTTGTCCTACCTTCATGGACATGGAGAACAATTGATCATCGTCCTCATTATAACAGCCTTTAACATATTTGAAGACTGTTATCAGGTCCCTCCTCTGTCTTCTTTTCTCAAGACTAAATATGTCCAGTTTTTTTAACTTTTCCTCATAAATCAGATTTTCTAAACCTTACATCATTTTTGTTGCTCTTCTCTTGACACTCTTCAAATAGTCTGTATCTTTCTAAAGTGTAGTGCCTAAAACTAAACACAGTACTGCAGCTGAGGCGAGGCCTGCCCAGTCCCAAGTGTAGTAGGATAGTTACCTCCTGTGTCCTACATATGACCTACATTCTCTGTAACTCAATAGACTTCAGTAACTCAACCAGAGGTTAGAAGTCTTTTACAGGAGTGGGTGGGTGAGGTTCTGTGGCCTGCAGGAGGTCAGACTAGATGATCATGATGATCCCTTTTGGCCTTAAAGTCCGAGTCTGTGTGACACTTCCATTAATTCAGCCCAGAATATTAGGCTATTTTGCAACTGTGACCACGTTTAGACGACATCTAGATCACATTTCCTTAGGGGTTTTTTTATGAGAATGTCACATGGGACTGTGTCAAAAGCCTTACTATAAAATCAAGATGTATCATGTCTGCTTTCCCCCCATATCTTCTACACCAGAAATTGTGTCAAAGAGGGAAATTAGATTGGTTTGGCACAATTTGTTCTTGTCAAATCCATGTTGGCATTTACTTCTTACCCTGTTGTTCTCTATGTGCTTACAAATCAATTGTTTAATAATTAATTCCAGTATCTTTCCAGGTGTCAAAGTTAGGCTGACTGTTCTGTAATTCCCTGGGTCCTCACCCAGTTCTGGAAGATAATTATTTATTAAATACTTTTATTGCTGCTGCTATTAGAGAGTGACTAGAACTAGCCATAGTGTCCCAGAGGAGGGTCTACCATTGACTTCCATAATGGTATTACAGTATCTTCAGTAGTACTTTCCTATCCCTTTTGATACATAGCCTCCCTCTTCAGTCACTTTTTTGACTGCCACACTTGAGTGTTTCCTGGGTGTTTAATATTTAATGCAGAATCCAACACTGTGTAGGAGAATACCTAAAGCTTAATGTGCTGAGACAGCACAGTTACTCTGAAATAAAGGTATCTGGTATCACCATGACTTTGCCAAATATATTTCTCTTTTTAACCCATAGATCCTTGAATCCTTTCTATCCATTACTTGACTGCTTCACGATATCTGGGGTTCAGCTCTGGGCAGTGTGGGCCATGCAGCATGTCTGCTGCAAAACTCGTATGTATTCAACTTTACAGTTTAATCTTTTAATATGAAATTGGATGGTTCTCATGTTCACTCATAAGCCTGTTGGATAAGTACATCAAAGTTTAAGTCATTCTTTGCTGACCTCTTATTCATATAGGGTTTATTTTGGATATTAAACAGTAGTCTCATTACATTCAGTGACTCAAAACATTGTAACAAGCTGAGATCCAGTTCCTTGGTTTTTAAACTGATCTGTGTTGGGCGACAATAGGGTAGTAAATAAAATGGCTGGTCAGGATGAATTTGTCTTTTATATAACTCTCATGAGTAAGGCTATGTTTTAGTCATGGGTATTTTTAGTAAAGTCATGGATGGGTCACAGGCAATAAACAAAAATTCACGGGTTGGTGACCTGTCCATGACTTTTACTATATACCCCTGACTAAATATTGGGGGCTCTGGGGGCGCCCGCTGGAGCTGGGGGCGGGGGGCTGGCTCTGGGGGTGCCTGCTGGAGCTGGGGGCGGGGGGCTGGCTCCGGGGCGCTGCTGGAGCTCAGGGGTGGGGAGTGGCCTGGGACTGTCGCTGTCACTGCTGTCAGGGGACGGCCCAGGACCACCACCGCCGCTGAGGGGGGACTGGTGAGGCTGGCCCCCAGGTGGACCTGCTGTCAGGCACATCTGCAGGCTGCAGAAGTCATGGAGGTCCCGGAAAGTCACGGAATCCATGACTTCCGTGACAGACTCACTCATGAGTAAGTAATGCAATTCTGCAAACAATGTATTCTCTTTAAATTGAAAAAACAATCCTGTAGAATTCACAGATGTATTGTAACTAACAAGTCTCATTGCTGCCTGCTTTGTTTTTTTATGTTAATGTGTACATATGTGTGAGAGTTGATGGATGTGTCATCCCTACTCACCCCATTGCTTTTGGGACTTCACTGTTCTGCTCCTGAGCATTTCCTAAGGTGTCCTCCATACCATCAAACTAAATGGCAATTTTTATGAGGAATATTTCTGTGTAAGGGAGCAGTTACCAAAAGTACTTGGGTTGTATTCATTTTGATATCCTAAGTGTTTGGAAATTATCATAATGTTTGGCAGATGCACCAAGTTTCTACCTTTAAAGCAGGGTAATGTCAGGATCCTTGCTCTCAGGATATATGAGGTGGGATCTGTGGCAACATTATGCTATAGGGGTTGCAGTGAGTTGAAAAAGAGGGTATAATTGGAGCTGCTATTGAGCCAATTCCCTAACATGGTGTTCGTGGCACTGTTCTGTTGGAGGTTCTGTGTTTCAGAGGAAACTTTTTAAAACCGAAGTTCTGATCTTTTTTTAAAAACCCTGTAATCCTCTTCAGAATAGGGTTTTACCTACTATTTCCTACAGTGTCAGTGTGGATGCTGTATTCCACTCCTCTTCCTGCCCTAAACTGTTGTGTAGCATGGCTGTATGCCATATTCCACCTCAGGGGCAGCTCTAGCAGTGTGGAGTGAAGTGGACTTTATACGTCTGTAGTAGTTTGTAAATTTGTAAAGAGTATTGTGGACTACAAAATCATTTATGTAATGTACATCAAATAATTGGACCCATGTATGATCACTGGGTAGCTTTAAAGAGCAGTAGTGTATAGTCAGCCAATCTGCATATGCGTGCACTAAAGTCAATGTCAACTTAGTAGCCTGTTTACAACTCAGTTTTTAATAAACTAGTTTGATTCCAAATCCTGGTCCAGTTCATTTAACTGTATCTGGGAAATGTTGATCCTCCCTTCTATACTTAATAATTTTATTACTCTAAGGATGGTATTTCCAAAAGCACTGGACGTTAGCATTATTCTGCCCTCATTGAAGTAGTCATAAATGGGAACAATCAATCCAATGCTGAGTACTATTTAAAATCCTATCTAATATTGTGCATGTCAATTTAACTGCATCACTAATTATGTAGTCTAAATATTGGCTGAAGTCAGAGGCAGCATAACTGGATTAGCTAACACTTGAATTTTTCTCCTAATATAAGTTGTCATTTTGACACTCTCTTAGCAAAGTCCCTAATAAAGATGCACTTTCTCTCTCTTTCATTTCAGCTGCCAGGTACTGTAGCATGTTAATTGAAGAAGGTGGCTTGCAGCACTTGTATGACATCAAAGAAAACAATCAGACTGATCCAGATGTCCTGCGAATCAACAATGAGATACTAGACACTGTAGAGACACACATGATGTACTATGGGAGACCTAAATATTTAAAGAAGCCACAAACCAAATCAAATGGATAGCTGTAGATATAACTCTAATTTTCCTTTGTTATAATCCTTCACAAACTGTACTGAGAATATTTGGTACTATTGATCACTGCTTAAGATGGGCATTCCTATAAGATTACTGCTGCTTACATTGAGGAGGGCTTGTTACAGCCAGAGTCCTCTAGGAATGGCTCATTTTGTGACTTGACTTTTGAGGCGGGACATGAGGCTTTGGGATAGATTTTTAAAGGTATTTAGATGCAGATAGGTGTGTAGATTCTTCTGAAAATCCCACGAGAAGCTTATCTGCATCCTCAGTTGTCTAAATACAGTTAAAAATCTGGCCCTTCACTCCCTTCAGTTACTGTTTGGAAACTGCTCCCATTTGGTTTGTCAGGCAGGGCTTGAACAGAATGCTGTATGCTTGCAAGTTAGTATTTTTACACTCAAGTCTTTGTGCTCACTTCTCACTGTGACCAAAGTGTGCCAAGGGCCATCACCAACTGAGTCTTCAAAGTCACTTGTAAGCTGTGTCCCTTTTCTAGTCTTACCAACACTGGACCACTATCCTAGTCTTTCCATGCCGCATCAACGTTTGAAATGATATTTGTGGTGTAGAAAGGAACAGGCAGGAAAAACTTTAAAAATTAATCAAAAGTTAGGAGTAGAGAGCTTCTGCACACCCTCACCCAAAAAAACAAAACCAAACATGAAACTCAGTGGGTAAGAAAATACCTGAGATTACCCGTTTCCAATACAGTACCCAGAATATTTGGTCTCCTTACAGGCAGACTAACGGTTGCTTTAGTGTTTCCAAATTCTGTCTTTAGCAGTGCACACACTTTCCCACTGACTTTAGTGGGAGTGAAATACAGGTCATAGGAGGGTAGAATTTGACTGTGTTGTGCAGTGAATTATATCCCCATAGTCCAAAATATCACCAATGTTCTGTGTAAATCTCATTGCTATGAAATTGTAAATTTAAAACTTAACTATAATGGGAGTCTTCCAAAGGCTTTTTTAAGTTTTCATATAATAAAATATAAAAAACAGGTCTAAGAACAGCACTTACACATGTATGGAAATTGGAGTTCTGTTGAAAGAAATGGAGACTGTGCAACATGCAAGTGTCTGATTAAAGTGTAATTGTTGAAGTAAATGGTGCCATGAATTCAGGATTCTATTGTTTCTTAAGTGTCAACTTTCTGGGAAGAATATGTGGGTGAGGGCCCCTGAGAGGTTGTTCTGCACTGTCTGAGTACTGGGAAATTCCAGTGTGGTTTCCCTTCCCTTAATCAACTCATCCCCCCCATGCCCCCCCCCTTTTTTTAAATTCACATCAACGTACAGAAAAAATCCATCACACTTACATGATGATGCTGGATGTTTTACATGTTTATCTTTATCTAAGGTAGTTAAGTGAATTTTATCAGATTTACTTGTCTCACTGTTTATATTTCAGGTAAGTCAACTTTCATTTTCAAATTGTTAGAAATTTAAGTATTGCAGCATTAGTAGTATAGGGCATTCTTTAACTGGTTTAATTGAAATTATTGAAGTCTTTCAGTTGTTAAGAGTCTTTAATTAAACTTATTTGGGGGCACAGTTTTTAAAATTCCAGAGATCTGCTCCTAGAAGCCATTGTAGCAATTTCAAACACCTAGCTAGGAACCAGGGAACTATCAATTTGTGAACTGGTTTTTTTAAAGCCTTGTAGCTAGTTGCCTATTGTCTCATTCCTAGAATTTAGTGACATGAGTGTACACTACTCAGTTTGAAATTGCCAACTAGAAATATAAAGTAGTTTCAAGTACTGCCCCTGCCAAGTTGATATTTTTTAAAATAGAAAAATGTTAGTGAAAATATTTTGTTTAAAAAAAAAAAGAAGTATTTACATGGAAACTTCTGGTTATAATATTACAGCAAGTTACTGGTCCTTGCCAGCACCAAGTACGTCACAGCAAACCACACAAAGAATTAAGGCACAGAGTTTATTTGTGGTTTTCATACAGTACAAAGAGGAAACAAAGTAACTTTTGCATTCCAAAAATTGGTAATGAGTTCTGAAATTAGTTTAGGCCAGATCCCATGACCAACAGAGATCTATGCTTTCCCTTTCAGGCCTGAACACCTCCATGTACTAGGAATAAGAGGCTAGTTCGGGCATTAAACTTATTTATCCATTTGGCCTATCTGTTGTAGTTACAAGCAGGTATAGTGCCCACTTAAAATGAACTGAGGCCAAATTCTTTCAGCTGGACCACTGTACTGGCCTTTCATTCACTGTGAACCTGTTCTGGATTTAGACCTGTAGCAAAAGGCTTTGTCTCTCCTGACAGCTTAGTATACAACCCCAGTCTCCCCTATGACTTTAGTCATTATAGCCTTACCAGTCTAAAAAGCCTTGTTTTTTGTTTAATGAAACTGTACAATACCTTAATTATCCTTGTAAAACTGTCTCCTATGGAGTGTCCATGGCAAAGAATTAAGATTGTAGAATTTAATATTTAACAATTTCCATTAAGTTTAAGGTTGTGCACCTCCATTTTACTTCCTAAAGACTCATGCCCTGGAATAAGGAAATCCTTGGAGGGCTATTCCCCAATAAACTGGGGTGGACGTTTCTCTCTGAAGGCAGCCATCCCTTCTTGGCGGTCTCTTGTAGGAATATTCTGCATTACAATAAAAAAAGCAGTTTATTTTGTAAAGTTAGGCAGCCAATACTGAATTAAAATCACTATCAATATACTTAGAAGTAAAAGCTTTTATGGATATTAAATCAACATCTCAGAAGTAAGGTGGTCAACTGCCACAGCTTACAAGGAGGAAAAGTTTAAATAACTTTCAGGGCAGGGCATAGCACATGAGTACTTGATGCAGTCCAATAGACAATGCCATTAAATTGAATGGCACTGTCCTCCATTATGTACAGTAATATCCATAAGCCCAAAATAACTCATTTTGAGGATACAAAGAAAATATTCCACTGGAAGAGAAGTCTTGCATGCTCCTGAAATATGGTTTTCAACCTAACCAGAAAACCTTCTGATACATACAGTACAACAGAAATCTAGTGTCCAACTCAACCAGCCCCCAAACCATCACAATGTATGGGCCCATGCTAGAAATTGTATACGTGGGTACATATGGCTAAATCTAGTAAAACATGCAATTCTTATTCAGTAAGATCAAGTTAAGGCCTTGATGGACCAAGTTCAGTCTGAGGCAGGTGCAGGAGTCCAACTAGCATTCATAGGAACCCTGTTAATGGGAAGGTAAAACTTAAAGCCATGTTTAAGGGCTTGCCTATACAAGAAAGTTATTGTGGAATAAGTCAGGGTGTGAATTTAAAACAGAACAGTTATTCTGGAAAGATGGCATGGACACTCTTATTCCAGAGTAAGTATGCCTTTTTGTGATTTAAGATTAATCCACTTCTGAATTAGTTGAACTGATTCAGAGTAAGAGTGTCCATAGATAAGGTTATTGCAGGATAGTTATTCTACAATAGCTACAATATAGACAAGCGCTAAGGGACTTCAGTGAGTTTTCAAATGTTTGTATGAGTTTTAACCATTAAACTTCTTATCTCATGGAAGTTGTGAGGCTATTACAGTATTTAGGAAATGTACAGTGTGATTTTTAAAAAAAAATTAAGATAACATACCTGTGCATAACACATTCCCTCAATAGCCATCCCCGATGCAATATCCACCTGAAGAGAAAGTGATCTCTGAAGTACACAGCATTTAAACTGCAGTACCCTTTTGAGTATTTTCCATGATTAAAGGTCAGCATTAGTATTAAATTACTAACTCTAACCCTAGCATTACTGTTACAGTATTTACAGCTAACATGGAGTCAGAATCCTGGTCTACCAAACTGTTAAGCCTTGGCTACACTTGCAGCTGTACAGCGCTGAGAGGTAAACCTGTCTTCGTACAGCTGAGTAGGGAAAAGCGCTGCAGTCTGTCCACACTGACAGCGCAGTGGCATGGCCACACTTGCAACATTTGCAGCTGTGTTGGGAGTGGTGCATTATGGGCAGCTATCCCAGCATTCATGTGGCTGCAACGTGCTTTTCAAAACGGGGGTGGGGTGGAGTGGAGTGTGACAGGGAGTGTGGGGGAAGAGAGAGAGTGCTTTTTGGAGTTTGTCCGCACTCTATTTTGCAAGTTCCAAACTCCCGACCCCCTGCTCATTCATTCACTCACTCAAAGTGAGGAGCAAACTGTTTGCTTTTTCTCTGTGGTACAAGCCCGCATTCCTGCAGCTGGTCACAACAATGGAGAGGATTGGCCACTTGACAAGGTGATTAGTACCGCGCTGCAAGCGTTTACACTCACACCCGTGAGTCGAGTCGTAGCCACTCCACTATATCTCTTATGCTTCTCGGGGAGGTGGAGTACTTGCAGCGGTGTACCCAGGGAGATACAGCGCTGTAAGTGCCCTGCCAGTGTGGACGGGGAGTGAGTTACAGCGCTGGGGGAGGCTTTACAGCGCTGTAACTCGCAAGTGTAGCCAAGGCCTTAATTTTGTTCATGCCTTAGGAGTCACTTACAAAGAGACTGATCCCTTATTGAAAACAGGGATTAGAATCCATTTACAGAACTTTCTTCATGACTGTTCTAAACATTTTTACTGCAGTTTTATGAGTCGCTCTTAAATTTTTGCTTCACTGGACATTTCATAAACATTCTTGTGGGGGGGGGGGGGAGAAGTTACCTCTATCCCTCTGTTTATTGCCAGTTTACCCATTTTCACAGCGATGGGAGCCTTTAAAACCAAAAAGATAACAGAAGTCACTTCAGTGTACACTAAAAGGCAGTAGTTCATAGCTTCCAAGGGCAGGAGGGACCATTGTGATCTAGTCTGACTTCCTGTATTACAGTCCATATTATTCTTTCTTCCAAATAGAGCAGGGCAAAATGTTTTGCATACTGTTTTCAGCAAAAGAAATAAAGATTTGGCAACAGCAAGACTTTTTAAATTCACGTTTAGGTTTTTTTTTTTTTTTTTTTTTTTTTTTATTTTTTTTCTCTTTTTTTATATTTTTAAAATAAAATTTTTTTTTTTTTTACAAGGAACTGTCCCCCCCTCATTAAAAATTAAAAATAAAAACTTTCATTTTAACATTTTCAAAACACTGTTTCAACTTTTACCTTTTTTTTAAAAAAAGGTCATTTTAAAATCTAGTCAAAATTTTGTTTTGACAATCTGGAAATTTTGAAAAATAATTTTCAGTTTAACCCAAAACAATTTTTGTTTTTTGGGTTTTTTATTTGTTTGGAACTGTCAACAAACTGAAAAGTCAGTTATTCACCCAGCTTTTTCCAAAGGCAGTCTCTTGTCTTCAGGAGTTTGCAGTAAAGCTAATACTGTATATAGCCAAAAAAGCAAAGACTGTCTACAGTTCATAATAGAATGTACTTTTAAGTATTCAAGCCAAAGTTTTCAGACTTGAGTGCCTAAATATATGGCCTGATTGTCAGAGGCGCTGAGCACCCACAGCTTGCACTGAAACAGTGGTAGTGCTAAGTACCACTGCAAGACAAATTAGCAAAACAAAAATCAGCAGATTGAAAGTTATCACTTTTAGGGCTGGATGTGTACAGTGCTACCACTTTAGAGAGAGCAGTCCCAGATTGTTATTTCAAACAGTGTATGATGGTTATGTGTTCGATGCACACAATAAGAATGTTCTATGTTCTAATGCTAAGGAACCATTAGTTGTGTCTCCTACCATTCCTAATGGAAGTAAAATACAACAGCTAATGCAGTGGGAGACGATGAAGGCTATTTTGATGGAGTCATTCAGATCCCATTCATGAAGAGGAAACAAAAATAAGTTCTGTTTCTCACACTAATTTCAAAGATCTAATTTTCAAAGCTTGCCTCCTTTTTGCTGGTGTAAGCAATGACACAGAGGTCTGATTGTGCCCACAAGTCAGCTACTAGATGTCTACATTGCATCATTTGCACTTAATTGAATCTGCTAAGAGAGAGATTGGGTTGAAGATGCTTTAAGAAAAATAAGTCCCCCAAGATTTTAATATTTCATGGAAAGAGGTAAGAAGCTAGTCATGTTCCACAAAGTAGCCAAAACACATGAGCCAAATAAACAATACTGACCTGAGGAAGAATTTCTTTAGCTAAGGTTAATGCTCTCTGGTAAGCAGCATCCCCTTCATCATTCTGTGGCACTGTGTGGTTTACTAATCCTATTGAGAGTGCTTCTTGTCCATTAATCTGTCTGCCAGTGAAAATGAGTTCCTTAGCAAGACCTATTCCAATACAGCGGGGCAGGCGTTGGGTTCCACCTTAAGACAATATACCACATTATGGTTTTCTGAGAAACAAATAGCAAAAACCACTCAAATATATTTTACTTGTTTATACATGTGAAAAACATGGTGTTTTAGTAGTACCATGCACTATAGCCCCTGTCAGCTGAGGAGCTCAACATTTCACACATTAAATCACAGCACCTCGGTGGAGTGAACAAGTATTCACATGTTGTATAAAGGGGAAAAATGAAAGGGTGAAATGGTCTTCCTAAGATCACAGGAGGTCAGTAGCAGAGCTCGGACAAACTCTGCCATTCTGACTCCCTGCTCCTTGCACTGGCTACTAGATAACACTTCCTTTGTATATAAAAGGATTTTCATCAAGTACCCTACAGTAAAATTCACATGTAGCTGTGAAAATATTAGAAGATTTAATGAAGATAGGTTACCTGCACCTGGAAGAAGTCCTCTGGTGGTCTCAATCAGGCCCATTTTAGCTGATGAAGCTATTTTTAAATAAATTTTTTTTTAAAAGTTACTTTCTCACAACAGAAGATAGCTGTTAACATTACACTAAGATCATTTTCACTCAGAGAATGCCAGTGGATGAATCCCACTAGAGTCAATGGTGTCAAGTGGCTAAATTCCTTTCACACTAAACATGCCTCATTTTGTATTGAAAGGTATCAAAAATGCAACTAAAATGAGTGTGACTGCAGTGATTAGTCACATTCTGCGATTTGTGTGGACTTGCTTATGACGGGCATACTATTTGCTGAGCAAACTAGAGCTATGGATCTTGGCCTAAACACTTTTCTGACACACACACACACACACACACACACACACACACACGTTTGTTCCACAAAAAGAGGAGAAATTTTGATGCCAGCTTTTGCTGAATAAAAGTCTCTCTGCCTATCTAACACCTTAGCACCACTGGAAAGTGATCTCTGTGCAAAGTTGATCTTTAGCATTCATTCAATGTGGGCATCCTGCAGCTAGACTCTCCATTCTCAATTGAAGACCAGCCTCAAATGCTAGTTCTTATTGCTTTTTTTAAGACATAAGCTGTTTAAGACAAACAGCTTTGAGGTGTCTGTCGTACAATCAGAAAATTTATCTTTTAAGGAGCATTAAGTTACCAAACTGCCATTTTGGGAGATTTCAGGAATAAGATGGGCCAGGTTACAACATTAACTTCAGGTAGCCAGAGAGGATGGGTGCTACAGTCAACCAACCCCAGCTACAAGTTAGGTGATGAGGAGCCTGGACTTAAATATCCTTTGTAGCTGACTGCTTCCAGGAAATTTGGCATTTTTTTCCCCCAGGAAAAAGGGGGCTAAGGGTGTGGTATGAAGATTCAGAAGGGAGGTAGGAATTAAAGCATTTTGCTAACTTTTTAAAAAAACTCACCCATTAATGTATATGCTGTGTTTACTAGCGATGTTAAGCATTTTCATATTAAGCAATAAGAAGGAAATCTGGTAGCACTATGAGAGTTACGTGGGGACACTTATTCCAAAGGCAGGGTGCAATGAAGAAGTTGCAGTACCTCACTGGACTGGGAGCCTCTAGAAGAGATTGTTACTCCCTCTGAAATGGATGCAAGTGGGGAGGAGGTTTTGGTTCTGTCTGAATTAGGCTTGGAATTAGCCTGAGATCAGACTTGTGCACACCAGGTCACTGGGTGATAAAGTAAAACTGTCATAATTCAACTTGTCACATGATCTGAGATAATGGAGGTGTTTTGAAAAGAAATAGCAGCTCTCTGATCTTGTGCAAGTTACAAGTACATAGGGATGGCCCAGTCCCTCTGTTGATGTACTTTCTAAAGGGTCTATTCTCATCAATGTGCAGGGACCTCACTGCTAAAAGTAGGTTGGACCAAACCAGAATTGATCAGTCACCCAATAAACCTGCTCTTAGTGGGCATTAACCATATACCCCTACCACCAACAGGAGATTAACCCCTTCCAAAAGAATTTTAGTGTAACTCATATTGATACCTCATCTAAAATTGTTTCCCCTTCTAAACAAAAGACATACAGCTTTCTCAAATAGTTTAATGTCACCAAAATTTTAGGCAAGTGCCTATTCATTTCCTACATTACACAAGTTCCTGTCTTAGCTTATCAGAAAGGGAACCAAACAGCCTTTAGATTACTTTCAAATGTTGTTTAACTAAAACCAGTGATTACTTTAAATATCCCATATTTGGCAGTGCACATACCTGCTATTCGAAGATCACACGCTAATGCCAATTCCAATCCCCCACCCAATGCATAGCCTTCTATTGCAGCTATTGTGGGCATAGGCAGTGCAGCTATTAAAGACAAAACAGATTTGAAAGTTTAATTACAGGAGCGGTTTTTCAGTGAGTGTTTCATGTAATTACATCTCAAATGTTCCAAGTTTGGTATGATGCTACAATGATTTCAGTAAGTCAATAGGAACAAGGAAATGGTCTTCAAATGGTAAAAAGTTGTGCTTTTTTCCTTCCTCCTCCTCCTCTTTAAAAATAATTCCACATTATAAAGCACTGAAATGTAAAACAAAGTTTATTTTCTCAAACTAAAGCTCTGCCTCCTTGAAATGGAGATAACTGGATGTTCACATTTAATGTGTTACAATGGAACAGTCAATTAACAGATTCTACACTCTGAGGCACTCTCCATGTTCCATTTTATATGGCTACAAATGGTCAGTCCCTACTGCTGTCCAATTCAGCTGACCATTACATACTGCATTTAGTATGTTTATGAACATTACGTAAGTCTCCCAACACTTGTGAGCTAGGTGAGTGTCTCTCCCATTTTAAAGTTGGGGAAACCAAGGCACCTAGTGGTCAAGTATCTCTTGCAAAGAAAAAAGAAACAAATCACACTGAGTGAATAGAAAAGTTAGGAACAAAATCCAGAAGTGTTATCTTGAAGTTCCTGGTTCTAACTACTCAACAACACTCCCTCAAACATCCCTTGGTGCTTTGTAACATGAAAGTCCCACGTGGGTGCAGGTATTTTGGATAATACATTTATCTTCTTCTTACTGTTACTTTGATTGATATTCTAGTCAGATTCATTTGTGTTTTAAACATCTAGCTAAAATATCTCCCTCCAGGGACAACAGAACAATTCATTAATACAAGAAGAGAATTGACTGTGCAAATCCACACTTGTCTAAAAAGGAGGTAAAATCTTCAGAGGCTATTCCAACTTGAAATTGACTCAATGATCCAAGCACCTTTACTATTCTATATAGGTTCTTGTATCACACCTACCCCTGTAGTATCTGAGCACCTTCCAGTATCATGCATTAAGTGACATGACTAACATCTGTCATGTATGGTTCATTCTTTCATATCCTCTCCCACTGGGGGAGAGCTGTGTGTGCTATGAAGTGGGGTTTTTTTGAGAGAGTATTTGCTGCTCTCATTTCTCTTAGAGAAGGTAGCTCCAAGAAGCGCACCTTGCACTTGGAGCAGAAGATAGTCCTTAGTTCCTTAGACGGAAGTTCATTCCGCAATCTGGACCAGGCCCCAAGAACCGTCTCTTGCATGGACGAGTTTTACCCTTTTAGGGGAGGTATCCTTATAAAGTTTCCCTGATATAGCACCACTGACTGCCCTCCACGGTGTGGACATATATAGAAATAGATGTTTTATAACTGATCATTTACCAATTTCATCCATTAAACTTCTCAGCCTGTGAACAAAGTGTCCAACCTCTGTATCATTCATTTGTGCACGCTCCTTTAAGTCAGCACCTAAAGTGTGGAGGAAAACAAGGAATTCAGTGATAGAAGAAAGGTAACAGGCAGTTGAGCAGCAGTGCTTGATGTGACTATGCAGGAGAGTCAAGCTCAAAAGCGGGATGACAACTCTCTAGACTACCGGAGCTTAGGTGCAGCATCCCTGGAATTCAAGCATTCAGGCTTTAAGAATGGTTGTGGAGTGCTCTGCTCTGTTGCTGTCTTTGTTAGACAGTTCCTAGAGCAGCACCAATTCCTATGCCTAAGGAGGTTAAATCTCAAAATTGCAGGGTAGGGGCCCTCCTGTGAGCAGCCCATGGGTCTAACTGGGAAGAAATGGTAATATAAAGAGAGAAGAGCTAGTCTTCAGGTGTAGCTTGCTCTGCCTGCTGAGGTCTCAATTTCTAAAGCAGGGAGTTACATATGCCTAGCCAGGACAAGGCAATGGTTTGTTCCTTGTTACCCCACAACGTCAAACTGATTTCCTTAAGTTTGTTTTTACATCTGTTGCTTAGCATAGTCTAATCTGTACAACATAATTTGAAGGGATCTGTTTTTAATATCAAGTCACAGAACATTTGTTACATACCTGCACAAAACACGCCTTTGACTTCACTTTTAAACACTACCACGCGGATCCTTTCATCACAACGGAGACTTTCTAGAACTCTGAATAGCTAAGAGTTTAATCAAGAAGAGGAGTTAAGAAAAACTGAATGTGTCAAGCATCTAAATTACTATGCATGTTTAAATGACTGAAGATCCCTATATTTTGATAAAAGTTTAATTTCCTTGTTCTCTGTGGGCATAGGGATCTCTTAGAAAGCCAGCCTCAAGGATGGTCCTTGCTCCACACATGGTTTCTACAAGCCTCTCCTGAAACTCTTAGGATTCCCCTCTTCTCCATCCCATCCACAGAGGTTTTTCTGCATTCCTGACTGTCCTTCCTCTTCAGAGTTGCGCAAGGCTTCCTCTGAAACAGGCCAGTCCCCAATTTGACCAAAGGGGTTGCTTATGACCAACACAAAGTCTCCTTTCCCCAGGGACTAAGCTGCCTTTTGACTACTCCCAGTCCCTGCTGGCCTAGCAACAAAGGACATAGCTCTAGTCTCAGACTTGGATCTCACACATGGTACCTCACTGCAGTAGGCCTAGACCATCAAGCTGAACCCAGCCCAAGTTGTTAAGCCCAAACAATGGACCTACATGGAGAGCTGCTTTGGGGTGAAGTTCTGATACCTTCCAGACCCCTTCCATTTGTTGATTTTGAAACCCAGTCCTACTGCAGGACGGACATTAAGGAAACCAAATACACAACTGGTTGTTAGTCTAACAGTGAATTTACACAGGTTCATTCACTAACAGTAAATTGTATATTCGATTAAAATAAAATAATGTACTAGATACAACAATGATTAGATTGCCAAAAGTAAATACCAGGGAGATTTCTGAAAGTAAGCAACATGGGACCATTCTGAAGGCACACATATTTTTTGCCGTAACAATCATGGCAGCATCTCTTTAAGTGGAATAATTTAGTGTTGTTATAAAAGCCAGTCAAATCTTGCTCCCTATCCAGAAATATTTTTGATAGTTCAAAGTTCTCCTGTTAGGAGATTAACAACAATAAATTCTTGCTTCTTTATTTTGGATCTGTGAGTTCATTTTCCCTAGCTGGCAACACAACATGCTCGAAGTTTTTCCTCTTTGATAGACGGTGGAAACCTGAGATCATGAATGTCCAGGAGCTACTAGTGCCCCAAGATACGGGGAAAAGGAGACACTGAAGCTCTGGAAGGCGCATCCAACAAAAATGTAGCAGTGTCCCCATCTGTAAAATGGGAGTAACTATACTTAACCTATTTTCCAGCCTCTTTAGAGTGGTGAGAATTAGTTAGTATGTGTAAAGTCTTACATATTAAAAAAAATGCCAAAATGCAAAGTGATTGGCCATAGTAATTGCAGAAGAGAAAACTTAAGCACCCATTATACTTCTACAGGATACATTTAGATAGTGATCACAATTCTAAACAATATTTAGTCTAGAGATAGAGAAGCAGATATACTTACTTCATTAACAAGTACTCTTCCCAGTGAATTTCTGGCATGGGCTCTGTTCATCAGGATTTCAGCAATTCCTTTAGTAAAGGGAGACAATTTCAGTTACATTTTGTTTAAAGATACAAGTTATATTTGACATGGCAAGTCTTCTTGGAACAATAGCCCCAAGTACTGTAACTCTTCTTTCTTGAGACTTTGTATCAAGATTTTTTAAAATATAAAGTAGGCTGCTTAAGTGAGTGAGTTTTAAATGGAACACGCCAGACCACATTGTGAAATTCAGCACTACAGAATCAATGTGAGGTTACATAATACTGCAAAAATGTAGATAAATAATCCTTTAACTTAAAAGTGGACCTCTTGTCCAACTTGGCAGTTCTAGGTGTTCTTTGCATTTTTTTAAACCTAAGAACAGACTGGATCCATGTAGCAGTTCCATTTTGCATGCTGTTCTGCTTTCCCCATACTGTCTTCCTGCTTGGATTAGCTGTTCAGGTATTTTCCTTAATGGAGAAAACCTTCTTCCCATACCTACTGCTTACAGGAGAACAACAGCACAAACTGGACAATATCAGTAATGGTTCACTGTCCAGAGCCATCTGGAAAATGCAAATCCATTTCTCATAACTAAGCCTGTTGTGTAATCACTACTTTAAGAATTAGGGGCCTTGCCTTGCTCAAGGTTCTCAAAGTCCAGCAAAAAAAGCAACACATTGTCCGTAGAATATTAACATACAGCTTCTCCATGTCATGCTGTTCTTGAAAGAAAAACAGCCTCAGAAGTGATGTGCTGTAGCGAAGCCATTTACAAAGTTCTCACTGGTGCAGAACAGAAAGGGGACCATGGGTTCCATTTCCAATACCCCACACATTCTGTGAGGGTGGGCATTAATAACTTCCTCATTTATTTACAGGCATTTCTATTGTGCTCATCACCTTCTCTGCGCGTCTCATGAGTGAGAATGAATAGGTCTCCCATCATCACAGGATGTTGTGAAGTATCATCCCCATTTTACAGCTAGGGAAAGCGAGGTAGAGAGGTGAATTGACTTGCCCAAGGTCACACAGCAAACTTGTAGCAGAGCAAAAAATGGAACCCAGATCTCCTGTCTTCCAGCGACTGACAGTTGTGAATGTGTACAGTTCCTTTTTTCCTGGTTGGACTCTTACTCCTAATTTCCCTAGTCCTGTCCAGCTCCAAATTTGCTCTATGATCCTGTTGCTGCTGTACATGAAGATGCACAACAAAATATACAAGGTTCATATTTTCTACACTGCTAGAAGATCTTTACATTTGAGCCACTGCCTTTGTGACTGGCTGGCTGGTGTGATATCACCATCGACCAAGTGGAAGAGAAAAGTCAACTAGCAATAAAGACATGTGCAACAGCTGGCATAGGGCTACGGTGGAAGCTAGCACTATGAAAACTGTACAACACCAAAACATTGCAGAAGAAGCTAGAGAACCTGTTTTGCAAATCCCAGAACAAGTTAACCTCCTTGAAAGCTTGTTGTGTGGAAATCTTACCTTATCCTCAGATTGACCTGCAACTCTTCTCCTCTAACCCTAAGGTTATCCGACCTTTATTACTGTACATTACTGACATCAGAAAAAAAATAAACCGAGTGAATGTAGAGAACAGATTATTTATATCCGAGTTCATTGCATGCTTCCTGCACAGCTCTTTTCCTGGTGCCCATCTGTGCTGGGTCTTTGTAGTTGTACCTGTCAGCCAACTGTGGACCAAATAAAGGACACCATGTAGGACAAAAAGATTATAGAGAACTTTATGAAATTTGCAACCTGAATAATCACCGTAACATGGTGTTTCAGCCCAAGCACAAATCAGTAAAGTTCCAGCTGCACTACAGAAAAACTAACCTATCACGGGAGCCTGTTACAAGTCGTTAGTACTACATATATGTAGAACATAAATCATTCCAATAGAGTAGATGGATCTGAAAGTGTTTCAGCCAACTTCCTGAATTACACTGAAGTCTTGCCAAGTCCAAGATTTAAGCACTGTTCAAGGTGACAGTTGGAATAAGTTTTGTCCCTTTGACACAGGGTCAGGAGCTACCCAGTTGTAGCCAGATCCTTTAACATGGTTGCTTTTCGGGGGTAGATGGGAATTGTTTTTTGCCCCATCTCTGCTATCTATCTATCTATAAATAAATAAATACATACAGTTTGACAACAGTTCTGGTACAATATTCCTGGTTCTGCTTTGTTACAGAACAACATACTGCCCCTATGGCCCATATGTACTGTGTGGATAGGCCCAGAGTGCATTCGAAATGGGTTTAAAATAAAGGCCGGGGCCCAAGTCTCTAGCTGGCCTAATGCTGGTTATAATCTGGCTACTGTACAGTTTACTCCAGCCTATACAGACCTGGCAGGGTCAGCTCATGATCAGGCACATGATTATTAGCAGCTGTTAAACTGGACTGTGTGTTTTGTAGCGTAGGCTGGGGTTTTCTCGGTTTCTGGATTGTTGCAACTTCCCTGGAGGATAGCCGCAGTTTCAGTCTGCACATTTCAGGGGAGGATTTATTTGCCAGCTGCGATTTCGGGGTAGGGAGGAGAGAAAGCACCTCTAGAGTTACTTCGTGTAGCTCCGAAAACGGAGTCATTTTTGTGGGCCAAGACTTGAGTAGCGCAGGGGGAGAGGGAGGGGATGAGAGCTGATTCCCTCCTGCAGCTACCTCCATTCTAGGGGAGGAAGCTGCCTGGCCAGCACCGGACTTTCTACTTCTCCCTCCCATGGGACTGGAGGGGCGGGTCTAGACTCACCGCTGCTTTCCCCGCCGTGCACATTGACCATGATCTCCTTCCCCCCAGACGAGGATCTCTGGCTGTGGCCGCCGACCCCCCGGGGGTGCGGCGCGGCGAGCGCCCTGCACCCAGCCGCAGCTCTCCCCAGCCGAAGCATTGTGCTATTTTTACTTTCAAAGCGACAACGGCGGCTGCTTCCTCCTGCACCTACCTCCAGGTTTGGGGAGAAGCTCTGCTGCGCCACCCTCTGGCGGAAATGCTTCCTGCAGCCTCCAGAGGGCAGGGGAAAGTAGGACCCACCACTCCAGCAAAATTGCAACTGGGCTTGGCTCTGATTTAATAGGAGCCGGGGGCAAGACCCCACTGTCCTACTGGGAGAAAGGGGGCTCAGAAAAGGTTGCTGATTTATTTAAATGATGGTAGGAAGCTACCATCAGAAATGGCAGGGAATACTGAGGGACTGCAAGGAGAGGTGACAAGTTATATAGACCTGAAGCATTGCTCTGTGTGGCTCAAAAGCTTTTCTCTCGCACCAACAGAGAGTGATCTAATAAAATAAAATATATCATCTCACCCACCTTGTCTCTCAGGTTATATGAGAGGCAGTTGCCATCTACAAAATCTATGGCTTTGATCCTGCCACCCTTTAATTTTAAGCACTGCAGGGGTTCATTAAGGACTAATTAACTCATTTGTCATTAAGGACTAAATAACTAATTTGGGATCAGAATTAATTAATTATTTTAGAAAGGATATAGAAGTTAATCCAGAAGGAAAAACTCATTGTATCTATACATTTTTATAAAAACATTTTAGTCTATTTTTGTGTGTGTGTGTGGAAGGAGTGATTATCTGACATGAGAAACAAAAAATCTACAATTTATCTGAAAAAAAAATGCTATATATAAAATAGTAATTTTATGTTACAAGAATCGGATCCCAAAACATTATATTTACTGTGACAGACATTAGACATGGTATAGCTGTTAACGAAAAAAATAAAAAATGATATATTCATGGGAGAATGGGGCCTGTTCTCCAGCCATGGGATACAAATAAATTCTCATTTTAAAAAAATGTAGTTTCTGTGATGGGAAAATGAGGGGGACAAAAGAGCGAGAAATACTTAACTATCTGTCCAGTTCAGTGGGGTGGGGACATGTCTGAGCAGAAGGGTTTTGCGGACTATAACACGAGAATTGGGGCTTCATTTTCTCATTCTATCACAGACTTTCCAAATGACATTGGGCAAGTCATTTAGGCCCAGATCCTTAACAGTATTTAGGCACCTAACTCCCAAAGGATCTGAGTCTTATCTCTTTGTGCTACTCCCCCATCTGCAAAATGGGAACAATAAAACTTCACAGAGGTGTTGTGCAGATTCATTAGTGTTTGTGAGATGCTCAGATGCTACAATGATGGAAACTACATAACTCCATAGATGCACAGGACTAGAAGCCAGGAACTGCCTTTCTGTCATAGGATATGAGTTACTCCTCATAATTTATAGGGGGACAATACCACCCTGAGTTCTAATCTTACATCTGACTTCTTTTGTGGACTTGAATAATTCACTTACCCTCTCTGCCTCAGTTTACTTATAAAATAGGGATATTAATACTTACCTACCAACACAGGTTTGTGAGGATTAATTAACAAATATCTGTACAGTGCTAAGTATATTAATTATTATTATTGAGGAATGTACCAATTGTACAACACGACAACTTTTCAGAGCTGTACAATTAATATTTGAAAATTTAATAATTTGGTAATCTGGCTATCCATTTTTTTCTAGGGACATTTCTGCCAAACTTGCTATTTGAATTTGACAATAGTTACAGATTGCAAAAGGCTCTTTAAATTTCCTTGTTAGAGCTATTTTGCAGACCTCATTCTCCCTCTCAAGTGAATGACCCAGCGACACTGACATCCTGCATGGCCAGGGACACTGAGCCACTGACACCTGCCAGCTGTCACTTTTGGCCAATATTGGGCATAGCACCGGGCCCAGAGTCAGAAGGAGAAAGCTGCCCCGCCCCTGCTGCACCCCTTCCCACCCCTGCTCTGCCCCAGCCCCACCCCCACTCCACCCTTTCCCCTCCAAGCCTCCTCCTCTGAGCCACGCATCCCGGGGGACTGCAGCAGGGGTCGGGCCTGTCCTGCACTCACCGGGCGGCGGGAAGTGGAGTGACCCAGCCCACTCCGCTCCGCCGGCTCCCAACCGCGCCACTGGTGAGTGCTGGGGGGCAGCTCCTCCCCCAAAATCCAGGAGCCAGGGGAGCAGAGTGGAGCAGGCTGGGGCCGGATCACTCCACTTCCCACTGCCCTGTGAGTGTGGGGTCGGGCCTGCCCTGCAACTACCGAATGGCAGGAAGTGGAGCAACCTGGCTCCAGCCCGTTCCGCTCTGCCAGCTCGTGCTGGGGGGTGGTTTCCCCCCTGCCCCCCAAGCCTGGGGAGGAGATGGAGTGGTGGGGAAGGGGCATGGGATGGGGAAGAGAAGGAGATTGGGCAAGTGGGGGCAGGGGGGAAGCTGGAGCCCAGCATGCGGTATCCCCTTGGCAAAAGCTGGGGCTCCCCTGTTAAGCAGGCCCATCGAACCGTCACCCTGACAAGCCTCCGCTCCCCTGCAGCTGTACCACCCCGATGAGCCCCCGCAGACACCCTCCGCACTAAGCCCCAACCACCTGCACCTGGACTCCCACCCAAATGAACCCCACCTCCCCTGCACCTAGAGCCCCCCTGCTGAGCCCCAAACGCCTTCACCTGGATCCCCTGCAGATAGGGTGACCAGATGTCCCGATTTTATAGGGACAGTCCCGATTTTTGGGTCTTTTTCTTATATAGGCTCTTATTACCCTCCCACCCCTGTCCCGATTTTTCACATTTGCTGACTGGTCACCCTACCTGCAGAGTCCCATTGACCCTGCACCTGGAACCCCAATGAGCTTCTGTGCATCCAGATCTCCCACTGAGCCAGCCACACCCATATTGCCCCACAGAGAACTCTCTTACCCCCACACTAAGTCCCTCTGCACTTGGATCCTGCTGCTGGGCTGAACCCGCTCACCCATACCTGGTGCGCCTGGCACAGGCGGGCAGGGCCCAAGGGTGTTTCTGGGGCAGGCCTGGCCCTTGCACTGTGTCAGGGACGGGTGCAGCCTCACTGCCGAGTCCCTGTCCGGGGTGGGATGGGGGGGACGGGACTGCAGGGCAATCTCCCACCTCCATGTAACCAGTGGCCTGTGCTCCCCACTGCCAGGTTGGAGCCTCCACATTTATTTATTGACAAAATTTGCAGAATTTTACAATAT
>NW_020664453.1:3978995-4154054 GCF_002925995.2 Terrapene triunguis | reverse complement strand
GGACGAATGGTAACCCTAGTGTGTGTGTGGTATTGTTGTTGCATATATAAAACAAAGCCCCGAACATCCGGACGGTCCGATAATCTGGGCACAGGATGTTTCCCTTCCCCCATCCCTGAATGCTCTGAGGGGATGAGATTTGGGGCCAGCTCCCTGTTGCAGCAAACGGCTTCGACTCCTCTCATGCTTTAACCTCACGCCTGTCTCCCAGAATGGTTTTAGGCATGACTCTTCTGCCCCCTGCCTCCAAACTGTCCTGGTTAATAGTTGTCCCTCCTCCCCCAAAGTTGGAGCCAAGCACATTCCTCTCTTTTTGAGTTAGGGGAGCATGTAAGAGAGGAATGCATTTTTCTGGATTTGGCAAAATCCAAAGACTTTCTTTGGGGAGCCGATCACTGAAATGGCTCCACTTGCCCTTGTTAGAGATCCATTCACAAGTGGCTAGTCCTCAGGAATAGACCATCCAATGCATTTTTGGAAGAAGTGCTTTAAAACTTGTTAGTTTGCATGTTTAGTAAAATATATAATCTTTTCCAATTAAGCTACTGCTTGTGGCACTGTAGAGATGTGGAACTTCATAGTGCACCAGTGAAATATTTTCTGTATCTACTGTAATTGAATGTAAAACCTAATTGCAGACCTCCATTGTTCCAGAGGTTTGGACTTTTGTCTACACTTAAACCTCTACAGCGGCACCACTGTAACACTTCAGTGTAGACCAGGGATCGGCAACCTTTGGCATGCGGCTCACCAGGGTAAGCACCCTGGCGGGCCGGGCTGGTTTGTTTACCTGCCACGTCCGCAGGTTCGGCCGATCGCGGCTCCCACTGGCCGTGGTTCACTGCTCCAGGCCAATGGGGGCGGCGGAAAGCGGCGTGGGCCGAGGGATGGGCTGGCCGTTGCTTCCCACAGCCCCCATTGGCCTGGAGCAGCGAACTGCGGCCAGTGGGAGCCGCATTTGGCCGAACCTGCAGACGTGGCAGGTAAACCGGCCCGGCCCGCCAGGGTGCTTACGTGCTTTGGCGTGCCAAAGGTTGCTGATCCCTGGTGTAGACACTACCCATGAGTGGAGGTAATTTGCCAAGGGTGATGGGGAGGGGCTGGGGAAGGCAATGGCGGGGCTAGGGGTAATGGGGAGGGGTGCCGGATGAGGCAGTGGCGGTGCCAGGGTGCCATTTTCCCTAAGGCTAAGCCTGGCAGGGCCAGCCTTAAAGGTGAGTGCTGTGGGCGACCTCCCAGAGTGCCATAGTCAGGGGGGCTCTGTGGTCAAGAGGTGTTGCTGGAGGATGCCTTGGCAGTCACCAGGACGTTGACCGTCTCACCCCTGACAGGCGTAGCTATGCTGATGTAAGTTCCCATTGTATACCACCACTGGATTCCATGTGTTCTAAGCCTCCCCAGTCTGACTGGAGCCCAAGCACTGCCTTGGGGCCCCTGGGTACACTCATGAGAGTGAAGATCTGGCACCTCCTCCTGAGAGCTTAGACCACACAGCTCCTTGCCCAGTCCCTGGAACCAGTGCCCTTTATCCTCCTGCTGTAGCATTTGGCGATGCCTGGGAGGGGCAAGAAGGGTCACATTCCCCTCCCCAGACGCCTGGGGGGGGGCCACATTCAGCAGGGAACTGCAGCGGTGAAAGGAGCAGAACGTGGGGCCGCTGGTGGTCCCACGCCAGCAGCTCCTCCGGCGTGGCTGTACCCCCCCCAGCCCTTCCATACAGCTGCATCTCCTGTCTGGGGTCTGTACAGCCCTGCTGGAGGACAGGACTGGGCTGGGGGCGGTACAGCTGCGCCGGAGGAGATGCTGGTGTGAGGCTGCCCGGTAGCCCCACGTTCTCCTTTCGCTGCTGCTGCAGTTCCCGGCAGCAGGAGGACAGAGCCTTCTCCCCCTTCCCCGTGGGATAGGGAGGGGACAGGGAAAGCGTGCCCCCCCCCCCAGGCTGGGGGCAGGGTGGAGTCGTGGGGGGGTCATGTTCCACCCCCCTTTAGCTGGTGCCCCCCTTTGTGTCCCTCCCATGAGTCGCCCAGCCCTTCACCTCAGTTTTCCCCTTTTTTTCCTAAATAAACCAAATGAGTATTTTACAAGTTCAATAGCAACATCCCTCCTTAGGATCCGGTTTATTAACTTTTAAAGTTCAAAAAGAAACACAAAAGTCTTCCCTTCATCTTTAAGCTGGGCAGAACCCCTAAACTCCCCTAGTATCTCAGGGTCTCCATCCCTTCCTAGGTGTAGGATGATCATACATCCCGTTTTGGCTGGGACAGTCCCTTTTTTAAGCCCTGGTCTGGACAGCCTTTTTGGCAAAACTGGGCATTTGTCCCGTTTGCTCTTGCCAGTTGCAAATTGCTCTGAAAGACTCGCAGCCTTAATTATGACACTGGCAGACGAGGTGCCAGCTCATGCCAAGACCTCAGGCCTCACTGAACACTTACAAATGCATAGCTAGAAACTAATCTTGCTTACCTGTGTGTTAGCATTATCAAAATAAATGTCAGATGTTGAATTGTTAAGCATGTGTTCAGTGTTTTTAAAATGCTTGTAGGATGTTGCATGTATTGTTCTCACTCAGCTATACCCCATGTTATAAATTGATAGCAAGCATTTGCATTGTAAAGTAAACCTCTGTGGCTGTGTATATCATCAAACAGGGAAAAAGCCTCGTGTAATTCAAATGATGGTTTCCCCCCCCCCCCCAGCAGCAGCATCGGCGTCCCCCCCCGCCGCCCCCCTGGAGGAGCAGCATCGGTGGGACCCTGGGGCCCCCTCCCCCCCCCCGGGGCCCCGCCCTTTGGGGGCGATCCCCCCCCCCCCCCCCCAGCAGCTAAGATTTAGTTAGTGGTATTTTTAGTAAAAGTCATGGACAGGCCATGGGCCGTGACTTTTTGTTTATTGCCCGTGACCTGTCCATGACTTTTACTAAAAATACCCATGACTAAATCATAGCCTTAGTCATAATTTCATTGTGTGATCCCTGGTTCTTGTTTTATTTGAAAGGGTAAATAACAGTTCTCAATTTACTTTCTCCACACCATCCATGATTTTACAGACTGCTATTATATCCCCCCTCAGTCATCTCTGATCTAAAATGAACAGTCCCAGTCTTTTTAATCTTTCCTCATATGGAAATTGTGCCAAACCCCGAACCATTTTTGTTGCCCTTCTCTGTAGATTTTCCATTTCAAATACTGTATATCTCTTTGAGATGGGGCGACCAGAACCACATGCAGTATTCAAGGTGTAGGTGTGCCATGGATTTATATAGTGGCATTATATTTTCTGTCTTATTTTCTATTCTTTTCCTAATGGTTCCTAAACTTCTGTTAGCTTTTTGACTGCCGTTGCATACAGAACAGATGTTTTCAGGGAACTATCCACAATGACACAAGATCTCTTTCTTGAGAGGTTCTAAATTAGCTGTTACCAATCATTTTGTATGTAGAATTGGGATTATTTTTCCAATATGCATTAATTTGCATTTAACACTGAATTTCATCTGCCATTTTGTTGCCCAATCACCCAGTTTTATGAGATCCCTTAACTCTTCACAGTTTGCTTAGGTCTTAATTATCTTGAGTAGTTTTGTATCATCTGCAAATTTTGCCACTTCACCGTTTGCCCCCCTTTCCAGATCATTTATGAATATGTTGAACACCATCGTCCCAGTACAAATCCTTGGGGGAGCCCGCTATTTACCACTTTCCATTGACCATTTATTTCTACCCTTTGTTTTTACTTTTGCTTAAGAGCCTTTGATGAGGGATCTTATCAAAGACTTTCTGAAAGTCCAAGTACACTTTCATCCATTGGATCACCCTTGTCCACATATTTGTTGACACCCTCCAAGAATTCTAGTAGGTCGGTGAAGCATGATTTCCCTTTACAAAAGCCATGTTTGCTCAACCCCAACATAGTTTCAACCAATTTGCCTGGTACTAAAGTTAGGTTTACTGGTCTGTAATTGCAGGATTGCCTCTGGAGCATTTTTTTTTTAAATCAGCATCACATTAGCTGTCATCTGGTACAGAAGCTGAATTAAAAGACATACCAATTAGTAGTTCTGCAATTTCATATTTGAGTTCCTTCAGAACTTCTCGGTGAATATCATCTGGTCCTAGTGACTTATTTCTGTTTAATTTATCAATTTGTTCAAAAACCTCCTCTATTGACGCCTCAGTCTGGGACAGTTCGTCAGATCTGTTACCTAAAAAGAATGGCTCAGGTGTGGGAATCTCCCTCACGTGAAGACCAATGCAAAGAATTCATCTACCTTCTCTGCATGGCCTTGTCTTCTTTTAGCACCTCCATTGTCCAGTGGCCACACTGATTGTTTGGCAGTCTTCCTGCTCCTGATACTTAAACGTTTGCTGTTAGTTTTTGTGTCTTTTGCTAGTTGCTCTTCAAATTCTTTTTTGGCCTGCCTAATTATACTTTAACACATGATTGCCAGAGTTTATGCTCCTTTCTATTTTCCTCAGTAGGATGTGACTTCCAATTTTTAAAGGATACCTATTTTCCCCAATCACCTTTTTTACTCTACTGTTTAGCCATGGTATTGTTTTGTTCCTCTTACTTTTTTTTTTTATTTGGAGTACACATTTAGTTTGAGCCTGTATTATGGTGTTTTTAAATACTCTCCATACCATTTGCAAGCATTTCACTCTTGTGACTGTTCCTTTTAATTTCCATGTAACTAGCTTCCTCATTTTTGTGTAGTTCCCCTTTTTGAAGTTAAATGCTACTATGATCGGTTACTTTGGTATTTCCCCCCAACAAAGATGTTTAAATTTAATTACATTATGGTCCCTACTATAGCAGTTCAGCTATATTCACCTCTTCGGCTAGATTCTGTGTTCCACTCGGGACTAAGTCAGGAATTGCCTCTCCCCTTGTAAGTTCTAGAATTAGCTGCTCCAAGAAAGTCATTAACGGTGTCTAGACATTTTATCTCTGTATTCTGTCCTGAGGTGACATGTACCCAGCCAATATAGGGATAGCTGAAATCCCCATTATTGGGTTTTTGTTTTTGTAGCCTCTCTAATCTCCATGAGCTTTTCACAGTCACAGTCGCCATCCTGGTCACATGTTTAGTAGTCTATTCCTACTGCTATACTCTGATTATTCAAGCAGGGAATTTCTATCCATAGAGATTCTACAATAAAGTTTGATTTCTTTCATACACAGTACTACTCCCCCACTAGTGACCTACTCTGTGATTCCCATATATTTTGTTAAATCCTGTTCATTAAACGCAAATGAGCTATTGTGTGAGATCAAGGATCAAAGACTTTAAGTGCATTCATTTATTAAGTGCGTCTTTGGTGTGAGGTCTAGAATACCAGTTGATCTGGGGTAAGTGAGTGGTCTCTTGGGACTGGAAGCAATCTGAATATTTTGTGATTTTTTTGGGGGGGATGGGTGGGGGGGTGTAAGTGACCATTTATCACAAAGTCTAGCTTGCCTGGGTGGCACGACAGACTGGAGAGGCTAAGAGGACTGTCTGTGATTCCATGGTAAGACTGTTATAGTGATCCAGAAGTTCACATTTGTTACTGGATTGGCGGAGTCTAATTATAGAACATACCGCCTGCTTGGGATGTCTGCCCTGTTTTTGACACTCAGTCATGAGCCATTCCATACAGCATAACAGAAATTAATAGGTAGCAGGTATAAAACAAACAGAAGGAAGTACTTCTTTCCACACAGTCAACCGATGGAACTTGTTGCCAGAGGATGTTGTGAAGGCCAAAAGTATAATTGGTCTAAAAAAAGAACTGGAAAAGTTCATGGAGGATAGCTCCATCAGTGGCTATTAGCCAAGATGGTTAGGGTTGCAACCCCATGCTCTGGGTGTCCCTAAACCTCTCACTGCCAGAAGCAGGGACTGGTCAATTGGATGGTTTGCTTGATAATTGCCCTGTTCTGTGCATTTCTTCTGAAGCATCTGGCACCGGCCACTGTCGAAAGACAGGATACTGGGCTAGGTGGACCATTGGTCTGACCCAGTAGAGCCATTCTTATAATAAATAACTTCATAATATCAACTAGAATTCATAAGTCATACATAGGTTCTCCAAAGCATCTAAGGGGCCTTTATTCCCCCCCCCCTCCCCCACCCAGGCCCTCTGCCCCAACGTATCACTTATTTCAACAACCATTCTTGAAACGTAGTTTTAGGAGAGTGGTGGACTCTTTACTGTCTATCTAATCCCTTTCTTGTTCAATGCACATAGATGAATTCTTATTTGTTAACCATTATTTCTGTTAAACTAATTCAAGAACATATGTTTTAAATATGTAGCGTAAATGCATAATTTATGGCTAGCTCTTCAGCATTAGCCAAGTTTGCAGTCTGTTGAGAAGTCCTGCATGAGGACAGTTTGGCAGTGGAAGACAATACACCTCTACCCCGATATAAAGCGACCCAATATAACACAAATTCGGATATAACGCGGTAAAGCAGCGCTCGGGGGGGGCCGGACTGCACGCTCCAGCGGATGAAAGCAAGTTCGATATAACATGGTTTCATCTATAACGTGGTAAGATTTTTTGGCTCCCGAGGACAGCGTTATATTGGGGTAGAGGTGTGTTAAATGTTGGATGCTTAATATTAAGATTTCAAATACCTCAATAAATTTAATTCCAGTGCACCTTATAGGCATAGGTGCCAACTTTCTCCAGCGCCGGTGGGTGCCCGTGCCCCCACCCCTGGCCCCGCCCTGACTCCACCCCATCCCTACCCCATCTCCAAAGTCCCCTCCCTAACTCCACCCCTCCCTGCCCCTATTAGATCCCTTCCCCAAATCCCCGCCCTGGCCCCGCCTCTTCCCCCAGCGCGCCGCATTCCCCCTCCCTCCCTGCCCCACGAATCAGCTGTTTCGTGGTGCAAGCGCTGGGAGGGAGGGGCGGGAAGCAGGATGCGGAGGTGAGCTGGAGCGGGGGGGCGGAGCTACGGGGAGCTGCCTGTGGGTGCTGAGCACCCACCAATTTTTTTCCGTGGGTGCTCCAGCCCCAGAGCACCCACGGAGTCAGCACCTATGCTTATAAGTATCTTTTACTGTATTTAATCATTCAGCTGCTAGTTCACTGTATATTTCTTATTTATAATAAACTTGCCCTGGTGGAGAAGGACTTATTTCCAACAGCAGTAAGACATTTTTATGCTTTTAGTAAAATGAACATATGTTTCAGTTGCTAATTTGAACTGATGTGGAGATTGTAATAAGGCATTTTATAAATAAAAAATAAACTCAAAGTCTAGGTAGAGAACTTAGAAAAATAAAGGATAATATGTCTTTTGTTTAAAAAAAAGAAAAAGAAAAAAAGCCTGAGAAGAGAAAGGGGCCTTGTGCTATGCCTTAAAAATCACCAGACTTGGGCTTCGTTAGAATAGTGGGGAAAGCAAATTCTAGAGTTGAAGGTCTTCTGCTGAGAATACCCTATTGCTGTCTCCTTAAATCTTTGACTCTAGAGGGTATCTGCTTGAGGAGAGAGAAGGAAGAAATGACGTATGACAGTTGGTCTGTCACATAGCCAGGACCCAAGTCATACAGGATTTGGTAGATCAAAATCATTATCTTCTTGACAATTTGGCTGTATTTCTAATAAAATTGTCTTAAGTCAGGTAAATACTATGTGAGCATATTCTTTGCACAGCTTTACTAGTTTTGACATAAATATCCTCTTCTAGTTTTTATCCTCTTTTAAGCAGACTGTTAATCATGTTGAGTGGGCCAAAGAATATAGTTTTTGGACTGCAGTGAGAGCAAGATGAGGCCCCATGTGGTGTGCTCAAACAAAGGACTAGGAAAAGTTGTGTAGCTTGTCAGAAACCATGCCTAAAAGTCTCATTAGCTTTTTGTTTCGGACCCTTTCAGTATCATATAGTTGCACACTATTTGGCCTCATGGGAATATTTCTGTTGTCAATCTTTAACATGTTTGGCCAGTAGATAAACATTTAATGTACCTATTATGACCATTTTCATAGATCATTTGTCATTAATTTGTCAAAAAATATAATAATGTCTTTGACTTAGTATAGGTCTGTATGTATCTACATTGAACTACACACTTCATTTTGTTTTGTGAGCATCATCTTGGTTGTAAGACTAAACTGTGCCCTGTTCTCTTTTTGCCCCCATCTTTGGCTGACATTCTGAGAGGCCTTGACAAAGGGTGAACAGTGCAGAGTAATCAAGGGACCTTAACTCTGGCAGTACAGTAGATATGGTAAAGAGGATGGCTGAGCTGCAAGAAAACAGTGCTCCTCAGTTGTCTGGTAGGTGGTGTTGAAGCAATGGGAAACCCTTAGCAGAAAAGAAGGAATAAAGACAAAAACTGTTAGAAGTTGCTCACTAAGCTAAGGGGAAGCCTTTTGATGCTGGACCTGAACAGCTCAAGGGAACTTGGTGCAGGCGTCAGAGATCCATGATCAGGAAGAGAAGATTGAATCAGAGGAATAGGGTCCAGGAAAGTGGATCTAGGACCCCTGAAGATACTGACCAAAATCCAACAAATGCTTAGGAATGATGGTGATTCCAGGGGATTGTCCACACTACAGAGCCTTTGCTGGCATGGCTATGCAGGCAGAGATCCCTAGTGGAGACATAACATATGCCGGCAAAACAAATTCTGCCAGCATAGCTACGCCACCACCTAGACGACATTACCTATACTGAATAAATTACTCTTTCATCAGCATAGTTGCATCTACATCAAGGGTTTTGCTGCCATAGCTGTGTCAGCAAGGGGGTGTGATTTTTTTTTTCACACTCCTAGCTGATATAGCTATGCTGGCAAAACTTTGTCATGTAGACCAAGCCTGAGAGAGGGAATTGCATACAGGTGTTCATTTTTGCCTAGACCTGTGTCTCTCATGTGATTTGTCTATGAGTAAAGTATGATTTGTTTAGAAATTCCTCTGCAGAATCTGTGTTACGTGCTTTAACTGTCACATGGTCTTGGAGCTTATGACAGCTGGACTACAGAGTCCCTTTCCTTAGAAGTGGTACCAGATAGTCTGTGCCCAAGAAGTATACCTGAGAGGCCAAAGCTAGACACTGTGGCTGAATTCTGCCCACACACGGAGTTGCTTAAAAGCACGTGGATTCAGTATGTAGATCCAAACACAACTTCATGGTGAGCATCTGGAAGAGAGAGTTTAGCCAAGACTGTGACAACCTCAATTAAAACATCAATAGGGTCTGAGAAATTGCTAATATAGTAGTGTAGGTAGAGAAAGATCTTTTGAATAAGGGATGTTATTAAACACAGAACACTCTAAAGTACAAGATTGTACATGGATCCATTCCCTTTCACTGAATCTTTCTGGCCTTCACTACAAGGGTATTGGTATATGTTGTTAAAAAGAGGTTTTGGAAAATAGAGATAATGAATGTGAAGGGCTGGGATTGGGGCTATAAAGGTGAGCATATGCAGATGTAGAATCACATTTTCATATTGATAATAGTGAACACAGATATTTTAAAAAACATTGGGAAGGGGATAATGGATTTCACTTTTTTTTTAAGCAATTATGTTTCAGTTAATGATCTAAACATGGAAATAAAATCTTTTGTTGACATATTTTATCACTATTTATTAAACATTTGTATGTAGCACATTCATGTTTGTCTCTTTATATAGAGAGAATAAAAGTACAGTCCCTGTTGCAAGAATGAAGGCTAGACATGACTTGACACCTAGGTTATGATGCATAGTGAGATGACATCAGGTATGGGAAGGGAGGCTTACACAAAATAACACTGAACTTGCTTGCTTTTGTAAGGTACATATATATTTGCACGTAGCCATAAAATTGTGTAAAAGGACAAAACCTTTGTCAAAACTTAGTGATGGTTATAAGTACTGTATTAATCAGTAAGAATGAAATTCATTCCGTCTGCGCCTCTCTCCTATTCACAGATCTGTCTTAACACAGAACCAAGAACGCCCTGGCCAGTCTCTCCTTTCTGGCCAGTTCAGGGCCAGCACAGAGCACAGCCTTGGTTCTCGGGAGGAGATGAGCCTCGCCTGCATAGTCTCTGTTCATGCTATACCAGGGGTGTGCAAACTTTTCCAGTCACGCCTCCCCTGCCTTACCATTAATGGAATCTGTCTGCGCCTCCCCCTCCCATTAATGCAGAGCCAAGTCTTCCTCAGCAGAGGAGCTTGGCCCGAAGGCAGAGCTGGGGGAGGAACTGGGGATTGGGCGGAGCTGGTCTGGGGGCGGAGAGGGAATGAGGGCAGAGCTGGGCTAGAAGCATGGTGCTCCCTCCCTGTCCTCCATGGGGGCTGGCCCAGGCCTGGAGGCAGAGCAGGACTGGGGGCTGAATGGGGCTGGGAGAGGAGCGAGACTGGGGGCGAAGCGTGGCTGGAAGTGTGGTGCTTCCTCCCTGTCCCTTCCCCATGGGGGCTGGCTTGGGCCTCACTGCATGCCCCCCCAAAAGTTCCTCTACAGCCCCATAGGGGTATGCCCCACAGTTTGGGGAACACTGTGCTATACACTGTGTAGTTTCTGTGGAACAATGACTTTGCATGAGCCCTCTGCAAGAGGGATTTCACCCCGGGTGTTCAGATATCAAAACATAATTTACTCATATGACACTTGAATGTAGCAATTTGAGCAAAATATCTATATTAAGTTGAAATCTTGTTTTTCTTCCTGCCAGTTTGAAAAGCCTGGTGTGCGGGAAGATTGGGATTACCCTGACATGGCTAAGGAGGCAGGTAATTAATGGCCAAGATGATTTTTCGTTTTAACATTTTTTTTCTGAATTGTATTATGAGAAAGGGTAAAATATACAAGAACAGGGAAGCAACCAATGAACATTCAAGACAGCAAATTTAAAACCGATGAAAAGAAATACTTTTTTACATAGCGCATAATTGACCTGTGGAACTCGCTGCCACACAGAATCAGAGCCAAGAACATAGGATTCAAAAATTAATTAGGTATTTAAATAAACAATATCCTATGTAGTTGCACTAGCTAAAATTAATGTACATAAGTGATATCAACTTTCATGCATAGGCATACCAGCTGATCACTTAACAGCCAGGAGGAAGAAGCTTCTGTTGTTAAAACTATGTACTAACGAAATTTTAACTATGTGGCCCGAGAAAATGTTGGGCATACATCACAGGGCTCAAATATTTATTATATTCCAGCATTATCATCTTATCTTTAGACCTTATGCAGCCATTTTGACACTTTCATTGAAATAATTACGTATTAGACAAGATTTTCTTGTCTTAAATATACTAGTCTTCTACAGATTCCTGATATAACAATGAGTCGGTTAAGATACATTGTTTCCTCTTTCAAACACAGTGGGCCTTTAAGTTTGTTTCTGTAGTGCATGCGTAATACTATTTTTGTATATTGTTTACATAGATGCATACTATAATGTGCCTTTTTATTCAGAGGGATGAAGAATTTAAATTTTTGCAGAAATCAGAGCTACATTCAATAAAAAATGAATTAGACTTCTATGGTAGAGGATGAAAAGCTAAGTTTTGTATGTTCCTCTAGACTGCAGAAATCTGTAAGAGTATTTAAGTCTGTCCCGTGAGAATAAATAATAGATTTGCCCTTGATTTAATTTCTTTAATTGCCTCTCTCTAACTTTTGTTTGGATCATTTTCTCAAAAAATATTTTATTCACTTTTTTAAAAGTTTTGACTGCTGGATTTAAAAAAAAAAACCTCTCTCTAGGTCAGAAGGCTTTAGCTGATGCAGGTGTTCCTTACTCAGCAGTGGAGCAGGCATGTGTGGGCTACGTTTACGGTAAGTTATGTTACCTGTTTAGGGTGTGAGTTTGCAAACACCCACTTACTTAACTTTATGCATATGAGGAGTCTCATCAGTGAGAATGAAATTTGTCCATTCCTGTACAAAACCTAACATCCACTCCTCCTTCCCCATTCCTGGATCTGCCTTAACACAGAGCCATGCTTAAAACTATGCACCTGTATAAGTCTTTGCAAGATTAGGGCCTCAGATTTTTCATGAACACAGATTCAAGCCTTAGTGACCTGTAGAGTGTCCAGTTATTTTAATCATTGGTAGGTATAGATTTCAAGGCAACGTGGTACACGTGCGAATATCCTAAGTAGCTCCCATTACAGGATCAGGCCCCTACAGTGTTACCTTTTGTGTTTGATCATCTCCGGCACCTTATGTGAGTTGTACACAGTCTATACATTCTTATAATTGTTATGGTAATGTCATTCATTGCAGTAGTTTAAATGACTGTATAGTTTTGCCAGCTGGTGCCACCTCTGGAGCTTGAGAAGTTATGCTAACCTTGCCTGCAAAGCTAGAACATCACCTTTTTAGAGATCAAGTCGTTGTCTCAGGAGGCATTTCTGTTGTTCTTTCTTCCTTATCTTTTCTGTATTTTTTTCTTCACAGTACTTAGATACATTTATAAATGTTCTTTTTTGCAGAGCACGTTTGGCCAAAATCCTGAGCTAGTTATAGAAAAAAGATTAATTATTATTTGGGCAAAGTCAGTCCTCTTTCAAGTAAATTATGGAAAGGAAATGGTATAAGAGGGAAGTTCAACAGGAAGGTTAAAATTCTGAGAATTCTTTTCTTAAATCACCCAATTTTGAGTAGACAGCACAACAGACAATGATGTAACTATGTAATTAAACTACTTCTAGCAGTAACACTACCACTAAGAAGCCAGACAACATGGCAAAGCTCTCTTTAAAACAAATTAGGCCAAGAAGAGTGAATGTCAAAATACAGTCTTTCAGGGTCATTTCAAAGAGAAGGATACAGGTCAGTGAAGAGCATTTCTGTGACTTTTTTTATAGTCCTGTAAATAAGTGGCATTTTATTGATGAAATAAAGAAGAAATAAAACTAAGGTGATTAAGTTTCTTTGAGGATTTATGTTATATTTTTGTAATCATTAGAAAGTAGCCAAGAACTTTCTTAAAACGAGTAGTTAAAGATTAAATAGAAATATTGCTCAACCTCCTACGTTGAAAAATTATTAATCATATAAATTAACAAAGAATTTTGCTACAAATGCTTAGAAATCAAGTACCGCATATACTCGTTCATAAGCCAAATATTTTTGGTAAAAAAGTGACGCATCAAAGAGCGGGGGTCGGCTTATAAATGGGTCTACACAAAATTTGATGATTTTAAACTCTCTGGAATCATTTAATTAAGTATTTAATACATTGTCATTTTGATTACCTGGAGCGTTCACAGGCACGCAGCTCCCATTGGCTGGGAACGGCAAACTGCGGACTGGGAGCTGAGGGGCTCCGTGCCTGTGAATGCTCCAGGTAAACCAAACGCCCAGGCCCGCTAGCGGCTTACCGTAACGGGCCAGGAGCCAAAGTTTTCCAACCCCTGAAATATAGTCAACTTATGAAAGGGTCATAGAGTTTTTGCTATTTTTACCTAACCATCTTGGGGGGTTGGCTTATAAACAAATGGGCTAATGAATGAGTATAGACAGTAGTTTGAGTAGTTTGTTTTGCCATTTAAGAGCAAAATGGGCATTTTGGGGTCAAGTGAATATTCACACATTTACAGCTGGAATTGAAGAAAAGGAAATATACTCCCTAGATAATCACTTTTCAGAATTTTAACCAGCCAGGAAAAGGCAAAGGTAAGCTTGAATCTGAGGAGTTAATTTCTTAGGGTGAAGGAGAGAACTGTATTTATTGTCTAGAAAGACATTTGGTAATAAATACTGCCATATTGGTATGTGCCTAAACACGTAATAGGCAAGCACATGGTCCGTCTAGCTTATTTTAATAGCAACTAATTTCAAATTTCATTTTATTTTAATACAATACTCTTGCCAGAAAATTCAATCTGGCACACCACTTTAACCACCTGTCTTCCAGTAAATGTGTTTGTGATTGACCAGATACGAGCAGAAGAAAATCTGCTGGGATATTTAGGGAAATGGAGTCCATGCCCTTTGAACACAGCTCAGGTTGACTCTTAACCCCTCGTGATGCTTCGTATGTGTCTGGGAAACTAATTCCCCTAGTGTCATGAGTGTATGTATCTGGAACAGGTATTATATTGTAGACTGTTATTTGTACAACCTGGCAATAGTGACTGGACCGCTTTATAACAAGGTTAAGTGCTATCTTAGCTTACCTGTTGCTATCGGTTGAGTTGGAAAATTGTGCTCTTCAAAGATTTTAGAAGTGTCTTTTCAAGAATCAAAGTATAGCATTACCCTTATGTTGTTAGAATTTTTGCTACTATATGACTACTCTCCACTTTCTTTTAAATGTTTCATCTTTGTCTAAAGGTGACTCAACATGTGGTCAACGGGCTATCTACCACAGTTTGGGATTAACTGGCATTCCTATCATTAATGTTAACAACAACTGTTCCACTGGATCCACTGCTTTGTTCATGGCCCGGCAAGTGATCCAGGGAGGTAAGCTATGTTTGTTTAGAATTAATTAGCAGTGATGTAATATATGTGTGTGTGTGTGTGTGTGTGTGTGTGTGTGTGTATATATATATATATATATATATATATATATATATATATAATTCATTAATTTTGTGAATCGCACTCTGAAACAAATGGGGATGAAAGGGAATAGTATGTTCTCCAAATTTCATAAATTACATTTATTCAGTTTCCATAAGCAGAGCTACATAAATTCTCTGCCTGCCTCCTCAGACTGGGAAGGGTGATGGGTATCATCTATTGATCAATTTTGTCATGCTCTGTGTGTGTGATCCCTCCATATGGAGTAGATTGCAGGATAGTAGCCTAATACAGTAAGCAACATTGGTTTAAGTAATCTAAAATTGTTTATGAATGTACTTTCATTTTTAAAAGTAAAACTTAATGGAAGTGCCAGCATTCAATTTTTTGTTATTCTGCATTTTCTTTACAAAATATTGACAATTTCTGTTGGAATTATTATTTGAAATTATTAATATAGGAGGCCACCGGATACTAATTTAACCATAAATTCCTTTATTAAATCCAGAGGCCAAATGGTATTTTATACAATTGTTCTAAACATGCCTAACAGCCTAAAGATAAGCAGTCACTACACCCATTACAGGAACAAAGTATTCATAAGCATGTGAGCAGTATACTTACAAATAGGCCAGACCCAGCGCACATCATCTCATCCTGGCGTGCTTTAGCATGATCAGTTAAGGTCTAACAAAGAATCTTCAGATTCCTGGCTCTTTTTATATCCTTCAGTTATCTTACTAGCTTTAGCAAAACACAGTTTGAAGCAGTTTATCCTTGCTGCTTTCCTCCCTCCAAGGCCTTTCTTTCTTATCTTCTCCCCCTGCCTTGCTTACCAGCAGAACAGTGAGAAGGTGTGTGCTTGTTTCTTTTAAGACAGTTTTTCTTTGTCTATTGCAGCTCTTTATTTTATTAGTTATCTTTTGAACTATACTTCCTTCCCACACTACAAGTAATAAGTAATACTGCACTGAAAATTCTCTTAGTTAAAAGGTGATCTTGGGAAGGAAAGCGCCTTTTTTGGTGTATAATGACTTTTTTTTTTTTTTTCTGCTTGTGTTTTATGCTTGAAATATCAGGTTTTGATTTTCAGTTTTACTGGAAGGACTTTTTGGAGAACTGAAACTAGTGGGATTATGGCATCATGAGAGATTGAAACCTTGAACCACTGAGAGCAGAAGGGAGTTCTAGTCAGACTGTTTAAATTTTGTTTGGTTTTGTATTGTGTTAACTTTAAATAACTCAAACTCTTGACTAACACTTTAGGGAAAAACTCTTTGTGAAAGATTCTATATCTACTCCTTTTCAACTGAAGGGTGAGGGAGTTTACACTCTATTTCTCTAGTTCTTCAGGGAGTTTTATAGCACACAAAAAAAGGGGAGAGGAGGACACATGATATTTGTGTTATTTCTATATTTAAAAATATTAACCGTGATTTCCTCTAAACAATTGTATTTCAGTTTTGTGGCTGAGGTGAGAACACCTGGCAATGCTAAGAAATTGATCTTTCAGAATTAAAATAATTATATGGTTTGAAATAAAGAAATCTGATCTTCTAAGGTACATTTCCTATTTGACATCAATAATTTGTGTAACCTCAATACCATTTTCATTCAAACTTGGCTCAAATTCAGAAGTGAAGAAAAAGAAGGAAAATGTACCAATTTTTGTATTTTTTTTTTTTTTTTTTGGAAATTTCATATTTATCGTACATGATCTTTAGACGTTTAGTCATATTTCAAATAACGAAAGCTTTATTTTAAGGTTTGGCAAATTGTGCTTTGGCTCTTGGCTTTGAGAAGATGGAAAGGGGGTCCCTTGAAGCTAAAGTAAGTGTCTTTAAAATATTTGCACTTTTTTTGAATGTAATCCAGGAGTACAAATGTTTAAAATGTATAAAAGACTTCCAAATCCCCATGTACACATCAATTTGTTTAAGATATCATCAGACAGATTGCTTACGGTAAATTATCTACATTTCCATCAAAACAGTTAAGGTACCTTTCACAACCATTTATTGGGAAATATAAATGTACAATGTGCAAATCTTGTATCCACAGATAAGAGATTAATTTCCCAGTAAATTTATCACTATCGGAAGACTAATGTTCAATAGTTCCTAACACCTGCGGTATGTGACCTAGATGAGTGGCTCTCAACCTTTCCAGACTACTGTACCCTTTTCAGGAGTCTGATTTGTCTTGCGTACCCTCAAGTTTCACCTCACTTAAAAACTACTTGCTTACAAAATCAGACATAAAAATACGAAAGTGCCACAGCACACTATTACTGAAAAATTGCTTACTTTCTCATTTTTACCATGTAATTATAAAATAAGTCAATTGGAATATACCATATATACTCGTTCATAAGCCAAATTTTTTTAGTAAAAAAGGGAAGCACCAGAGACGGGGGTCGGCTTATGAACGGGTATAGAGAGGGAGAGGTGGGACACAGCCCCTCCCCCCAACAGAGGGAGCAAGGAGAGGCAGCACAGCCAGCAGAGCCAGAAGGGAAGAGGCGGGGCCAGAGTCTCTCCGCTTCTGGCCACGCTGCTCTCCCCCCAGCCTCCGAAGCAGCTGTAGCTCCGGGGCTGGCAGGCTGCTGCCGTGCCGCTTGGCCCCGACCCCCAGAGCAGGCTGTGGCCACGCCGCCCGGCCTGCCAGAGCACGCTGCAGATGTGCCGCCCGGCCCAGCCCGCTGGAACATGCTGCAGCCATGTCGCCTGGTCCGGCCCGCCCGAGCATCTCCAGCCAGGCCAGAGACATCCTCCCCTGGCCCTCCCCAGATAAGGTGGGATGGGATGGGGAGAGTGTGGGGGTTCCGGGCTAGGGGTAGGGTCATGTAGGGGGTGGTCACAAGGGTTGCTCCTCTGACTCCCAGCTTCTCCCCCCGAAAAAATTTCCCCATCAGTTGCTGTCCCGGCCTGTCGGGGTAAGCAGCTGGCGTGCCGGGACACTTTGTTTACTTAGGTTTACCTCTGTGCCTGCGGACGCTCAAGGTAAACAAACCATCTCGGCCCACCAGCGGCTTATCCTGATGGCCCGGGAGCCAAAGTTTGCTGAACCCTGAATTATAGGGTCAGCTTATGAACGGGTTATAAAACTTTTTCCATTCTTACTTCTCCAACTTGTGGGGAGAGGGGGGGGTCGGCTTATAAACGAACTGGCTTATGATCGAGTATATACGGTAAATCTTGTACTTGCATTTCAGTGTATAGTATATAGAGCAGTGTAAACAAGGGATTGTCTGTATGAAATTTTAGTTTGTACTGACTTCACTAGTGCTTTTTAAGTAGCCTGTTGTAAAACTAGGAAAATATCTAGATGAGGTGATCTATCCCCTGGAAGACCTCAGCATACCACCAGGGTTACACATACCCCTGATTAAGAACCACTGACCTAAACCAGTGTTTCTCAATGACCTATCTGTGGACTGGCGCCAGTCCCTGAGATCTCTCTGATACAGTTTAGGAAGGCAGCAAGCTGTTCCCTGGTATCAAAAAGGTTGAGAAACACCGACCTAGTCTATATTAAAAACAAAATTGAGGGGAGGTGCAGAAAATTACAAATGGTAATACTGAGGTACAGAGTGGTTAAAGTGATTTTCCTAAAATTGCACTGCAAGTTGGGGGTGGGGGTGGCGGGGAGGAGGAGAAAGAGAAGCCAAGTCTTCTGACTCCTAGTCCCATGCTGAATCCAATAGACCCAAAATGCCCTCTGGGCTTTTTTTAAGGGCTTCAATAGATCCTTTTCTCTCCCCACCTCCCATAATGCAGTTGCTGACTGTCTTCTGCTTCTCTGTCCTTTCTACCAAGTAGGCAAGTTATTGAAATTTCAAAATATCCTACCTAGGCAGAGTGCTGTCCACCTGAGCTGTTAAAAGAGATATTCTCTTTTTCTCAAAGTCCATTATATTTTTGCAGGAATACTGTAGTTTATAAAGGAAATGGATAATTCACCTTAAACTTGCCAGTTGCTTAATTTACAACTATTTTTATTTTTAGTTCCCAGACAGGACAAATCCAATAGATAAACATATGGAAGTGATGATAAACAAATATGGCTTGTCTGCAGCTCCAGGAGCACCACAGTTGTTTGGAAATGCTGGAAAAGAACATATGGAAAAATATGGTACTGTTCAAACTTGTGAGGAAAAATCCTATTGCAGAATAAAGTATTAAAAGAAAAGTGAAAAATTTGTTTGGGTGCTTAGTTATAAACCGTTATTTCATGACTTCCTTTTCACCAGGTACAGTAACTTGCCATACCCAACATCCACAACTAATAGTGTTTGGGAAATGGGAATCTTGATCAAGGGATATTTTTAGAAAAGTAGATTCATGAGGCAGAGTTAAGCTTGTGGTGTATACTCTATGCTGTACAGTAGTTGTGGTAGTAGTAAGGTTTGTGCCTGTATAGGGTATGTACTGTAAGGAGGCTTAACTTTTAATTTATTTGCTTTTGTGGTTTTGTGCTTGGTATGGATGTGTTTAGCAACATTAACAGTTTTATGACTACTTTTGTGTATTAGTCATATCTCAATTTACATTCTCAGAGTACCACCGTTGCAATTCCTTCAGCTCTCACCAACCAAAGGAATAGCAGTGCCGTAATGGCTTCCAAAACTTAGTCTCTTATTTGGCAGCACATATTCCTGCCAGACGAACTATTGGACATCTCGTATTTAAAATTTATTTCAGATGATTTATGGAAATAATTTAGAAGACAAAAGTTTCAGTGTAATTAAATTGCTGTGAAGTGGACAAATAGTAATATATGAACATATCTCTGTTCAAATTTGGCTAAAATTGATAGCTGTTAGCCTCTTTTGTATTTTCTGTGTGTCTGATAATGACAGTACAGTGCATTAGATATCTAAATTGGACATTTTATCAGCTGGAATTCAGCCAGTTTTAAATAATCTCTCATCTAGTAATTGAAACATTTACTGACCCAAACCCAGCTGTATTGCAAAGAATCCTTAATATAATGGATCTGTTATAACAGAGATTTTAGAGCTAGTGCCATAAGAATTTGAACTGAATACAGCATTCCTATCACTTGTTAATAAGTCTGTGAGAAAATATTACAGCCTCTCAGTATAACTTGACTTTTTTCTTTCAGGGACAAAACAAGAACACTTTGCAAAAATTGCATGGAAGAATCATAGCCATTCAACTAACAACCCGTGAGTGCAATATTGTACTTTGGTAATGAAAATATAGCAAGAAAACCAAATTTGAAAGAAATCATGTATTGCACAACAGTAAAACTCAAAAAAGTATAAAATAGACAAGACACTTTCCATTATATACAATGAGAACAATACTCCAATATAAATTCTCTATTCATTGCCTTACGCTTTGTAAAATTACAGTATGAAAGCAATACAGTGGGTGTAGCTATGATTAATATGTCTTCTTCCTGAGATTATGCTAAAATAAGATGTGTGTTTTTTCCTAGGTTTTCCCAGTTCCAAAAGAAGTACAGTTTAGATGAAGTGTTGCAGTCTCGCAAAATTTATGATTTTTTGACTCTTTTACAGTGCTGGTAAGAACAGGACTTTGATACTGTGTAGAAATAAATGCTGAAGCACTTTATATTAAAAAATATTTTAATTTGCCACTGGATTATAAGCTGTAGACTTTTTTCAAATGCTGTACCATCTATCTTCAGAGTATTAGATGCATTTTATAAATTAAAATTTAAATAAATAAAACAAAGTTCAGCCCATTTTGCTCTAACTTTAACTAGATAATTCTTATACTATAACTCACTAGACAAAAGTATACCTCATTTTCCCGTTTTCAAACAGTGCATTTCTGCTGCTGTTTAACAAGGTTTTTTCTTCACTGCTGCCTTTTCTGTCCACCAATGAAAGAAATTTTCCAAAGTCAGCACCATTTCTAATAGAAATTTGAGCAATATCCTCTTTTAATTGAAGAAAGCTGTTTCAATAAAAGATTTTGCTAGAAGAGTTCAGCCAACTTTTTGATGGAAAGGTCAAGGTGATGTCAGCAAACCACTTTGGAATAGTTTATGGATCTAATTTGGTTACATATCAATGACTACTGCCACGAATAGCACTCTTTTTCTGGAAAACCATTGTTAATTGTGTGCAATGAGTAAATCATTCTTTTACGTTCAATTAGCCCAACATCTGATGGAGCTGCAGCTGTGGTTTTAGCTAATGAGGAGTTTGTGAGAAAACATGGATTGGAGTCAAAAGCAGTGGAAATTGTGGCCCAAGAGATGGTCACTGATCTTGCAAGTACATTTGAGGAGAATAGTTGTATTAAGGCGGTAGGTTTAAATTTTTCTTTTCCCCTGCTCCCCACTTCTTATGCACATTGATTCTAATACTACTACAGATGTTTCCATGATAAAAATATCCAGATAGCACATGCATTGTACTTCACTATGAAGTAAAAATAAACTATATACTGTACACTTCAAAAAAAATCTTCTAGGATAAAAGATACATCCGTGGAGTAATGCTAAGAAAACAATTTTGATTTGTACGTATATAGGTATTAAGCGTAGGATTGTAAAAAGTTTAGTGTTACGCTGCACTTTTCAAATTGTTTAGAACATCAAATTAAGGAGAGAACCTAAAAATTGTGAGACAGATGCAGCAATCATTGAATAATCTGTTTGTGACTTGAACCCATGTATCTAGTTTTCCTTCTCTTCTACAGAAGGGTTATGAACCTGAAAACCACGTAACCATCAATGTGTGGTGGTTGTCATTCATAGGTATAATTGCTAGTTTGCTTAACTTAAACCCAAAAGTAGGCCTAAACTGCAAAGTTTGGATGCAGAGCCAAGTTTTCTCAAAAGTTAGGGGTTATTTGCATCTATAGTTCTAGTATGAGTCAGTCTATTGTAATTAAGGACCAAATTCTGTCCTTTGTTGCATAGGTTAATGGAGCTGTGACAGTTTTCACCATCTGGGAATCTACCACATAATATTCAACCTCACTGATGTCAGTGGGGTTGCACAGGGGTAATTGAGGGCCAAATTTGGCCCAGTAGGTGCAAATCAAATTAATGCATTCCAGAAAGTCTGATTTAAAAAATATTGAATATTAGCATTAAAGTCAAAGATTTGGCTGAAGATATTGAAGATTAGCATTAAAGGCTGGCAGCAGAGGTACAGATTACTAGCTAAATAGAGATTTGAGGCTAAACTTTCAACTGACATAAGCATTTGCAATTCTTCTGACATCTATGGAATTGCCCCCAATTATACCAGCAGCATATCTTGCCCTTAATGACTAAATAATTTTGGCTGAGTATATTTTTACATGTAGGGAGAAGGAGTGGAGGAAGAACACAGAGGAGCCATCACTTAGACTGTTCCTACAATAAAGTTTAGAATCTCAGATTTCTTGCTGCAAAATTATGCCACATAATGGAAATCTAAGACTGCAGTACGAGGCACATTAATATTAGAATAGATTACCGTCACTTATAGGCCAGCTCACTTATAGCACATGTTCCGGTCACAACTAGCAGATGAGCATAGTCTAAAGTCTTGAACTGTGTAACTCACAATTTGTTGTTGTAGGTTGGCTATGATATGAGTAAAGAAGCTGCGAAAAGATGTTTTTCCAAAGCAGGTCTGAAACCTACAGATGTGGATGTGATTGAACTCCATGATTGTTTCTCATCTAATGAGCTCATTACTTATGAAGCTTTAGGACTTTGTCGGGAAGGTAATAACATTAATGAAGAATTTTAGTTTATTAAAATGAACAACATTAAACATGTCTTGTAACTTTGGTGTTTGTAACAAATGTTATTACTGCTTCATTGCATGAATCTGTCCTGTATGGTAAGAGCATTATTCTGTAACTTCATAAGAGTGAAGAAAAGCAAAATATTAATAAGTCATAAATAAACATATTGTAAAAACTGTAATTGGACAAATGACTCCATGTGGTAGTCTAAATGAATATCAAAAGGCAAATTAATGCATCACAGATACATGGTGCAAAAAATCATGTGGTTAGCAAGTTGCAGGGGGAGAGTTCTCTTAAAAGGAAGGGTGTGTGTGCGGGGGGGAGTTGACTCACTTTCCTCCCTCTTATTTGTGTCTCTGCTTCAGGTCCCCCTCTTTTCAGCTGCTCAAGCTCTTGTTCCCTGTTCCTAGACTTGTATTCATTTATCCTAGATTTTGCTCTGCTTCCTTCCAGCTACTGCTGTGGCCAGTTGATCTTGCTACTTCTCAACCTTCTTAACACCATTGGTGCTTCCCTGCTGCTTCCAGTGGCAGTTAGGTTGCTATGACCTAATTTTCTGGCTAGTGTGAGTAAACACAGGTTTTTTTTCAATTTTTCTTTCACACTTAATTCCCAGATGCACTTAGTCAACATTTATAGTTTTAAAAAATCCACCAACACTTAAGAAAGGTATATTGAATTGGAAAATTTGGGGGCTAAAAAAATTAGAAATCTCCTAAAAGGTGTCTCCTATTCTAATATCTTAGTTTTCCATAAGTTTGCTGACTATGCATTAACATTTTGTATTTAAGGTAAGACCTTAAATTTTAATGTTGTAGTGTTTTTTTTTACTTAAGGGGTTTGAACAAGAAGCATCAAATATAGATTTAAACCAATCATACTGCAAAGTTATGTGGCTTTATTTGAAATTTAAAGATAGTTTTGCTGATCAATTGTTTCAGAAGTATTCACAGAGAATAAAGGAGGGACTCAGTCTCAGATATGATTTTTTTTTTTCTTGATTCCAAATACAATACATCCAGAAGCCTTTGAATAGGTCCCACACAAAGGCTCTTAAGCAAAGTAAGCAATCACAGCAGAAACAGGGGGAAGGTCCTCTCATTGGGTCAAAAACTGGTTAAAAGACAGGAAACAAAGGGTAGGAATAAATGGTCAGTTTTCACAGTGGAGAGGGGTAAATAGCAGTCTCCCTAAAGATCTATATTGTAACTAGTGCTGTTCAACATATTCATAAGTGATCTGTAAAAAGGGGTAAACAGTGAGGTGACAGTTTGCAGATGATACAAAACGACTCAAGATAGTTAAGTCCAAAGCAGACTGCGAAGAGTTACAAAGGGATCTCACTAAACTGGGTGACTAGGCAACAAAATGGCAGATGAAATTCAGTGTTGATAAATGCAAAGTAATAAACATCAGAAAACATAATTCAAACTATACATACAAAATGTTGGGTTCTAAATTAGCTGTTTACGTTCAAGAAAGAGATCTTGGAGTCCACAATGATAGTTCTCTGAAAACATCGGCTCAATGTGCAGCTGCAATCAAAAAAGCTAACAGGAAGAAAAATTAGGAAAAAATAAAAAAATAAGAATGAAATTATCAAAATGCCACTATATATATCCGTGATACGCCCACACCTTGAATGCTATGTGCAGTTCTGGTCACCCCATCTCAAAAAAGATATATTAGAATTGGAAAATTTACAGAAAAGGGCAACAAAAATGATTAGGGGTATAGCACAGCTTTCATATGAGGAGAGATTAAGAAGACTGGGATTGCTCATTTTAGAAAAGAGACAACTAAGGGGGATATACAATCATGAATCATGTGGAGAAAGTGAATAGGGAAGTGATATTTACCCCTTTACATGACACAAGTGTGACGCTGGCAGACCAGGTGCCAGCTCATGCCAAGGCCCCTATTCCTCACTGAACACCTACAAATGCATAGTTTGAAACCAGTCTTGTTTACCTGTGTGTTAGCATTATCAAAATAGATATTAGATTTATAACAATGTGCTTAGTGTTTAGACTTTATGGAATGCTTATAGGATGCTGCATGTATATCAGTATCCCATGTCATAAAGTGATGTTACAGCGCAAACATTTAAACTATAAAAATGTTTGACTGTAAATTCCCCACAGTCACGGGAGAAGCATTGCCTAGTGTGAAATATTAGTTTACCCCAAAAAGTATCATCTCCTGCCCATCAGGAAGAACTAGTGCATTCAAATGAACCATTGTTGAACAAAGACTTTGTTGATTGCTCCCCCTAGTCACCTATATGCAGGAGTGCTCGTCCCATCAGCTTGGATTCTGGGGTGAGTGTGGATAAAAATCTCTGACAAGGAGAAACTGTCTCTTTATGCTGTTTGAACTCTGAGGGGAAAAGATTCCTAGACATAAGCAAGAGATTTCCCAAGCTTCTTGGCTTGGGTTAGCCCCAAAGGACATAAAAACTTGCCTATTATAGAAGCTTCTATTACCTTTTGAATTTAAGATTGTACCACATTTGTGTGTGTATGCTTACCTGCTTTAATCTTGTAAATAACTATAATTTCTTTTCTTAGTCAATAAATCTTTAGTTAGTTTATTATAGGATTGGCTACAGGTGTTGTCCTTGGTTTGAGATCTGAGTACAATTTACCTAGGGTAAGTGACTGGTCCTTTGGGACTGGGTGTAACCTGAATATTATTGTGATTTTTTTTGGTATGAAGTGACCATCTATCACATAGTCCAGCTTGCCTGGGTGGCAAGATGAACTGGAATGCCCAAGGGGACTGCCAGTGATTCCATGGTAAGATTGTTATAGTGCTTTAGGAGTTCACACTTATTACTGGGTTGGTGAAATCTAATTATAGAACATACAGCTAGTTTGGGGTTTCTGCTCTGCTTTTGACAGTCTGTTCTGAGTTTGGCACTCAGTCTTGAGCCACTCCAGACAGCATGACAACAACAATCAGGGGTCACCCAATGAAATTAATAGGCAACAGCTTTAAAACAAGTGTAAGGAAGTACTTCTTCATGCAACGCACAGTCAACCTGTGGAACTCATTGCCATAGGATGTTGTGAAGGCCAAAAATATAACTGTGTTTTAAAAAAAGAATAAGATAAGTTTACGGAGGATATGTCCATCACAGACTATTAGCTAAGATAGTCAGGATCACAACTCCATGCTCTGGATGTTCCTAAACCTCTGATTGCCAGAAGCTGTGACTGGACAATAGGGGATGGATCATTCGATGATTGTTCTGTTCATTCTCTCTGAAGTAGCTGGCATTGGCCACTGTCGGAAGACAGGATACTGGGATTGATGGACTGTTGGTCTGCCCCAGTATAGCTTTTCTAATGTTCTAATGTTCAAAATATATTGAAGTATTACATTTCAGATTTTAAAAAGTTCAGCTTTTAAACTTATTATTGATTTTTTCAAAAATTGAATTAAAAAGTTGAGAACATCCTCTGTGAATCATTTTCTGAAAAATAGCATGATTTTACTTAAACACCACTAGGTGGTGTATAGTCTTATTTATGAACAGGCAAGCTGAGATTGAGGATTCAACAGAAATGCCTGCAAGACTAGACTCAAGATTTTTAACTGAACGAAGCTTTAAAAAGATCTCTTCCTCTGTCCTTTTCTTCTTACTATCCCTTCCCTTTCTCTGACCTGTTCCTCTATACCACATTATTATTTGCTGGGTCTCTGTGGCACCAGGAGCAGCAAAAATGGTTGCAGTCATTTTCTATTTATTTAGATATGTACACTCAATAGTAAAAAGAAGCACCCACTCTTTGTTCTACATGTGTCATGGTGCACCTAGAAAATGCAATACACTGCTCCTGTTACTCCCATTTGGTCAATTATTAACTTATAACTCAGTAGCATATTTTATATGGCATTTTTTCCTTGTGTTCTAATCAATTTCACTCTTCAGTCAATGTCATGAGAATGTTTTTTTAACTTCTTATACCCTGAGAGCTCTTCAGTGGGAAAATTGCTCAATCCAAATGCACAAGATTATTTGTTCACCCCTATGAATCAAAATCTGGTACTTCATGTGGTTTGTGTTGTTTGAATACTGAAACTGTTAAGTAAGAATGTATGTATTTAAAAGTATTGAGTCTGCAGCATGCCAACAACTGCCATTAATATTACTGCTTTTAGAGTTGTAGCCATATTGGTCCCAGGATATGAGAGATACAGTGGAGGAGGTAGTATCTTTTATTGGATCAACTTCTATTGGTGACAGAGACAAGCTGTTGAGCTACGCAGACCTCTTCTTCAGGTCGTGTTCTTGAAAGCTTCTCTCTTCACTCTTGGGGGAATTTTGTGCCAAAAAATGAAAAATTCTGCTCGCAGTATTCAAATTCTGCAAATTTTATTTGTCAAAATAACACTGTATAATCACACCAGTTTCAATTATTTTGGTAATTTATTTCAAAATATCTGTCAGCAAGTATGTCTGTAACAATACAGACACACACAAAAATTCCCCCAGGAGCAGAGATTTAAAGAAACCGCTATGACAACTCAGTTCCTGCTTCTCTGACCCCTCCGCCACAGAGCCCAGCCAGGGGGCCAGAGACTCACCCCCCCCCTTCCCCTCAAAGTCCAGCCATGGGCCCCCCAACCCAGACACTCACACCCCCTTTCTCCCAGAGCCCAGCTATGCCCCCTCCCCAGCTAGGGTTGCCAATTTTGGTTGGATATATTCCTGGAGGTTTCATCACATGACATAATATTTAATTGAAGATTAATCTTTAATTCTTGGAGACTCCAGGACAATCCTGGAGGGTTGGTAACCCTACCCCCAGCCCATACACTCATACCTCCCTCCCCTCCAGAGCCCAGCCGTGGGGCCCTCCCTGGCTCAGACACTCATACCCCCTTTCCCCCAGAGCCCATCTGCGGGGCCCCCCCAGCCCGGACACCCCCCACAGAGGCCAGCTGCGCCCCCTGGCCCAGACACTCTCAGATCCTACCCTTCTAGAACCCAAGGATCCAGAAGCAGAAACAGCCTGATGTTGGGTCCCAGGCTTACAGTTTCCTGCATGCCACCTCTTTTCTTCCAGGCGTCCTGGGAACTGCAGCTGCTGGGAACCGTCCAGTTCCCTCCCCCTCTCTCTGGCCTTGTTTTCTATTTAGGAGCTGGACTCTGCTGGGTCCAGCAGCCCTAGTGGCGGCCAACATCTCTGCAGCCCATTTCTATGGGGGGAAAAAGGAAATTCTGCGTGCCCAACATTAATTTCTGCAAAATTCTGCATTGCGCAGTGGTGCAGAATTCCCCCAGGAGCATTTCTTTCACTAACAGAAATTGGTCCAATAAAAGATATTCCCTCACCCACCTTGTGTCTCATTAATATTACTGCAAGTTGTGATTTCCTGTGAAAAACATAACAGTATTTGTAATGACTAACTGCTCCTTTTCAGGTACATTTGCTCTTTTCATTATAATTTTACCAATTATTAATTTAATTATTGTATAAACTGAAAAGCTTATATAGTGTTCTAAAATATATATTTAGTGGGCAATGGAAGCAAATGACTCAAAACATATGCAATAATATCCAGAAGTAACAGTAAGGTTTAAAAATGTACCATAAGGTGACTTTTTTTTTTTACAGTTATTTTCCCCTTTTCAATTACTATTTTATAGGAAGAGCTGGGGAGCTGATTGATAGAGGAGACAATACTTATGGTGGAAAATGGGTGATAAACCCCAGTGGTGGTTTGATTTCTAAAGGACACCCATTGGGTGCCACAGGTAAGGCACATACAGAATTTATATTTCTAATGATTTTGAGGTCTGCATGTGGAAACTGACAGTTTCTCCATCAGGTTCTGAAGGTATCGGTGATTATGAATGGTGAAATAATTGTGCAGAAGGAGTGCTGGGGTCTGAGAATATAATGTGTCTGTCTAATGACTTCCAATATGTAAGAAGTTATTTTGCTATTGGTTGTTTTTTTCACTTACAAAGGTCAAAATACTCTCTTGACTTTATGCAGTTTACTCTTAATGTTTGCCACCTTTGAGCTATGAATATGAATTTTGTATTTGTCATATACATTTCATTGGTTAACTAAATGAATAGTTCAAATAATAGAGGATGATATGTGACATAACTTTTGCTTAATTAGTGATTTTTTTTAAAAGGACTGGGCTAGAATTTTTTTCTTAATTAAAATAAAATCCATTTTCACTTGACTTAAAATGTCTAAGTAGCTAGATGTACAGAGGTATTTTGCACAGACCTAATTAATCTGTCCGGAGAGAGCAAACATGTTCAAGAGAAAGTTCATATTGTTGACAAAGCATACGGAGTTAAGATATAATTTTTTTTCTTTCGAGACTTGAGTACTTACTAATTTTTCTTTAAGTTTCAATAGACTATACTAAGAATACATTTTTGTACTTTGCAGAGAGTACTTGAATATACAGTTTACACTGAGATATAAACATATATTTTTCTGTTTTAGAGACTACTCCAATCAAAATCAAGCTATTAGTTTTAAAATGTTGTAGTTTTATTTTATATACAAAGTCTGTCTCCAGCTGCCTATTCAGAGAAAGGGATTCAAAGTAGTTGAGGTGAATATTATCTTCTGCATTATATAATGTGTCCGCTGAAGACTTTTATGTTTATGCAGTAATTTAAAGCTGAACCTTCAACCAACTTTCTCATGCATTCCTTTGAAACTTCCAGTTTTGTACTTCAGCAGTCTTTCTCAGAAGCTAAATACCTGTGGTTTTAGAAGTGCCATTTTAGCAAGACATATCCCAACTTCTTTTTTCAATAATAATTTTAGTTTAAGACCATCTGTAATTTCTCTCTGGATTGCCACAATTTAATGGGTTTCATTAGATGTTTTCCATATGTATATAGGAAAGTATACTGCATTTAACATAAAAAAATGTGATTATAGCGTACCCATGTGTTTACCATAATATACGTTTATTCATAAATGCTGCAACACTTCTTTGAAGAGCTATTCAGTTATAATCTAAATGTAAGATGCTTAAAATGTAAATCTTAAACCAGTTTCTGTGGTGTTATATGATGAAGGGTCAGGCTGGCATTGAACTTTGTACTTAGCTTTTTACTGATTGTGAACTTTGTAAACTTCATTTTTCTTTTGACCTGCATATATTTGGATCTATTTGGGACAATCCGTACCTTAAACACCAGCTAACACTTCATGGAGTACTTGAAGTATTGTTTCAATTCAATTGAAAAAGAATTATGATTTCTTCTTCGAGTGCTTGCTCATATCCATTCCAGTTAGGTGTGCGCGCGCCGCGTGCACGATCGTCGGAAGATTTTTGCCCTAGCAACCCCGGTGGGTCGGCTGTGGAGCCCCCTGGAGTGGCGCCGTTATGGCGCTGGATATATACCCCAGCCGACCCAGCGCCCCCTCAGTTCCTTCTTACCGCCCCTGACGGTCGTTGGAACTGTGGAGCGCGGCTTAGCTGATCTCCACTCTCCCTAGCTTTCTCATTTTCATTAGTGTAGATAGTTGTATATAGTTGTTATAGTTCTTTAGATAGTTAATTGTTAGTTTTTTGTTTAGTTGTAAATAGTTAGCGGGGGTTTAGGGGGTTGTCTCCCCCCTTTTCCCCCCGGCGCACAGCCGGGCTCATGCCCAAGGCTCCTGGCTTTAAGCCGTGCGCGTCCTGCGGGAAGCACATGCCAACAAGCGACCCGCATAGCTCCTGCTTGAAGTGCCTTGGGGAGGCCCATCCCGCAGATAAGTGCCCTATCTGCAAGGCCTTCAAGCCGAGGACGAGGAAGGAGCGAGATTTCAGGCTCCGACAGCTCCTGATGGAGGCGGCTCTGAGTCCGGACCCTCCTTCGGTGCGCAGCGTCCCGGCACCGAGCACTTTGATGCACAGCACCCCGGCACCGAGCGCCTCCGTGCGCAGCGCCCCGGCGGCTCCGACCGGTGCGACGGATAAACCACGGCACCGACCGACGTCGGCACCGCGCCCGCCTCAGGGGCCTCGGCGCCGATCGCTGTCTCCGGGCCACAAGAAGGTCCGCAAGACCCAGGACAAGGCTGCGCCGAAGACGCCGGCTCCCTCGGTGCCGGGGGTAGAGCCGCGTCCGCCGTTGGACCGCCCACAACAGGCGGCCCCACCGTTGACTCCGGCACCGAGGCCGTCGAGTCCGGTGCGGACTGTTTCCCCACCTAGGCTGGTGGTGGAACCTTGTCTCCCGTCCACCCCGGAGACATTTGCAACGGCACGGGACCTGATTGCCTTCACCGAACCGGGGCCGTCACACCTCCTGGCACCGGCTGCTCCGCGACAGCTGCAGTCCAGGGGCAAGCCTGCCCTGCTGCGCCCGCCGTCTCCAGCTCCAGACTTGCGGCACCGTTCGAGGTCCAGGAGCACGTCCCGACGCCGCTCGGAGTCCCGGCGCCGAATGTCACCTCGGCACCGGTCGTACTCGCGGCACCGATCACCTTCACGACGCCGTTCCAGATCCCGGCACCGTCGTGACGACCGGCACCGCTCGGGCGCAAGGCGGAGCTCCCGGCACCGGTATGAGCGCCGCTCAGGCTCGAGAGGCCGCTCCCGGTACCGGGCCTCCTCGAGATCTTCGTCCCGCTCCAGATCGGGCTCTCGGCACCGAAGAGACTACCGGCACCGATCCCGATCTAGATCTCTGCACCGTTCCCCGGCACCGGGCAGGGACAGATCGCCCTACGACCGGCACCGATCGGCACCGTACCATCCGGTGCCGGTGTCAGTGCGCTCGGCACCGCCGTGGCCATCGAGGTCGGCGTCCCATTCCTCGGAGGCGTAGGCCACCCACCTGCAGGAGACAGCGGAGGACCCTACGCAAGCTCCTGCGCATTGGTCCTTCTGGACGCCGTGGGCCTACCATCAGGCGCAAGGCGCCCCTCCTTCTGCGTCCCGCTCGGCACGCTCCGAGCCCAGGGTCCCGGAGGCCACCATCTCCCGCCCCCCACCAGGTGGTATGGAGGCGCCGGTGCCCACTCCGGTGGAGGCCCTGGTCCCAGGGGCTGCTGACGTTCACCTTCAGGAACAACTGGAGCAGGAACCACCCTTGGACCCCTTGCCACCTGGGGGATCTTCCTCCTCCTCCCCCGATGAGGCGGTAGCGGGCACATCCGCCATGGGTCCGCCTCCTATTGACCTGCGAGCGCACCAGGACCTCTTGCGAAGGGTGGCGCGCAATATGGACCTCCAAATGGAGGAGATCGTGGAGGTTCACGACCCCATTGTAAATATCCTGTCAGCGGACGCTCCCTCTCGCGTGGCGTTACCGTTGATCCCGACCATTCAAGCCAATGCCACCACCATCTGGCAAACCCCGGCCTCGATTCCACCCACGGCCAGAGGAGTGGAGCGGAAGTACTTTGTCCCCTCCAAAGACCATGAATATCTGTATACCCATCCTCAGCCGTGCTCACTGGTGGTATCATCGGTGAATGCACGGGAGCGCCATGGCCAGCAGGCCGCTGCGCCCAAGTCGAAGGACGCTAAGCGCTTCGACTTGTTCGGACGCAAGGTCTACTCTGCGGGGGGGCTCCAACTCCGAGCGGCCAACCAGCAGGCGCTCCTGAGCCGCTACTCCTTCAACTCCTGGTCCTCGATGGGGAAATTCAAGGAGCTGGTTCCCCAGGAATCGAGGGAGGAGTTTGGGGCTTTGGTAGAGGAGGGTATGCGGGTGGCGCGCACCTCCTTACAAGCCTCGCTTGATATTGCGGACTCGGCAGCTAGGACCCTGGCTTCGGGGATAGCCATGCGGCGACTCTCCTGGCTCCAGGTGTCTGGCTTGCCACCAGAGCTGCAGCAGACGCTACAAGATCTGCCGTTTGAGGGCCACGGACTCTTTTCAGAGAAGACTGACGCGAGGCTCCAAAACCTCAAGGACTCGCGGACAATGATGCGCTCCCTGGGGATGCATGTCCCGGGGCCTCAGCGCAGACCCTTCCGGCCGCCGCCACAGAGATTTTACCCTCCCCCGCCTCGTCCTAGACAGGACTTTGCCAGGCGGCGGGGTCGAGGGGGCAGGCGGAGGTCGACCGGCCCTCAACCTGGTCAAAACCAGGGACAGCCTAGGCCACCTTCAGGGCCTAGGCAAAACTTTTGAAGGTGCGGTCGAGGACGGCACCTCGGCCTGTATCCAGGATCCGACTCCCCCCTTCCGGGATCGCCTCTCCCGCTTCCACCGTGCTTGGTCCCTTATAACCTCGGACCGCTGGGTCCTTCGCACGGTGGAGAGGGGATACGCCCTCCAATTTTCCTCGCCCTCCCACTCCCCCTCCCCGTCCCTCTTCAGGGACCCCTCTCACGAGCAACTCCTTACACAGGAGGTTTTTGGGCTCCTTGCTTTGGGGGCCATAGAGGAGGTTCCATCGGAGCTAAGGGGCAGGGGGTTTTACTCCCGCTACTTCCTGATCCCCAAGTCAAAAGGGGGTCTACGGCCCATCTTAGACTTGCGCGGACTCAACAAATTCATAGTAAAGTTGAAGTTCCGCATGGTTTCATTGGGGACCATCATCCCTTCACTGGATCCTGGAGACTGGTTCGCCGCCCTCGACATGAAGGACGCTTATTTTCACATAGCGATCTATCCGCCTCACAGGCGCTTCCTGCGATTTGTAGTAGGCGCAATGCACTACCAATTTGCAGTCCTTCCCTTCGGCTTGTCTTCGGCTCCCAGAGTGTTCACAAAGTGTCTGGCAGTCGTCGCGGCCTTCCTTCGTCGACAAGGGATACAGCTGTTCCCGTACTTGGACGACTGGCTGGTACGCGGCCGCACCAGGGACCAAGTGCAGGCTCATGTCCGCATGGTGACACACACTTTCCACGAGTTGGGCATTCTACTCAACAGAGAAAAGTCCACCCTGGTACCAACTCAGAGGATAGAGTTTATCGGAGCAGTCCTGGACTCCAGACGCGCCCAAGCTATCCTCCCCGACAGCCGCTTTCAGACCATCCTAAGCGTCATTCAAGGACTCAGGACTTTTCCAATCACCACCTTAAGAACTTGCCTTGCCCTATTGGGCCACATGGCCTCGTGCACGTACGTGACCAGGCACGCCAGGCTACGACTTCGCCCACTGCAGGCTTGGCTGTCATCGGTCTACCGTCCTCATCGAGATGACCTGAATATGGTGGTCACGGTTCCGGCCTCGGTCCGGGCCTCCCTCACCTGGTGGACGGATCGTACGGTGGTCTGTGCAGGGGTACCCTTTCACGACCCACAACCCTCCCTCCACCTAGTCACGGATGCTTCATCTCTAGGTTGGGGCGCTCACCTCGGAGAGCACCATACCCAGGGCCTCTGGTCCGTGGCCCAACTAGCCCTCCACATCAACGTCAGAGAGCTGATGGCGGTGCGCCTAGCTTGCCAAGCGTTCCTCAACTTCCTACAGGGCCGTTGCGTGTTGGTTCTCACCGACAACACCACGGCAATGTTCTACATCAACAAGCAAGGCGGAGCCCACTCATCTCTCCTATGTCAAGAGGCCATTCGCCTGTGGGACTTCTGCATCGCCCACTCGATACATCTTACGGCATCCTTCCTTCCTGGAGTCCAGAATACGCTGGCGGACCGTCTCAGCAGGTCCTTCCAGACACACGAGTGGTCAATTCGCCCGGACGTCATCTATTCCGTCTTCCAGAGGTGGGGATTTCCCCAGGTCGACCTCTTCGCATCTCGGGCCAACAGGAAGTGCCAGGTATTCTGCTCCCTGCACGGACGAGCCCCGGGCTCTCGGTCAGACGCCTTCCTTCTAACATGGAAGGACCACCTGTTCTACGCCTTCCCTCCATTTCCGCTGGTCCACAGGGTACTGCTCAAGATCCGCAGGGATCATGCACGGGTGATTCTAGTCGCCCCCGCCTGGCCGAGGCAACACTGGTACTCCACACTGCTGGATCTTTCAGTACGAACGCCGATCACGCTTCCCTTGAGTCCGGATCTCATCTCTCAGGACCACGGCCGGTTGTGTCACCCCGACCTACAGTCCCTCCACCTCACGGCGTGGATGCTCCATGGTTGAGTCGGACAGAGCGGCAGTGCTCGCAGGCCGTCCAGCAGGTTCTGCTGGGAAGTCGAAAGCCCTCTACGCGAACCACTTATCTATCCAAGTGGAAGCGGTTCTCCTGTTGGTGTGAGCAACGAGCTACTTCTCCCTTGCAGGCACCTATCCCCTGCATACTGGAATACCTCCTGTCCTTAAGACAGCAAGGCTTGGCGACATCCTCAATCAAGGTTCACCTCGCCGCTATTTCCGCTTTCCACCCAGGAGAACTCACGTCCTCGGTCTTCTCTAACCCGATGGTAGTTAGATTCCTCAAGGGCTTAGACCGGCTGTACCCACAGCAACGACAGCCGGTTCCGACGTGGGACTCAACCTCGTGCTCTCCAGGCTCACAGGGCCTCCGTTTGAACCATTGGCGACCTGCTCACTCCTGTACTTATCCTGGAAGACAGCCTTCCTCGTGGCCATCACCTCAGCACGACGCGTCTTGGAACTCAGGGCGCTGACATCCGAGCCCCCTTACACGGTGTTCCACAAGGATAAGGTGCAGCTTCGCCCTCACCCTGCCTTTCTTCCAAAAGTGGTCTCACCTTTTCACGTTAATCAGGACATATTCCTTCCAGTCTTCCATCCGAAGCCGCACGCTACTCGTCAAGACCAGCGTTTGCATTCCTTAGACGTTCGCAGGGCCCTGGCTTTCTATATCGACCGTACAAAGCCATTTAGGAAGACAACGCAACTCTTCGTTGCAGTGGCCGACCGGATGAAAGGATCACCGGTCTCTTCACAGTGCCTGTCCTCTTGGATTACGTCCTGCATTCGTGCTTGCTACGACCTGGCCGGTGTACCAAAGCCACACCTCATTGCTCATTCCACGAGGGCCCAGGCCTCCTCGACTGCCTTCCTGGCTCAAGTACCGATCCAGGACATTTGTAGAGCTGCAGTGTGGTCATCGGTCCACACATTTGCTACTCACTATGCGCTGGTGCAACAATCCAGAGACGATGCTGCTTTCGGGTCAGCGGTTCTACACACAGCAATGTGTCACTCCGACCCCGCCTCCTAGGTGGGGGCTTGGGAGTCACCTAACTGGAATGGATATGAGCAAGCACTCGAAGAAGAAGAAAAGACGGTTACTCACCGTTGTAACTGTTGTTCTTCGAGATGTGTTGCTCATATCCATTCCAAACCCGCCCCCCTTCCCCACTGTCGGAGTAGCCGGCAAGAAGGAACTGAGGGGGCGCTGGGTCGGCTGGGGTATATATCCAGCGCCATAACGGCGCCACTCCAGGGGGCTCCACAGCCGACTCACCGGGGTTGCTAGGGCAAAAATCTTCTGACGATCGTGCACGCGGCGCGCGCACACCTAACTGGAATGGATATGAGCAACACATCTCGAAGAACAACAGTTACAACAGTGAGTAACCGTCTTTTTTATAAGCAAATCATCCACCACCACTGTTAAAAGTGTGGAGAACCCATCAGATTTTTGATAGAGCCTTGAAATCCTATATTGGGTAATTTTGCTTCTCACTGAGCCAGTTGGTCATTTCTGGGAAAAAACTCTAAAGGCTTTTTAGAAATTATGTGTGTATTCTCTGCTGATTTGCTATTTAATATAGTATGTTTTAACTTTCAGCAATATTGTTAACTGAGAACTTTTCTAATACTGATTTTGGATGTGCCAGCTTAGATGATTAGGTGTTATGTTTTTCTTCGAGCGATGATCCCTATGTGGATTCCAAACATGGGTATGCATACGCCGGAGTCAGAACGGTTCATGGTAGTATCCGTTGACCTGCACGTGCGTCGTGCATTGACCGCGTGGCGTGTCTGAGGCTTTAAGAGGCTATGCGGGTTGATGCTGCTCCAGTTTCTTCTTACCGCTGGATGGCCAGAGTCAGAACCCCTCTTCCTCGTTGCTCTTAGCTTACCAAGAGAGATGTTCTTTGATCGTTGTCTGTAGATAGTTTTTACTAGTTGTATATGGTTGTCCATTTGTTAGCTAGGTTTTCTTTGTTGGACTTCTCCCCTTGCGGGGCTCCTCCCCAACCCAGGGACTATGCCCCGGCAAGCCAGTTTTAAATACTGTGCTTCATGCCCACGGTCCTTTTCTGTGAGTGACGAGCACCAACATTGTCTGTACTGCTTGGGCGAAGCTCACGTTGCCGCCCGCTGCTTCATTTGCCACCCTTTCCCGGATTGGCCTCAAGAGGCCAGAGAACTTTGCCTTTGCAAGTTCTGTATGGAGGAGGTAATGTGACCATGTGCACAACCGGATCCAGGACCAACAGATCCATCAGAGTGGCGCTTCATACAGGTGGTGAGCTCCTCCCTGGGCCTTTCCCAGCCGGCTCCAGAGGCACTACCACTACTGCCCAAGACCCACCATGCTCATAAGAGGCACAGCTATGGACATAAGGGCGGCTCCCCGACGGGGACTGTCTCTAAACACATCATTGCTTCCCTGAGCTGTGCCAGGTCAGGTGAGAAGTCACACATCAACTCGGATGCTCCAGCGACAAAAAATCCCACTCAGAGCATAAGTCCAAGCACCGCGCTCCATCGGCCCTGCCACTGGCCGCAGTGACTGGCCTGCTGCCGTCACTTCCGGCTCCGTCCACTCCACTGGGATGTCTGGACTTGCATGCCCAGTCTTACATACACTGGGGCGCTTGTCTCCTCTCATGCCAACAGCTGAATTGATGTTGCCATATGCCAGCTCCCGTCCACACTCAGGCATATTGTTGCTCCCAGAATACCGGCTCCCACGGATGAGCCCTTCTCCTTCAGCATCCTGCTCTGCTCTTGGACCATCTGGCTTCATCTCATCCCACACTGATGGTTCCGACGACTCTGCCTCTACTGGATCTGTCTTTGGCCTCGGAGTGGTCCTCCAAGCCGGACTCTGCCTTCTTGCCTGCCCAGTCATACAGCCTGGACCCCTGGCGCCACCCATATCAACCAATGTACGCCCCACTGGTCAACCCATGGTTCCATTACTTGCAAGCACTGCTGATGCCAGGCAACCCCTGTGCCTGACCCTACTGAGCTGCTTGGGACCCCGACAGCAATCGTGGGGGGACAACCATGCCTTCATCACCGGCTGTCCCCAATGCACACCGTCCCTCCCTCTGTCTATGAGAAGCCCCAGGACTTTCCGGCACCGGCAGCACCATTGGACCCTCTTCACGGTGGGGTGTTCACACTACCAATTCCAGGTCCTTCTCTTTGGGATTGCACTGCCCCCCTCGTCTTTACGAAGGTTTTCGCCATCGTGGCGGCCTACATGTGTCGCCTGGGTCACTCCATGTTTTCCTACCTGGACGATTGGCTCCTCGTGGCTCCATCCCAGGCCTGCCTCCTTATCACTGTCCGCACCCTTCATATCCTCCTAGACGCCTTGGGGATTTGCATCAATGAGGAGAAATCGGTCCTTACCCCTACCTGCATGTTCATTTTCATAGGGGCTCGTCTGGACTCTGTCGCGGCCCACACCTTTTTTCCCCCTTGGACTGCTTCACCGCCCTCACTGTTCTCATCTCGCAGCTCCACCGTTGTCCATGCACACGAGTCCGTCAGTGCCCCCTCTCTCTTGGACCAAATGGCTGCCTGCACCTCTGTCACGCTACATGCCTGCCTCCATATGCATTGCCTCCAGCTGTGGCTCCACTGCATCTATGATCCTCAGTCAGACAGCCTAGGCAAACTGATCTTGCTTCCTCCCTCTGTCCTCACCTCGCTCATGTGGTGTTGCAACCTGTCCACAGTCTTATCCAGCATCCCTTTCATTCCCCCACAGCCCATACCACTCTCACCACAGATGCCTTGCTCGTTGGCTGGGGTGCTCATCTGGACAGCCACGTGGCTCAGGGCCTCTGGTCCCCCAGGGAGGCGCAGATGCACATCAACATCCTGGAGCTCTGTGCCGTCTGCCTCACCTGCCGAGTTTTCCTGCCCTTCCTCCGCTCATGGCATGTTCAGCTGTTAAGAACATAAGAACAGCCATACTGGGTCAGACCAAAGATCCATCTAGCCCAGTATCCTGTCTTCCAACAATGGCCAATGCCATGTGTCCCAGAGGGAATGAACAGAACAGGGTAATCATCAAGTGGTCCATCCCCTGTCACCCATTTCCAGCTCTTGGCAAACAGAGGCTAGGGACACCATCCCTGCCCATCCTGGCTAATAGCCATTGATGGACCTATCCTCCATGAATTTATCTAGTTCTTTTTTGAACCCTGTTATAGTCTTGGCCTTCACAACATCCTCTGGCAAGGAGTTCCACAGGTTGACTGTGCATTGTGTGAAAAAATACTTTCTTTTCTTTGTTTTAAACCTACTGCCTATTATCCAGATCCAAATACATCATGGCCCTGTATGCCAGCATACTTTCCTGTAAAAACAAAGCACTACTTGAGCAGTATGGCTTTTTTTTTTTTTTTACTTTAAAAAAATACAACCCCTAACTTGTTCAGGAGTCTTTGTGATCAGTTTTTTATTTCTGTAAGAAATACTTAACAAATGGTTTTGAATTCAGCTTGTTACTGCCAGCCTTTGAAGTATTTCATTATTACTATTATTTATTTATTTATTCCTACAGCAGAATTGAAAGAAGTACTTCTTTCCTCTAATTCCTAAAAGTGTCAAGAATGTTCTGCTAATGCAGTCTTTTGACAGACTTTTAGCAGAAGGATTTATAGTACTGCCATCAAGGTGTGAAAAATAGAACTACTTAAAAATTCGTTATATGGTTTTCAGAACTTAGTCTCTTTTTAAAGACTAAACACTGTCACGCAGCTGTTTTTGTAATAAAGCCTTCATTAAAGAATTGGAATTTTCTTGAAGGGACCCTCACGTTGGTAGGCCAGAATTTGACATTCTGAGTAATGACTTCATCTGGAAGGTATTACCATAAAATGGTTAAAGAATAAGGAAACTAATCTTCCATACAGTGGACATTTGAAGGGGATGAAAGTGAAAAATGCATCACTTTGAGTCACAAACTCATATGTTTATAGAGTATGCGTGCACAGATGTAAATGCTATGTATTTTTCTTTTTCCTAAAACTGTGAAAATATTAGTTTTCTAAAACCAAAGATTGCTTAAGAGAGACAGCCTGAAGCCCAAAGTCAGGTATAAGAGTACTAAAATATGCCAGTATTGCAGCTCCAAAGTCAGGATAAAGCTAACTCTGCGGGGTGTTTATTTCACTGGAGAAATTGCACAATTTCTGTCCTGTCTTTCAAGGAAGATGAAAGTACAGACAAATACAGTGATTGTGGGCTTTTTAAAATAAACTTAGGCAAATTAGTCAAAAAATTTAGGTACCCCGACGTATCAACAAATAGGGCTCAATCCAAGGCCCATTGAAATCAATGGAAGAATTCCCACTGATTTTAATGGACCTTCGATCCAAGGCCATATTCTGCTTCACTGTTTTACTTCTATAGTTAGTTTTTTTAATTGCTGAAAAGATCTTTACAAATTTCAATAGGGAGGCAAAAATTATTAAATATTTTTAAAGGAATTAAAAAAAAAGTTCATGCCTATAGAACAATTGAAAGGAGGGTGCTTTATCAAAAAAATTAAAGTTGACGGTGTTCTTTAAGCTAAAACTTTCCAGAAGCACCACTCTCTGAGTATTGGTCAATTTTTAGTCTTGCCCAGGTTCATAGTGTCCTTCTTGTTTGCTTGTTCTTTTTAAAACTACAGTCAGAATTATCAAATGGTAAGTTTTGTATTGTGCAGAAATAATTCTCTATTAAGTGTTATATCAATGATAAGAAATGTTTGTCTAAGCAATCTTATTACAGTATTACATTTTGACGTGTACTAAAACTTCATGAAACAAATATTTTCAAAATAGATTGAAACACTGTCATATTATCCCATATTTTAGCTATATAAGAGCTAAATAATATTATTACCTAAGTCATGGTCAGTATTGGATTTGACATAAAAGAAAACAGCATTTTTAAGATTGTTCATTTTTAAATCAGTATAACTTTCTAGCCCTAAGCACTCCTAGTTTTTGTATTCCTTTCAGTTGATGTATGCAGTGTAGTTGTAGCTGTGTCGGTCCCAGGATATTATTAATATCTTTTATGGACCAGCTTCTGTTGGTGAGAGAGACAAGCTTTCGAGCCACACAGACCTGAAAAAGAGCTCTGTGTGGCTCGAAAACTTCTCTCCAACAGAAGTTGGTCCAATAAAAGATATTACCTCACCATTTAAGCTTCTGTTTTTTTTTTTTAAAAAAAAGCTTTTTTCTTAGGATTTTGGCAACTGGAGTTCTTTACATTTCAGTTTGCTGAAGAGGTAGCATGATATAAAACATTATTGTATTTGTTGCTTGCTCTTTCAATAGTTGGAATGTTTTAAGATCTGCCTTCTCTGTGTTTGATTTTTTAGGTCTGGCTCAGTGTGCTGAACTCTGCTGGCAGCTAAGAGGGGAAGCTGGGAAGAGACAAGTTCCTGGTGCAAAGGTTGCTCTGCAACATAACATAGGCCTTGGTGGTGCTGTAGTTGTAACATTATACAGAATGGGTTTTCCTGAAGCTGTAAGGTGAGCTTTTATCTATTTGTGTTTATATAAATGTCATCAGAGAAGAGGTAGCATAGTTCTTTACTTTGGAAGACAGAGATTTTCTGTTTGAGTGCAGCATAAAGTAGGATGTAATGTTTAAATAGTGTGGTAGATCCAGTTTGGTAGTGCTGAAATGAAAATGTGCATATAATTGGCTTATTTTGCACATGCAATACAGTTTTCTCAGTACCCTACTAAATAGACTGCTTGGATTATGTTTGTTCCCTCACAGCAGGGAAAAATGCAGTTCCTGAATGCACAACTCTTTCTCAATGCTTATGTGCAGCTATTTTTCCTGCAGTCTATTTCAACTTTTTTAGTGGTTTTGGTGTTGGTCATGATGGCTTCTTCCCCCCCCTCCCCCCCCCAATTGTGTTCTAATAAGTATCTGTCTCCATGTCCAAAATTCTAAATAAATTTAAGGAAAAGGGATATGAAAAACTAGCACTGATACTTTGATATGATTCTTGTAAAACTGCAGACATTTTAAGACTGCAATTAAATTGCCATAAAGCGGCATGAAAGCTACAACCTTCATACCTTTAGTACTTCAAAATGCTCCAGTTTGAATGCACAGGTCACTGACCGTTCCTAGATAGTGTAGTCAGTAGTCATAGATTCCTTTATTTGTTTAGATGTACAAATAATAGTTATTTTGGATAAGAAATACGAAATAAAACAGTAGCTTCATGCCTTTTCTGTTCAAGAGCAGTTATTTTTTGTAGTAGAAAAATCTTAGTTTCACAGAGAACATGTGAGTGGGATTTTGTTTTTTAAACTAGCAAGCGCCTGATATTTTTCTTTGGGGTTCTTATTTAATGGAGTTTTGCCATTGTCTTCAGTGGGGTCAGGATTTCCAGTCCTACTAGCAACAGAGATGCCTGTTTCAAAATCTGTGCAGTGTAAGGTTTGTTACTACTTATTGGAAATTTGTTTACTATTGGGAAGGGTTTAATAATCCCTATCACAGATTTTGATAGTGATGTGAATATTTGATGGCTTTGGTGATGACAACAGATGTGGAATATTTGCATAGGAATTGGGGTTGGTGTTTCTGCTTGTACAAATATTTTTGCAATAATATTTGTTTAAAAAGAGTATTGTAGGCATAAACCCCCCCTAGTTTAGGAACAAGTGTATGTATACGTGTTCTTACAGCAGAACGATAATTGGGATTATAGGCGTATGAGGGAGTTTCCATACAAAGAGAGATTATAGGATATAGAATTTCATAATTCAGACAGGCAAAAGTAAGAGAAGATACGCTACAGATATATAAATGAATGAAAGGTATATGGAAGTCCATTTGAGTTTTCATATTTTTCTGGTCCCATAGTAAAAGGATAAGGGGGTGGTAAACATTAAACAGGTAATTAATCTGAGGAACTCTGTCATGGGATTATCTAGGCCAAGAATTTGGTAAGATTAAAAATGGTAAATCTATATGAATAAAAATATCTTCTATAGTAGCTGTAAGGGTCATCAGGTTTTCATTGGTGAACTATCAGGTGTGGTCATAGAGAAATTCCCTTGTTGTATAATATGCATATTTAAGTGGCATTGCAGAAGTTTTATACCTTCCTGTGGCTCATCCAGTTTTGGTCAGGGTTGTAGAATGCCATACCATTGTAAATGCATAATTGGTCCATTCCTGTAAAGCAATTCCAAACTGTTTTTATTTTCAAAACTTTATATATGTTGTAGTTTTAAATTATTAATATGAACAGGAGTTGTACCAAAATATGCCAGTCCATAAAAATAAAAGGATTTGGGAACCATCGTGAATAGTTCAGTCTTTCCTTTATATAGCTTGTACCTTTAATTTTGAGACTCTGGGAATAGGTAATCAGCAGACAATGGTCTTCTGCTCAGGGTGTAGCTTCAAAAGACTGGATTTTTGCATAATCAGAGATGGGGAATTTGCGTTCAGGTTCCTATAGAGATTTCCCAGGCAAACTGCTTGACTGTTTGTCCCAAAGGTCCATTTTTGTCTGGCCCACTTTCAATATAGCCCTTTGAAGTTCATAACTCTTTCCAGGTTTCACATCACCTCTCCCCCCTAAAGAGGTTACATACAATCCTGGCCCACAATAATACATAACCTTTGCATTTAATATAATGGACTCCAAAGATACTTAAACTTAATTCAGTTAGGGCCATTTCCTGCAATATACGTGAAAAAAACTATCTGCCACAATTATTTACTTTCTTGCGCCCCCTTTTTTTGGTCTTTCTAAATTGTAAGCTCTTTGGAGCAAGGACAGTCTTTGCATTGTCTCTACATTGCTAGCATATCCTGAGTTACTGACAATAGTGCTCTCCTTTGTGTGGGAGGAAAGGTTTTGCATACTCAGCTGATTGTGTTCCTCCTAAATAACTGCAATTAGAAATTATTACTACAACCCATTTATTTGACTTTTCTTTGACATAGTTATCATCTTACAAAAATTTGGTTGGGGGAACTGCTCGTGAGATTTTTTTTCTTTTTTCCTGAAGATAACTTTCAAAGTATAGAAATTAAAATCTAGACAGCTATCAATTGCTGCCTTCTTATTAATGTTGTTTTTCCAAAAGGCTTTGCCTGTAAAAGACCTCTAATAGAAGAATTGTACTAGACATATGTCAGATGTTGGCATTAAAAAAGTTAGGCTCCTCTGTTCACATCATTTAGCTATGCAATTGTAGTGTGATATGTTAACATTGGGTAACAAAGGGAAAGCTATTGCATTTCATGGTCATAAAGATCTTAATAAATTTTATTTCATGCTGGTGCAATCTTGGTTTAAGTCATCAGAGCTAGATGTACTGTATTCAGTTGCTCTAGTAATTAAAAGTTACTCTGGGTATACATCCAGGTAAATGAGAGCAGAACTTGGTGCCTTTATATGTAGCTCTAAATGAGATGGATTTGTATGTAATAGAGGGTTATTTGTTAGGTTCTTCACATGATTCTAAGGTCTTGTGTTTACTGCAGAGTTAACTTGCATTATAGCTTGAATCCCATCTCTTCCCCCCCCCCCCCCCCCCCCCCACTTCGCTGGCTGGCCTGTCCGGGTATAGGCTACAGCTTGAGTTTGCATAACTCATCAGCTGCTAACATAATCACTCTGTGCAGTTTGACTGTTACTTTGTAGTGTGGCTGCTCTCATTTGAGCCAGGCTAACTTGAATGTAGATAACTTGAGTTTTCTTTGCAGTGACAGACAGCCTAAGTGATTTAAATGAGTGGTTTCCTTTCATTTCAGCAGCCAGCGCATCCAGGCTATTCCCACCAGAGCAACTGTTGATGGATTTAAGGCCCATCTTGTTTTCAAAGAGATTGAAAAGAAACTTGAAGAGGTAAATCCCTTTATTTCTTTTTTTAAAGTCTTTATAATGGGAGACTTAACTTTTTATTTGTTATGCTTTGGCTTCAGAGATAAGGTTCATCATCTAGCTTTAATTCACACCTCAAGTGCCTCACTGCATGCAAAGACTTGAAAAATGTACTTGTCCAGAGAGAGATCTGTTCAGTGTAAGGAGCATCAACTTTTGCAGAATCCATGCATGTTTTTAAAATGAAAGATGTGACCCCTTCTTAAGTCTACTAAGAGGATCACTATGTGTGTTCAGGGAGAAAATTGGTTGTTGCTGTTGACAGTTGGGTGTCTGTGTGTGAATGATTTGCCACTCCACACTTTGGAGCGGGAAGCACTGTGTAGATGGTAACTGTGACAGATATTGCAATCCTATGCAGTATTTTTGGGGACCATTGTACTAAATTTATGGATGAATTATGTATGATTGTGTTCTGCTCTCTGGAGGTGGGTTATCACAGTTCTTCCTGGAACTAAAAACTGTGGGAGGTAATAACCTGGGATATGTAAACAACTCCAAAGCACCACCTTCTGGGGTGTTTGCATATACTTGTTCAAACTGGGTTTTCCAGAGACTCTTTTGGTATAAAAAGCTGAACTGATACAGATCCTTCTTACTGATCCAGCAAATGGACAGGACCTTCTCTCCAAGGGGGCACCAACCCTTGTGGAAAGGTTGGAAAGACTGTCTTATTAGGGCCCCATCAGACTGATGGGTGACTTCTGGTAAGGTTTTAGCATTCGTGTAGGAACTCTTATTGTTTTTTACATGTTTTTTTTTTAATGCTTTTTTGGTCCTATTGTTTGCTGAGAAAGTTCTGTGTGGTCACTGGTAAAAACCCTGTCATTGTTTTCAGAGAGAAAGCACAGCCCAGGTGCTGGCCTTTAGACAGATGGCTTTCTGGGGATATTACAGTGTGACACAGGGCCGGGCAGCCTTAAAACCCCCATGCGTAAGAGTGGGACAAGAGTTCCTGCCCAGAGACAGGTGATGGCTAGAGATCTGAGACCTCACTGGGCAGTATTCCTGGAGTGGACCACAGAGAGGGAATGCAGATGCACTTATCCCAAACTGACAATAACCACACGGATAAAGGGCTCTGTGTGCTGGGTGGGAAGCTCACCAATACTGATTTGGGTGGAGTGAGTGTGGGGAGCTTCTGCCACCTCTACAGAGGATTTTGGGGCTGAGAGAGGCTGCTGTTACTATGCCTGCAAAATTTCAACCCATCCTCCCTCCACCTCTGACAGGTTGCTGGGAGAGGAGCTACTCATTATAGGCTCGATCCTACAAGGTGATGAGCACACTGGCCCAGTCTATCAAAGCACTTGAGCATGTGCTTAACTTTAAGCGTATAAGTAGTCCAGTTCTCTTCATTAGTAATATAAAGTTTGAAACTGATGTGATTTGTTGTGAATTTGCTAGGCTATGCTTCTGGTACACAGAAGGTGAAGTGAGTTACAAAAACACTTTGATTACTCTAGAATATCAAACTGATCTTTGTTCTTAAAACAATTTGCTCCCAGTTGCGGGCAGGTGCTAGTAGTTCACTGGGTTCTTCTAATATGACCTCTCCATTACTGGAGGTTTGCAACTTTGGTAGCCCATTCTGTATGGTCCTCTGCTAATCTCTTTGTGGGTGAATCGTCTTTGTGATCCGCCCAAGATACCACATCATCCATCTAAATTCTTCTTTTTCTGCCTCACGTTCTTCTGTCATCAACTTTCCCTTCCAGTGCCTGTAAACATGCATCGCACTCTCAACCACTTAAAATGTGGCCTGAAATAAAAACTTTCTTGTCAGAAAATCTAACTTTTGCTGAGTGCCAATCATTTCCAGTATTTTTAGTTAGTTATGTGGTTTATATATGATATTTTCTGAATTCTTCTGTAACACCATAATTTGAAGGATTGAATCTTTGTTATTAAGAATTTTTGTTATTAATTCTTTGACTGTCCATGATTCACAGTTGTGATTTAACACAGACCAAATACAAGTTTTTATGAGTTGGAATTTAATCTTCAGATTCATGTCCCTTCTCATCAGATGTTTATTCTTCCAGAATGTCTTTTGCTCTAGCTGTACTGGTGCTGACTTCAGTATCCAATCTTCCATCTTCTGTAATGATGCTTCCTAAGTAGCAATAATTTCTCACTTTCTGTATAGTTGTGCTGTTCACTGGAATCTTGCATGTTTTCCTAGGATCCTTGATACGCCCATAATTTTTGTCTTGTCCATATTGAACTCTGGGCCATATTCTTTGCCATATTTATATATAATCTTCACTAACTTCATCAGACCGTCTTCTGAATCAGCCAACAATACTGTCATCTGCTTAGCGAATGTTATTCACCCATTTTCCATTCATGTTAAAACCTTCTATTTCTTCAATTAATTTAATCAAATACTTGCCATGAATGTTGTATAATGTCACTGACTTTATTCAACCTTGTCTCACATCTTTCTTAACCTCTATTAGGTTTTCCATTTTCATCTCCCAATATAATTGCCTTCTAATGCCATTCATTACTCGGAGTTTGTACCCATCAGTCCCTACAGATCTTACTATATTGAGAAATTTGTAGTGGTTCCCTCAAAGGCTTTTTAGAAGTCAATGAAACACAAGTATGCTGTTTCCCCATTTCTATTGATCTTTCTAAGATGAGCTTCATATTCATAATGCTGTTTATGGTGCCCTATTCATGTTTGATTCCATATTGTTGTTCACTTTCTTCCTTATCAATCTTTCCTTGTATTTGGTCTTGAACAACTCACAAAAGTGTCTTAGAGGCATGCGATACTAGTCTGATTGCTTTATAGTATTTACAATCCATAGTGGTGTTCTTTTTTGGGATTTTGATACACAGTGAAGTTGTAAAGTCATTCATACTCTTCATTACCTATGCCAGGGCTTTCAACCCTTCATCCCCTATGTTTTTTTTAACAATTCAGCTGGTATTTCATCACATCCTAGTGCTTTTCCATTCAGAAGCGTTTTTATTGCTGCCATGATTTCGTCATCAGTTGTTGGTGGGCTTCCCTGATTGATCTCTAGTTGAGGTTTTTCAGGCCTGTCATCATAGTTCCTTGATATATTTTTGCCATAACTCATTCTTGTCCTTTAGATATTGAGATATTGTCCAGTTTTGTCCTTTAGGGTCGTATCGATCACTTTTGTTTAATTAAAGTCTCTTATGTTTTTGATATATCTCACTTTGTTCTCCTTATCCACTTGTTCAATTTCTTTGTATTTCTCTTTCAAACTTTGCTAATCTGTTGCATTTATGTGTTACTTTATTTAGTCTTTGATTTTCCTCCTTTTCTGTTGTTGATCTTTGTGTATTGTGCTCACCTAGTTACTGTTAATAATTTTCAGCTTTTATTTGGTGTTTGCTGCTTTCTATCTTGATATAATGAAAGAATGGTAATGTCGTGGAAAAACGACCACGCGTTGTGTTTGGATCAGAACAAGCCTGAGGTTTCCTTTATTGAATACAAGCATGCAGGGGGTGACAGCTATCGGAGCTGCCCCCCTGATTCAAGGAACACACAAGCTTTTAAAGCTTAAAATCGCAAACAAATTACACATACTTTCGTCTTAATTACCTTATTTGGAATACAGGTCAAAAGCAAAAAGAATAATCATATTCCCTTATTCGGCCTTTCCTGTTGTTGTTATTCACAGTCTGGTTCTTTTGCGGTTTGACTTTAACAGTACTATTGCGGTTATATATTTCTTAAGCTTGGCTATTGCAAATTGTTCTGTTTGGGGACTTTTCCATTCCACCTCTTCATGCCCCTTATACACAGAAAGCCATTGTTCCATTTTGGGGACTTTCCATTCGGCCCTGAAAAAACGGAAACATGCTCGGCCAATACTTTAGGCCTACTAGCTTGACCAGAGTTTTAAGGCCCCCTTTAGATTTTCCTCCACAGTAACATGGCCTTTTTCCAAGCTTAAAGCAAAAATTATAATAGGGCAAGCCTATAATTTCCAAGCAAGTATTAATATTTACCTGTTTTTATAATATATTTGATCTTTGCTTTTAAACTTATATTTGTAAATGGCAGTTATTTGAGACCTTGGAATTATTTGTTCTTTTTGTTTTTAGTAGACTTTTATCAGTATGTTGGGAGGTGGTAACTCCGAAAAATGGGGAATGATTACATTAATTAAAGCAATTATATATTACCATTGGTCTCAAAATTAACAGATATTCAACTTCCAAAGAGTATGTATTTATGTACAATATCTATAGTATATAAATTCAGGTTTGCGTGTGTTAAATTAAGCTTAGCAGAATGAATTGAATAGAGCTTTAATAAGTTGAAAGATTCATCTATTGCTACTTGGTGTAAACATCTGTTAAAACAAATTATTTTAATTGTGCCAAAGCTGATGGAATGAAGTGATTCACTTGTCCATCAAATGTAACTTATGCATAATCATTACAGGAAGGAGAACATTTTGTCAAGAAAATTGGTGGTATCTTTGCCTTCAAAGTAAAAGATGGTCCTGATGGTAAAGAAGCAACCTGGATAGTAGATGTGAAAAATGGTAAAGGCTCTGTAGATATTAATTCAGGTCAGTGCTGTTATCTCTACAGTATGTCTTTTGGTATAACCCATATTGTCAGAATGAAAGGGAACCATCAGGTCCTTGAAGGTTACATACAAAATATGAACTTCTTTAGTTAAACAAGAACTACATTATTTTTAATATCCCCACCTCATCATTGACAAATGAAGTTAAATTTTAATCCTCATTGTTTGGATATGGCTAAGATTAAGTGCTGTTCCTCTTCTTCTCCTTCTGTCCTCATGTTTCCTATGACACTTTTTTAAGACTTCCCAGTTAGATAAGCAGCATTTGAGGAGATTATAACATACATGACTCTTGGAAGGACCAATGCCAGAATAAACAAAACTGGGTAGCTACTACACCAATGGATATCCTAGAAATGCCTGAATGGACAGATAGAAGATTGTTCTTGAAATTTGGGGGGCAGGCTTAATTGCAGCTGCAAATTGGAGCATGCCTGGCCCATGTCCAGAATTGCTGCACCCACTGATTACAAGATAAATCAACATTGGCTGCATGGGTAAGGGTACAAAACTTGGTGGGGGAAATTATATATAATGGTATTACAGAAAGAGTGGAAGTATTTGACATTCTCCTCTCCACTGCTGTGGAGTAAAAATATCTCAAACTTGTTCACTGAATGTACTTCAGAGAATTGGATGGTTCATGTCTTTTTTGTAATTTTGTCCTTGGACATAAATCTGCAGCTGAGTTAACAGAATTTAAATAAGGTATTGTTAGTTTAAGGAGAAGATGTTTTCAGTCGTTATTCTTTCTGTTATGAATGCATTAAAGAACAATGCTATATATAGATACTGGCCTATCTTTTGTCATAATTAAAATCCACTCAAAGTCAGTGAAAACTCGTTGTGGTTACAGATACAGATGAAATAGATGATAACATTTTCAACTGGTTTATGGTTAAGGTGATCTTGAAATCTCCTGGGGTTGCACTAACTCAGCAGCTGTGGCTGTGAGCTTTTTGTTAAGAAATGTACAAAGGAAAACAGAACACGCACGCCTCCTCTTGAAAAGCTCTGGGCAGGAAATGCCTCAACTTGGAGTTTGTGTAGGAACTGCCTCAGGAGAAAATAAACATCTAATCCAAGTTAAAGTTTTTATTTCTGCTTAGAAATTAAGTTCACAATACAAATCAAAAGGGTGAAAAATATGAATCTAACTCCTGGAGTTAACTTTTAACTAATCACATAAGGATCTGTTTCTCAGTGAATGGGGAATTAAATAATGTTTCCCAAACCTAATACGAAATAATACTTCTTAGTTTTCAGGACCTTTCACAAATATTAAAATCCCCTATGTAGTTCCAAGAGCAGAACAGGAAGTGACATTTCCCTTCCCTGCAAATGAGCATCAAGCTGGTTCTGGGGGGACTATGTAGAGTAGATAATGTCATGCCCATTGAAGGTGAAGTTCTGTGCTGCATTTCTAAAGGTACATCTACACTGTGATAAAAGACCCGTGGCACTGCCGCTGCTGGCTCAGGTCAGCTGACTTGGGCTTGAGCTGCAGGGCTATAAAATTGCTATGTTGATACTCTGGCTAGAGCGTGGGCTCTGGATCCTCCTCCCTCGCAGCATTTCAAAGTCTGGCTCCAGCCAGAACCCAAACGTCTATACTGCAATTTTATAGTCCCACAGCCCATGCCCTGTGAGTCCGAGTCAGCTGACCTGAGCCAGCTGCAGGTCTTTGATTCCAATGTAGACATACCCTCAGAGGTATAAACACAAAACTCGCAAACCAGGAGAAGGGGAGGCCTTAAGAGGCTCCTGATCCTAGGCAGCTCTGGGGGCTGTGGTGGCCCCTAGGATCACTGTTGCACTGCATGCTGGACCCTACATCTGATGTTTCCCTCTCACATTTGGCACACCCCCTGTAGTTGGGCATGTGAAGAGGTCCTCATAAGACAGTTTTATAGTTGTTTTTCTGTAGTGCCAGCAATAGGGAAATCCCAACCAGCCAGGACTTCTAGAGGCCATTTATGTCTGATCCTTTCCCCAGCATAAACGGGCTAAAGTATGGTTGAGGATCTCTCCCTCATCTCAGTTGAGATTAACAATTGTGATGGATTATTGCTGTGGACTCGAATCCTTTTGGAACTGGATTGTGATCACAGACTCACTTTACAGGACCCAAACAGTCCTCAGATATTAGCAACTTCCAGTTGCCAGTGACCTGGGTTTGATTTGTACTAGCAGTCTAGAGAGAGATTTTAAATCTTATTGCTATACTCCAGCCCACCTAATCCCAGTGCCCTTTATTATTAATGGGCTTATTTTTGTAGCAAATGCTTTAATACTTAGATTTAAATACTGTCTGACTATATAGGCTATATTGTAAAGCCCTGTCTGGAACTCCTGCTGATCCTTCTGTAACAGGGTTTCTCAATCAAGTTCCCTCTGACACCCTACAAATATTTGTTAGTGATTATGCAGTACCTATGCTGCTATACCTGCTAATGAGGCTCACTCATATTTTATCCCTTCCTTCCAACTTCTGCTGAGCTCTGTTAATAAGCAGCATGTGACCCTATAGACCATGACTTCTTTTAATATCATTCCACTACTCTACATTCGCAGGAGCTTTAATGTGACTCATGCCTGAGAGTGCTCTGTCTCTCTCAACTGGAAGCTAAACAGTCAAACTCTGTGTCTGTTATGTGTTACAGATAAGAAAGCAGACTGTATAATTACAATGGCTGATTCTGACTTGTTGGCTTTAATGACGGGCAAAATAAATCCACAGACAGTAAGTAAAATGAAGATTAAATGAAAAGATGAACATCTAGAATTGTTTTTATTTTACATAGGCTATGAAGCAACACCTTTATTTTTTTCTGGATTGTTTTGGCTAAGTGATCAATACTTTTTTATGCAATAATATTTTTTGAACATCTATTAGCTCTAAAGGATAGCAAATATAGGTTTTTACACTAATGTACTTCCAGTGTACTTGGCAGAATGTTTACCTGGCAATCAGTAAGTGCAATGAATAAATTTCCTGTTTGGAATTGCTTCATTATTCAGCCTTATGATGACAAGGCTACATGCTGAAGAAATGAATAGCAGAAAGTACACTAGTCACAGAACACCTAAGTACTGAACAGTCTAAAACAAGGCAGTTACTGTGCCACAATTCTAAGATTCTGTAGGTGCTTTAGTCATATATTGCTTCTAAAAATGTTACTCTCATTCTTGAAACTGTTTATTAAATTCCTGCTGTTTTGTAACTGCACTACTGGGACATTTAGAAAATTATGAAAGTGCCACTCACAGTTCCATAGTTAAGGGTGAATTGAGCATTTTTGCACTTAAACCAGAGATTCAACCAGTTTGTTGTGTACAAAGAATACAGCATATCCTCACCAAAATCACAGCATTCACTCTTTGAATACAGACTACAATTTTGTGAGACTTTACAAGCAAATATATTAATTAGTTTACAAGCAAATTTTATTACTTTAAAATGAGTCCTTTGAGTAATTTAGCACCTGATGTTGGACCTTATCTTTGTCCTGAATAATCTTAATAATGGAATAACACAGATGTTTTACACTTTTCTGATATTTAAAAACTCACTGAAATCTTGTGCAGGCTATTTTTGAAGACAATTTTAGGATTAATGGTCATTTTTCCCCCTGTTCTTCATAAGTGGTAGTTTCTCCTTTAGCATGGAGATGAAGAATTTTGTTCTTCTGCATAGAATTTTACATAGAACTGGTCTCTTTCAAAATGGCTGTCATCTCCCATTATTTTCAATAGGATGGAAGACATTGGCTGTTCTCAGATGGTCATTTTTATAAGGGATTGTTTCCCATAGTGTTCCTCTCTGCCTTCTGATAGTATAGGGGGCTTCACTTATTGGAAACAAGTGGTAGCAGTGGTCAGTTTGACTGAGGGTGGCAGCTAATGCTCTGTCCCATTGAAAACCATGGGAGAGGATGGCCATTGAGAAAGAGGGTGATTCTTGAGTCTCTCCGATTTTTATTAATCAGCCTCTGTGACAGATAAACTTTCATTTTTGAAATAAAGGCAAAAAAGACCATTAATCCTAAATAATTGTTTTGAAAAGCTACACATTATACTGGATGTACTCACCAGATAGGCCAGGAGGGGAAATTTGAGGTCTGAAGGTTGCAGGAGAAGAGGAGGGGGAAATTAGTATCTGTATGCAGGGGATTGTGGGGTGCACAAAGGAGGGAGAAACTGGTGTTGTGTACAGGGAGATAGAGGCAGGCACAAGCAGCAGGGAGAATTTGGGCAAGAAGAGAGAGAAAGAAACAGAGGTACACGCTGTGGCTGTTTTGTGCTGCTCTGGTGATGCAAAGCAGCTGTAAAAAAAACAAACCAACCCTCTCCCCCCCCCCCCAAAAAAAAAACCAGTTGAATTGGGCAGTATGCTCTTGCTGATTTGCTGTGCTTCAGCGTGGCATAAAGCCATCAGAACATACTGATGAATCTGGCCTAAAAGTTTAAATTTATTTTTAATTTTAAGTTGATACTTTATATTTTCAAATCATCAGAAATATCTCAGGGTAACGTTCTCTTTGGGATTCTTGCTTGTGGTTCATATATAACGCTTTTTGTCTGGGAGTTCCCTTGAGTTTTATTATTAAAATTACTCAAGGAATTCCCAGACTAACAGTGTGATAAAATGGAGTTAAGGTTGAATTTACCCACCACTAATTTAGGGTAAAATACATTATAGGGATTTTCTAATTATCCCAAATAACAAATGTTGCAAACCCAGGAATTCAGATTTAACCTTAAACTTAAATATCCAAATATGTGAAAGTACAGAAATCCAAACAACCTTAACTGTCCTGTACTGATACAATATGGGGGTGAGAGAAAAAAATCTCTTTACAAATCTGTTTAATCTGATCAGGCACCACATAACCCTAAAGTGCCTTTATCAGAATCATATAGTTACTGTGTTGTGTCACTACAGAAAAGTTAATGTTGTTTGGGGACAGTAGTGCCAATAATGCTCAATCTGGGAAGGCTTTTCAGCTGATGTTAAGCATGTTCCACTGTGAGCTCCAGTGTGTAGCCTATGAATCACTTATGAGGAGGCTTCATGGCATACAGAAAGGATGCAGTCTGAAATGAAAAAAAGTAGTAGTTAGCCATCCCATTCAATTTGGGAATGTCTGGCATTCCTCATCACCAGCCCCCTCCAACATATATGATGATGGCTTAATGAAATTTATGAAAATTAACTTCTCTCTTTGCACTGTATACTTGCTATGCAAAGCTGAGAATATCACAAACAAACAACAACCCCAAAACGTTTTTTGTCAAGCTTGGTAAGATATTTAGATAGAATATTGAAATCCTAATTTTTCCAAATACACTTTTGTTTTCCAATATTTCTATGTAATTTGTCTGAAGTAACCATTAACTCTGTTTTGTGGTCTGTCACTGAAATTTCAGGGGTTCTGACATGCTTTTGTGGAGTCCAAGTCCTTCCTTATGTAGGAAAAGAGACTTCTGACATTTAATATACTTAACTGCTTAGATACCACAATTACGTAGCACTATATATAAACTTCAGGAAGTTCCATCAGGCCCTGATCCTGAAAAGATTTACATATGCGCTTAACTTTACGTATGTGAATCATCTCATTGATTTTATTGGGACTGCTCACATGCATAAATTTCTCCAGGATTGGGACCTAATTCTCAAAAGCCCATATTCTAGATATTCTGTTCATTCTTCACAGACAGTTGGGGTTGGCGATTTCCATTATAATCACATTTTGGATTCAGTATTTAAAAGGTACAAAATGTAATGCAGCATTTTCACATGGGGAATTGTTATATGCCTGCTTCTCTACAATTTTTTCCCCTTTCCTTGATTCTTTAACTGAGTCTACATGTAAGTGCCGCAGAGGTGATTGTGTTTAGTCTATAAAGAAATTACAGCCCATGCTACAAAGTCTTTATATATTCTGTATTGCCATACTGTTTAAAACCTCTGAATATTAAGGATAAACTTTGGATGAAGTGGTGCACTAAGGACAAGACATTGTCACCTGAAAGGATTAGAAGCATCAAAACCAAAGGACAAAATAATATTCTTCATTTCCTCTTTGCAGGCTTTCTTTCAAGGTAAATTGAAGATTTCTGGGAACATGGGCATGGCTATGAAGCTTCAGAGCCTACAGCTTCAGCCAGGCAAAGCTAAACTTTGAATTCATTTGACTGCACTTCACACACAAGACTTGATATCTATATTTGTCAAAATCCAGAGTGGAACTAGACATTGAAAGTAACAGTAGTACGGGTTTTTCTAAATTTGGGTAATCAAATCCATCTTTCCTAAACTTAATAGAACGTTAATAGAGATTTAAGTACTGTCTTGCTGAACTCCATATATCTGTCTAGTGCAAAGTGAATGTAGTAATTGTGACTTTAGACTAAACTGAGGCATTCATGGTTATAAACAGTATAATGCAAGGAATTATATAAACAAAATTTGGTGTTAACCAGCCTGAATTTTTTTTTAAAAGCCTTACGTATTTTTAATGAGAGAGGTCACTTTGCTGTCATTGAACTTAAATCTAACAAATTGGTTCTTTAATTTAAAATTATTTTATGAGAGGAATCTCTACAGCCACATAACTCTTTTTAAACTCTTAGGAATCTGCTTTTAAAATATTTTCCATACTACTGCTTTGGAAATTAAAAAAAAAACCTCTAGAAGTAAATAAAAACATTCAAAATTAGTGGTCAGACCAAGATTTGCTTTGAGATTCACAGCATTAATTGTAACACCTCATCACCTTGAAATAAGATTGAGAGGAAAATCAGATAGCATCTGCTTTGGTTAAATACTTATTGATAAAATGTTCCTAGAGCTGATAATTCTTTTAAGTTCTTACCGAATACTGTAAAAAATTCTTATTCCTTTTTATTCGGTTTTGGAGAAATAATGTATTCTGGTCAAATGTTTAATAGAAAATTAAATATGCTTTTCCTATTCTGTGTGGCTTTTTTGTCAGATTTTATTATACAAATTGATTTTCATGATGCATACTGGGAGGACTATTGGGGCCAGTTTTTCTATGGACCACCACCAAGTGGGTGACAGAGTAGTCTGTTATCTACTGCAGGATTCATTGTAGAGAACCCAGTGTCTGGGGAAGAATATCTCACATAATGTTCTGATTTTATATATTTGTTGGCTAAACTAAACAAGCAAAAAGCATAAAATACATATAAACAAATCAAAGCCCTGGCTGGGGTGATTTAGTTGGGGTTGGTCCTGCTTTGACTACCAGGGGGTTGGACTAGATGACCTCCTGAGGTCTCTTCCAACCCTAATCTTCTATGATTCTATGAAATTAAAATAAAATGAATTAACATCAAATCTTTGAATTAATCTAAGTATCCGTTTGATTAAATCATACCAAATAAACCTAAAATTCTTAAAAAGCTTTACCTAATCACTTGGAAGACAGTCTTAGCTATCAGCCCCAAAATAATAGGACATTGTCAATTTCAATGCCAACTGATATATTTGTCATAGCAACAGGAAGGGTCAAATCACTCCCAGGTTGAAATTTTCTGATGCCCAATGTGGCATTCCCTGCCCAAATGACAGATGATTAGGCAACAGTCTTTCCCATCTCCTCTAAAACAGTTACAAAAATTTAGATGAAAATAAGTTTCAGGATTTAAGCATATGACCCTGAAACCCTGAAATATGTGCGATCCTTTAGATAGCAATGCTAACCTGGGGCAGTTTTAGGTGTTTGAGGAAATATTCTATGGATTCTATCCACATGCCCACTACCAGCCATCTTCTGGAGTTTAAAAAAAAAAAAAACCCAAACCCCAAGTACAAGCATGTTAAGATAGAGGTATCCCTATACTAGTAAAAAATGGGAAAAGAATACAAAACCAAAAAGGCTGATATTCAGGGTGGTTTTCATTCAGCTTCATGAGGCTGGTATGTGGTTGAAAAGATTAGCTGGTGGGTTTGTTAGCTCAGCTATTAAATGTCAACAGAGTTGCTGACTGGCTAGAGGTCACTTGGTTGTAGCTGCTGTATCTCAGACATTGCTGTCTGCCTGCCCCCTTTGGTCAGTCATTGTGGCAGCATATGGCAAGAGGCCAGCAGCGATCGCCAGAAGCAGTGGTTTCTTCTTTACTTTCATTTTTTTGAAGATTGTGGTCTGACTGGTTCTTACCCTTTGGAGCTACTCAAGAAATTCTTGGCAAATCCAAATGAGCGACTTCCCTTCAGAAAACACTGCCATTATCCAATGGGGTTTGGATAGATCTCCTTTATGCAAACAAATAACCGCCCAATGCTACTAATTTCAAGCACAGAAAGTTTATAGATCAAAAACATACCCATGAACCTGCTGACTGGGTATTTTGACACATTTGACAGTCATGGGCCCATCTGCAGACGATATCTCAACCATCCTAAAACAATCCTTACTTGAAAATAATCCAAACTAGCAAAAACTGGAACTGAAGTCAGAGAAAGCAATCTCTTGCATTTAATCATGCACTTATTCTTAAGACTAAGTGACTGTTCCTGTTCTACAAAACTTCCCTTTTACATTTTGGTACTCAGCAGATGAACTCTGAACAGCATTTTTGACACACAGTTTCAGTGAAAGATTAGATTTGAACTCTTTCAGAGCAAAAAGTCTTTTAAAATTTCAATTTGGTACTCCAGTTTTCAAGGCCTCTATCTGCCGCATAATGTTTGCTCCTGATATATAGGAACTGCAGACGAAGTATTTACTGAACCCTTTAGAATGATAAAGGAAATGGATTTAATTGGTATACGCACAAGATACAGAACATTGTAATAATGACACATTCTAATTGTACCTAAATTAAAATAATGCAGGCTATATTGTTGCATAAACATAAACAGAACTCCACTCTGGAATCCTCGGAGCGTTCAGCTCAAAACTGAAGCCACAATATGATCCAGTGAAACAAAATCACAACATTGGGGATCTTGCCAGTTTCTTCCATTGGTATATTCATTGTCATGTTATAATAGTACCTTACATCACCACTGTACTTCTGAATACATTAAGAAAAGAGAGTTACGTTTTACGGTATGCTCAATCTAATGGTTTCTGAAACAGCAATTAAAATGGTTTGGTCCTGGCTATGCTTGCAGTTAACCTTGGTTTCCAGAGCTGGTTCAGCTGCCCCTTTCACCAGTGGGTCAACTTCCTAGTGTAAACAAGGTAGGTAATGAACTGATATAGATCACAGCAATTGTTAACAATCAAGGATTGGGACAGAAACACTCACTTGCAAATGGAGATGATGTAAATAGCATAATATGGATATAAAAGGAAAGCCTGCTTGTCATGCAGAGTTTGGTTCACTTTTATCAAGTATGCTGGAAAGGGATGCAGGGGAAGAAATGTTTGCCACCGAGTTGAAGAGCATCCAGATCTAAGACCTGAATTTGCAGAGAAATCCTAGGTTTTACACAAGGCCCTGGTCTTTCAGTTGGAATGTTGATTTTTCTCCAGCGCTTCAGAACAGCAGCCAAAGGGCAGAAATACCTTGGAATTGTCACACTACTGTCTCAATCCTTCTGCTGTTCTCCCTCCTCATCTCCTTGTCATAACTTGTATTAAAGGAGGAAAATCCTTCACTCTTTCTCCACTACTATACTACTGGATGTAATGCATATAAGATACACATTTCCTTAATGTCTCTTTTATTGGGCTTCTTCTAAAAGCCCTCAGGCTTGGAGAAATTAAGTAGCCCAAGATGTGCTCTTAGCAGCACATCATATGCCAGCACCACTGTACAGTCATAGTTAAGGCTGTGTTCAGTTTTGCAGTTAAAATGGAAGTTCAAGCTTGTTTGGTGGGAAAAACAGTGCATCTGCCCCAAACTTTCGGCATATAATCTCTTGAGTATAGCTTGAATTTTCTGAACAATTTCAAGAAAATCGTTTAACTTCTTCCCCAAATACGAATGAGTGTTTTTCCAGAATAGAGAGTAGGAGTGAATGCTGGGGGAAGTTTGGCTCTCAATGTTGGTGGTGGTCTTGGGAAGGCGATATTGACGAGTTGGCATCCTAACAGGGGCAGAGTTAAAGTTGTGCAGTGTTGGCATTGTTATAAAGGTCATTCTGGTAGTGAGATGTGTGTCTTTGGGTTGAGGAATGAAAGATATATTGTGTTGGATGATTTAACTTTGTTTTCTTGGTTTTGTGTTAGGTGTGTTGTGTATAGAGAAACCTTAACTCTCACAACAGTGTTTTTGTGTACTGTATTAGAAACAGGCAAACACCATCAGGATTCCCCCGTTGTGCAATGTTCTTACCTTTTATAGCCACAACAATCTGATCACATGGGATGTTTACCCCCATCTTATCCTAATAGAAAACAATCTGTTCAAGTGTTAGTGAGAGGTGAAAACCAGTAAGTTCCCTGCTTATGCGTGGTAGAATGAAATTCCTTCATGACCCCAAATTTGGTGGTGATTTAAACTCTGCTCGTGCCCAAGAATCACTTGCTTCATACACTGGTGATGGGGAATGGGGGCAAGTCCTTCTTTGATGTAACCTAAACTTGGTTTGCATGTGTCTTTCATTTCCAGACTGTCCATGTGTTTCTCATATGTTGCATAAAATAAATAGATCATTACCGAAGCCTTTGTCACCTCTCTAAGAACCTATACATGCAAGAAGATTCCCTGTTTGCCTCCATAACCTTGTCTTCTCCAAACAACGTAGGCTTAAGCTCTTCACCATCTCATAACTAAGATCCTCCAGGCCTTTTGATCATCTGTTTTCCTGATCTCCAGAATGTGTGTATCTCTACATTGACAGAGTGCTCCAAACTGGATGAAGTGGTGGAACTCTGGCAAGCTGCTATTTCAAGTACCTTATCATCTTTTTGTGTTAGCCTGATTCCTTTCCCCCATCTCTCTGATCCTCCCTTGCAGGCAGTGAAGTATTGCACTGGAAATGTTTGACTACTAGCTTCTTCTATATAGTGAAAATAACTTTTGGTATAAAGGGCCTTAAAAAAAACCCAACACTTCTCCTTCAGGCTTAGTAGTTTCAGGTTCCCAGCTTATATGAGCAGAAATTTCAGCTTCAGCAATTAAACCTTATAAAGTTTCCCCTTTGTTTGTGGGCGTCCATGAATAATCTTTTTCTTTTTGAAATATGTCAGTATTTTTATCAACTGAAATTAAGTTGTTGATCATTTAACACTGGTAAAGAAACACTGTCAGAGTTGGCAGACCTAATCTTTTCATCTTTATATCTGTTTGCAAAGTCCATGTAATTTTTATATATGAATTTTTGTATTAAAAATGTGCAAAACACATGTTTCAGTACATGTAGAAAATCAAATCCATGTCTCCAAGGCTGAGCTGATGAGCAGAGCTGTGTCTAACTCAGCAGATTTGGCTTGCAGGAATTTGTTACTATTTCACTCTTGGTTCAGAGCTCCTGATTTTTTTGTTTTGTTTTCTGTCTCCTTGAATTTTGGATTTGAACCTAGCTGTTTTGCCCGATTTGAAGACAAAGCTAAGCACCATGGAGTTCTGATAGATCCACCTAAAACCATAGGCCTAACTGCTCAAAAGTGATTAGTGATTTTGGGTGCCCAACTTGAGACACTTAAAGGGGAGATGATTTTCAGAGTGTAGGAGCTCAACACTTTCTGAAAATTAGGCCACTTTAAGGTGTCTCAATTTGGGCACTTAAAATCACTAATCATCTTTGAAATGTAGGCCATACATTCGGTGCAGGACCACAAACTCTTGATAATGCCTCTCCCAAATCAGGCACATTTGCTAGAGCACTCTCCATAGCTGAATGAGTGTGCATGAACAACAGGTCTGGGATATTTAGGGAAAGAGGTTTTGGCTTCAAGTTTCTACAGTTTTATAAGTTGTCAGGCAGGGCTGGCCCTATGATTAGCATGGCCACATGGGAAGGATGGCATGCAGGTCCATTTTGAGGTGGGGACAGGATTGGACAGATGGATGGATCGTATTTTGTTATACTAATGGGAGTATGTGCTCATTTTTATAGGGAAGATGGAAGGGTTTGGTGAATCGTGGAGGGAGGTCAGGTTGCGTGCCACTAGTGGAGAGTATGGATGAAGAGGCTTAGTCAGTTAGCAGGAGGAGGAGGAAGGAAGGTTTATGGCAACTGGGTATGTGTGTGTTGAAGCCAACCATCCACTCTTTGGGGCCGTGTCAGGCTGTGGTTCTCAACCAGGGGTACACATACCTCTGGGGGTATGCAGAAGTCTTCCGGGGGGGGTACATCAACTCATCTAGAGATTTGCTTAGTTTTAGAACAGGCTATATAAAATGCATTAGCAAAGTCAGTACAAACTAAAATTTCATACTGACGACTTGTTTATACTGCTCTATATACTATACACTGAAATGTAAGTACAATATTTATATTCCAATTGATTTATTTTATAATTGTATGGTAAAAATGAGAAAGTAAGCAATTTTTCAGTAATAGTGCGCCATGACACTTTTGTGTTTTTACATCTGATTTTATAAGCAAGTAGTCTTTAAGTGAGGTGAAAGATAAATCAGACTCCTGAAAAGGATACAGTAGTCTGGAAAGGTAGAGAGCCACTAGTGTAAGGCATATTGCAGACTGCTGGGAGGAAAAGTTCTTGGTGGCAAATAATCAACACAAGCATGAGGCTGTGTGTGACCATCCTCTTGACACATACCCACTTCATAGCTGATCATTTTAGATTGTAAACTTCCTGGAGCAGGGACTTTCTCTCCTCTGATTTATATGGTGCCGAGCTGATATCAGCTCACAATAAATGGAGACTAATAATGCCCAGGACTAGACTGGCAGATAAAAGGCAGGGGAAAAAATCTCTTTAATTATGAAAAATCAATACTTGAGGGAAGCAAACCACATGTAGAGGACAAATGCTGAAGAGCAACTCAGTGTGGTATGGAACCAGTTCTTAGAGTACTTAAAACAAAAACCAGGTGCACCACTTGCAGGAGTGACACCATGGACCATATTGTGCTGTATATTTTTAAGCAGAATTTCCCACCAACTTCAACACGTAGTTCTGCTTAAAAACAGATGACCAAATATGGCCCTTTAAGTGGGGTCACAAACCCGGAGGTGGTGGTTATTTTTATATAGGTACAGAAATATCAATGCTACATCAAATTAATCCGGATTTGTAAGATACATAATAGAGCAAAGTACAAAATACACTTTGTATCAACTGTATATGGTCAGTTAAAAGCCATACACAGTTTTATTGTTAGGAAACATGAAAAAATGTATGTCCTCCAAGAAAATTAGGGGTCTGAACTAAAGTCACTAAAATCAGTGGAAAGAGGCTAGTGGGTTTAGGACTAGGCCGTATAGTTTATATCTTGGATTTCAATACCTGCCTCAGTACTGAATCACATTGGATACCAACGTTTTCAATCTTTAAGAGAGTATATATGGCAATTTACCTGAAAGATGCTTTTTATAAAAGGTTTGTCTTGGCGTCTCTTCAGGAGTATCAATGTTTCTGTAACAAGCCCAGGTTGACAAGGACGGACGCAAAGGATAAGAGAAAGCAAAGGTAAGCAACTGTTTGCAACGTTTTAGACTCTATTAAAAGTAAACTTAATCTAACTAATCCCTCTATGACTCGCTCCTTCCATGCTGCCCACGAGTGAGTCAATAATCCCATGATATATAATCACTTGTAACTGAACGATCAGAATGTGCACCTCTGAAATGAGCTGCCAGGTTATCCCATTGCTCGTACCCTTTGTTGTCCTCACCCCAACCATCTCTTCCCTGATGTACTCATCATGTCAGTCTACATTTATATTGCCCTTCTCCTAAAGAGTTTACAGCCGGTGAGATTATGTGCTGAGCCTCTAACAGGTACAGGCCAGGGGGAGGAGGGCTATGATGGCTTTAAAGCCACCTTTGTGCCTTCCTGATCCAGGGCTGCTCCGGGGATTGGAGAGGCCCTGGCCTAAATTACACAGCCCTGAGGGCCTGCCTAAATTATGGCAGCCTCCTAGGGTGGCCCTATGCACCATAGCCTTGGCAGTCTGGGTTCTCCACAGTACTGTGTGCTGCAGCTTGGCCCAATGTGAACTCTGTGCCAGAGCTTCCAATAGGGTCCTTCACAGCACCTGTGCCGGGAGAGGCCTCCTCTGGCTGGAACAGGGGCTTTTAGGGCCCCTTTTCGCTGCTCATGCCCTTTTAGCCTGGCCAGTGCAGAGGTGGAGATCTCACACCATGTATCTCTCACGTGCTAGGCACTTTGCAGAAACACTTTTGGGTTCTGTAAATATATGGAGTACAGCAACTGTCACTTTAAATAGCTAGACGTCCTGTCAAAACCAGACTGCTTAAGGACCTATTTCTGCAGATCCCAGTGACCTGCAGAAGGGATTGTATCACAATTTAAATTTTGGTACTTAAGCTTTTCAAGCTAAAAATATTCCTTCTTGCAGGTGTTAACTGCTAATGTTATCAACTGGGTATGGCACTCTTAGAGGTGGGGCATTACACTAAATGAGTTTGGCTGGAAATATTTTCTGCATGTTTTCCTTAGGCTTAGATTGTGAGCTCGTTGGGGGCAGGCACAGCTTCCTTTATATGTCTGCATAGGGGATCTGATCTAACTGATGGCTACGATCACATACTAAGGGTTACATAAGTATACTGGAGTCATGCCCTTCAGTTTGGATTAATAGTCACTGTAGCAAACTCAGACTTGGCATGATTAAAGGGCTGGTTTGGGAGGGGTTTGTCTAGCAGATTCTCATAATGGAAATGCAAAGGGACCGGGGGCTGAGCACATAGGAAAGAGGCCAGATGGAGTGTGCTAGAAGAGGATAAGCAAGTGCAGAAAGCAACAGTTTGGGAGTATCTTGAATCATGATTAATTTAAAACGAAGCACAAGCCTCGGGAAAAATACCATTCCCAAGAGGGAGCAAGTCCTGTCCCCTCTCACTTAATGTCTTTTTTTCTAAAATGATTAATGAGTTGGGCTGCCCTGGGCCTCCTGCTTCTCCTCTCTTCATAATCTGATTTTCAGAGGCACATGTTACTCTGAGCGAAACAGCACCAGACCCCTCCATAATTGTCTTCTGCTCCCTGAAAACAGATTGCTGCTTTGGGTTGCCTTTGTTGTGTGTGGTCCAGGGGTGGGGGGGTCACACAATGGGGACTATGGCGGAGAGGAGGGTGGGAAGTGCAGAATAAATCCTAAATCTCTGAATCATTTTAAAACACAGCAGCCAAAAAATTTTTTTTTTTTTTTAAATAAAAACACACACTTCCCACACTGACTTTTGGGAACCTGCTCATGGTCTGGGTTGGATCAGTTCCAGTTGATTATACAAGCCTGGAAGAAGAGGGGACAAAACAACTGAATTGGTGTTAACTAAATGTTCAGCTGGAGTCTGAAAGGAAGAATCTTTTTCTGGAGCACAGCAAGGACCAGGAAGGCCTTTTTCCGAGCAGGGAGATCTTGCCTGCAGATTTCTTACAGGTACAGTACAGGGCACAGCAGGCCATTCATGCAACAGAGTGTTTTCTTTACAGTATGCCACCTCTTACTGGAATAACCCACTCCTAGTGTCAAAAACCCATCACATTGCCTGGAAATGCTACTGCACTCAGAGCTAATTATGTGATAAAGAGCCGCTCATCTTCCTCCTGCAAAGTGGAGAGTGAACAGGAAATGCAATGATCCTGCCCAAAACAGATTGTTGGGGGGAGGGGGAGGAGGTGAGTGAAATGCTGGGGTGTGGGGAGTGGAGTGGAGGGGAGGAAGATGGACTGGGGTAGAAGGAAGGATTTTTGGTTTGTCTCAGATTCTGGAACTCTATCCTGAGGTTTCTGGGATTTTGCAGGCTTTCTCTAGTCCCTGAAGATCTGCTGATGGGGTGAAAACCAAGGAGAGCTAGAGAGGAAAAGATGGGGCTGGATGAAATTAACAAATTCTTCCCAACAGCAGGGTGGGTGGGAGATCCAGAATTTGGCATGCTCCGTAAATAAATAAATCAATAAATACATTTGCACTGACAATGCAAATCTCATGCAGTGAAATGTTAAGCATGTACAGCCTCTGCTTCCCTTCCATCAGTTCTTTAAATTGCTCCTCTTTTTGGCATCTCTTGCTGGTCTCGCAAAGTGTGCTGACGAGAGACTGGAGGTTGTTCCTTGCCCAAGTCTTTATGTTCAGACTACAGCTGCTTCCCCCCTTATCTCTGCTCACATTTTCCCATATGGTAAGTTTGGAAAATTCCTCTCCGATTTCACTGCAAAGGACAGGAAATTCTCTTTGGGAGACGGTTGCCTATTTCTCGCTCTAGTTTTGCTGCTCACATCTGGAAAGGATCTGACTTGGGAAAGGGAAAATATCTTTCTGAGCTCTGTGTGTGTAACTGACATGGCATGAACTAAGGGGAGTCTTTGGGGGCAAGAGAAACGCTTTTCTCCCTTCCGTTGATCTCTGTCAACAACGGTGAGTTGTTTTAGCACTTTCTTTTGTTACAGTCTGGTACACTGAGAGCATTGAACAAGCCTGCCTTGTAGCTACAGCCTTTAGAAAAGACATGTAATGAAAATAACAAATACACACGACCTGCTGATCTTAAAAACCAATGAAGATCATGTTTTTTAAAATTGAGACTGTCTTGTAAGGCTGAACGTGGAGAGCTGTAGACATGATGGTAAAATATAGAGAACAGGCTTATGCTGTTTGTTCAGATCATCTTCCTTACTGTACAGTGTATACTGACTCTGCAACTTCCCTTGCTGCTTGAGACTGATTGCTGAAGCACTGGGCTGCTGGTACTGCAGTGGATGATGGTAGCTGCAATGTGATGGAGTAATTTTTGGTTCTATATGGGACAGTGTGCAATGAAATCAGAAGGTGCAGCCACAACCCCGAAGAAACCCTGTACTGACTTCCAATACAATTGCAATTTTGTTCTGAGGCACAGGGCCTGATCCCAAGTTCACTGAGGTCTTTCCATTGACTTCACTGGGCTTTGGATCAGGCCCTTAGTAAACGAATGGGTTTTGGATTATGCTCTTAGTGATCTTAACAGAGTTAGTCTCTTCAAGCTTTCTTTGAACTAAGAGAAATCAAAATCCATGCCCATATTTACTTTCTGAACTCTGGAAGCAAGCAGATGTTCCTTATCCAAAGTGTCACTCTGTGGCACCATAGCAACTATCACTTCAAAGGCATTGTAGCAGAAAAGGACATATTGATGACAGCAGTGGGAGACTTCCTCTCACCTATTAGAACATGATGTCAGATTTTACACTCATCTCGCTTTAGTCAACCGCTGTCTATGTAAAAGTGTCAAAAAGCACTCGTTTTAGTCCAAAAACGGTCAGCTCAACTATAGCCCGGTTGTAAGTTGGTTCTACTACATTGACTTCAATGTAGTTACACCAGGGCTGCCTCTGGTTGATGTTTAAAATATTTTAATTAGTCCTTTTTGTCATCAACTATAAGAACAAATCAATATAGGATTTAAAAAACCCAGAAATTGTAGTTTTCTAGCTTTTCAATACATTCAAAAGACATCAGTCAAGATTCGGGAACAAAGATGGATTGCAGTAAGCCAATTAGCTGTGTCAGGTTTCTGAGGTCAGGTCTGGTACTAAATACTCTAGAGTTCTACCTGCCGCACTGCGCTACATTTTGATCTCACAAGTGGACATCTAGAGTAACTCCATTCAAATCCACGAATTTACTTGCCAGTTATATTGGTGTAAATCTCAACAGAAAGCTGGCCCAGTTACATCTGGAGTGTCTAAAGTTTTGTAAAAACAAAGACCTACCCGGGAATTAAACACCTGGGGCTGGCCTGTGTGTGTGTTGCTTCATGCTTGGGCTACGGGGCTGTAAAATTCTGACGTAGACACATAGGCTCTGGCTGGAGCTCAGAGTCTAGGGCCCTGTAAGGGAGGAGGTGCCCAGAGCTCAGGCTCCAGCCTGAGCCCAAAGGCCTACGCTTCAATTCCACAGCCCCAGAACTTGAGCCCCACAAGCTCAAGTCAGCTGAACTGGGGCCAGCCGCAGAGCTGCAGGTGTTTCATTGCAGTGTAGATAGATCTTTAGACAGCTGACCCGGGCCAGCCACGGGTGTTTAATTGCAACAGAGACAAACCCAATGCGTCTGAGGGCCAGATTCTCACTTGCTTGAAAACAGCTGGTTCTCCCAGTTCACACCATCTGAAAACCTGGCTCTGAGAGATTCTTGTTTCTGAACTCAAAAGAGAAGCATTGATTGTCAGAGCTGAATGGAGTAATTATGTCGTATTAAGGGCAACAACCCATCATGTTTGGATCTTGAAGGAGCAGTATCCAGACGAGCTAGCTGTCCCAGAAAGGCTGTTCCATGACCTCTCCTGTTTGGAACTGGGTGGAGCATGCAGTAGACCCTAGATCACATTGTCTCCAATGCTGAATCCTCTGCAGGATTAAAAAAAGAAGAAAGGATAAAATAAAAGCCACTACCAGCTCTTACGGCAAATCATCATCTATGAAACCTGAGAGGTGCTAAGAATGAAACAGAGGGAGCTGGGCCTGGGCCAGCTGGCTGATTCGGCAGATATTTAACTTCTGTTTAGATTATTCTAACCTGCAGCCAGAAAGATAGCGGTTGAATAATAGCCAAGGCTCTAAGGTTCAGATAAATGTTGCTGTCCAAAATCAATAGACGGTCCAGACCATATTTTACTGCAGTAGCTCAAGATTTCATTACTGTTCAATGCATATAAAACAGACCTAGTGGAGGCCCATCCTGACAGCATGAGTCACTATTTTCCAGCACACCTTGTTTACATTAACCAGGGTAGTGTGTAATGATGGGAATTTATTTCCATATGCAAAACTCTGTGGAACATTATGATCAACAGTTGCATAAGAAGAACATTGCATAACCTCATACATAAATCACTCCAAGCACCTGGCGTTTCTCAGTTTGAGAAAAGGAATAACTTACTTCAGTAGCCAGGGCTAGTTCAGCTGAGGCTGCTATGCCTGCAGCCACAGGGGGCCTGGGGTCTCCATTCTTGAGACAAGTTGAAACAATAATGCAGTGGTTCTCAAACTGTAGTGGGTATGGCACTGCCCAGTCACATGGTCTTTATTCCTCTCCTTGTTTCCAGCTCCTAAATTGCTTTAAAAGAAACTGAAAATACATAAAGGGAGAGTAAGAATGGGCTAGTGGTTAGGGTGCTAGTCTGGGGCTGGGGAGCTCAAGGCTCAAGTCCCAGCTTTGCCACAAACTTCTGTGTAACCTTGTGCAAGTCTCTCTGTGCCTTAATTCCCCCTATGGGGATAATACCAGGGCTCTAGCTCATTGGGGCACTGTAAGGATAAAAAGAATAAAGACCGTGAGGTACTCAGATACTATGGTTATGTGGGTCATACAGAGAAAATGATGGGGTCTAAATTAGTGTTACCACTCAAGAAAGAGATCTTGGAGTCGTGGATAGTTGTCTGAAAACGTCCACTCAATGTGCAGCGGCAGTCAAAAAAGCTAACAGAATGCTGGGAATCATTAAGAAAGGGATAGATAAGAAGACAGAAAATATCATATTGCCTCTATATAAATCCATTGTACGCCCACATCTTGAATACTGTGTGCAGATGTGGTCTCCCCATCTCAAAAAAGATATATTGGAATTGGAAAAGGTTCAGTAGAGGGCCACAAAACTGATTAGGGGCATGGAACAGCTTCCGTATGAGGAGAGATTAATAAGATTTGGACTCTTCAGCTTGGAAAAGACAACTAAGGGGGGGATATGATAGAGGTCTATAAAATCATGACTGGTGTGGAGAAAGTAAATAAGGAAGTGTTATTTACTCCTTCTCATAACACAAGAACCAGGGGTCACCAAGTGAAATTAATAGGCAGCAGGTTTAAAACAAACAAAAGGAAGTACTTCTTCACACAACGCACAGTCAACCTGTGGAACTCTGCCAGAGGATGCTGTGAAGGCCAAGACTATAACAGGGTTAAACAAAGAACTAGATAAATTCATGGAGGATACGTCCATCAATGGCTATTAGCCAGGATGGGCACGGATGGTGTCCCTAGCCTCTGTTTGCCAGAATTTGGGAATGGGCAACAGGGGATGGATCACTTGATGATTACCTGTTCTGTTCATTCTCTCTGGGGCACCTGGCATTGGCCACTGTCGGAAGACAGGATACTGGGCTAGATGGATCTTTGGTCTGACCCAGTATGTACCTTAGCTGGACAGATGAAATGCTTTCCTAATGTTCCATATGACAACTAGTACAATCATCACAGGGATAATATGTGATCACCAATAGGAGGGGACAGTGGGTCAGTATCTCTGAAGAGTTCTCTGTTGAATCACCAGCGCCACTGCTCTGTAAGTGAGATTGCTGTGCTACGCGTAAATAGTTAATGAAGTCCAGCAGGTGGGGCTCAAGAATATGTAGCATACTTCTGAGTTCTGCAGGACCAATAAAATGCCGTGTTGTGCACTGCATAGGGCTTCCTCTTTAGATGGAGCTCTTAATAACCACCCTCTGCGCCCCTGGTCCTTTAGCCTCTTTTATACACTTACTGCAGAATTCCTACTTTACCCAGATACTTCTGTGTGCTTAAAAGGGCAGATCTGCTAGGCTCTGTGGCAAACCATTATGAGGGACAAATTAAACGTGAACTGTCGTAATGCCATCTAGCAATAATCCAGACAGGTGGAGGGTTTCCACAGCTGGGTTGGCTAATTGAAATATGCTGCAGTCTTGCCAATCTCAGTTTCCACTGGGCCTGGAGTCAGTCCGGTAATGATGTGAGAAACTCGAGTCCATTCCTGAATTTTAGCTTTGCCTGGAGGGGGGAACCTCCTTCGGATTGGCTGCTTTCCTTGCTTCGCTGGCTCCTGGGGAAGGGCAGCCAATCCAGGGCAGATGCAGGCTGAGTTCTCTCTACCTCTCTTCCTTGCAACCTGACACCCTTCTCAATAGGAGAGTGGGGGAGAAAGGAAGCAGAAAGAGCTCAGGGCTGCTCTGCTCCCTCCCTCTCTTCCTGTGAGCAAAGGGACGGCTCCTCCCCTCCCCTTCCCTCCCAGGCTGGGAAGGGACAATGGAGGGTAAAAAACTCCTGGAGCTGTTCCCAGCCCTAGCCTGGCAAGGGGAAGAGGGAATCCTGCTGCAGGTCCTTGCCAGGCCTGGGTGAGGGAGGTGAAAGAGTCCAGGAGCTGCAGAAGGGGCAGAAGTGAAGCTGGAGGGGCAGTGCTGATGGGGAGTTGAGGGGGCAGAATTAGTTGCTGGGCAGGGGGACAGGCCGATGTTGGGGTGAGAGCTCCTGCAATGGGAGCCCAAATCACTTGAACCAATTTAGGAGTGAAAAGAAAAGAGAAAAGCACAATATAAACTTTATAAAAAAAAAAAATCTCATGATTTTTTGCCAATCGCTTTATTGTTGGGAGGCTGACTCAGGATTTTTGACTCTGTGGGGTTGACAACACTGATGCTGAGAAGTTAGTTTGGTTGCCCGCACAGCAATTAGACCCATACTGCTATTTGGTGTGATTTTTACTGTTTAAATCGCCTGCTACGTGGCAGTCAACCCCACATGATTAGGTCCTTTACCTTCCACTTGCAGTTTGTGTTGGGCTTTAAAACAGAAATAGTACTTAGCCTGCAAAAATACTAACTCCCAACTTACCGTGATGTTTGTTTGGTTTCAGTGGAAATGCTTCCAAGCAGCAGATCCCTGCTGGTGCTGTGGCTTTTGGTATTTAGCTACAAAATGATCCATGGTCACAATGATGAAGACAATGAGTTTCTGGAAAATTCATCCGAATTACTGAATCCAGACCCTAATTTCCTGGCTCCAGACTGCCCTAGAGACTGCACCTGCACCCAGGAAGGAGTTGTGGATTGTGGAGGGATCGATCTGAAAGAATTTCCCATAGATTTACCAGAGTCAACAAACCACCTTTCCTTGCAGGTAAAATAAAACACAACAGGATTGTTCACCAAAACAGCAGGCCTGATTCAGCGCTGTCCCATGGCTCCTTTGAATAGCACCAGTGCAGGGGGCCTATCCACCTGACTCAGAGCTGGGGTGTGCTGGGACTGGCTGAGGGTAGAGAAGATGGGTGGCAGGACATCCCTACCCTCAGTTGTTTCTCACTGCCATAAAGCCCAGGTGGTCTAAGACAGTGGGGAGCACAAGGTAGAGCAGCCCTGATGGCTAGTCTGGGGCCACCTGGTGCCCTGGCTGCCCACCGACTAGCCCCCAGAAGATTCCCTACCCCTAGCTCCAAAGGCTGCTTGCATCTCTGGCTCTGATTTTCCCTCGCTCTCCTTTCTGTTTCTTCTTTCACCCTCCTGGCTCAGAGGTCAGCGATCTGATCAGCAGAAAGATTCTGTGCCTGACAAATATTAATTACATTGAACTTTATATTCCTTTATTTTAAAATGTTTTTTTCCTCTCAGACGGGTATGGGAGAACTTTAACTCTGGTATTAGTCCTCCCTGAGATCTGGTTGTGTAAGGGAAGCAAATGATCAGAGTTGAGACCTTCCTTGTGGCTCAGAGGTGAATTTTTCCTCAAATAAGAGCCTTCAGTGTATAACCTTTCTTAATTCTGCTCTCCCTTTGGAAAACCTGGGCTTAATTCTTCCCTGGTGTAACTGCAGCAGCTGCCAGGAAGTTTCCTGGTATCACTTATTAATTGAAATATCCTAATCAGGATCCACTGGCCCAGATGCATTCCTCTATCCCCAGTGCCAAACATCCCCCAGACTCCCATCTATACAGAAACATGGGAAGTTAAATGGTCATAATGAGCAAAATCACCCAAACAAGAAGAACTTACAAGGGCTGAAAAGAGCCATCTTGCAACCTCATTGGGAATCCTCAGGGAGGAAATTCCATAGATGAGGCCCTTGCACTCAGCTGGTGCTGACCTCATCCAGGCCAAGTTCAGCAAGATGATCCTGGTGGGTTGTTTTTAAATAGAAGGCTGTAGGCATAAGTTCACTTCCCTAAATGGTTATGTTTATTGAGGCTGAGTGGTGGTTGTTCAGGGCAAGCATGTGTGTGTGTGAGGATATATGTTCTAAACTTCTTAGGCCTTGTCTACATGGGAAAGTGTTACCAACATAACCCTCTGTGTGGACTCTCATTCTGGAGGGTGGCCTTTTTTTTTTTAGTTTATCTTAAACCTCTTCCCAAGTGACACAAACTAAATGTAATAAAGGCCCTCGAGCTGATGTTAGTGCTCTCCTGGGGGATTATACTACTGTAACTATACTGGTTTAAATTAATGCCTTAAGTTATACAAGTCTAATTTTCCCATGTAGACAGGTCCTTAGAAGAATCAACTAACAATGTGCTGTCAGTAGCTTCATTTGCAAAGCAGGGTTCTTTGTAGAAGTTTAGTAAGTTTCAATTTAATTAAAGGCATATTTTCCCTCCCTTTGATCTATTGTCTGAGGCCTCTGGTAGAGCAGGGCAGTTGTGTTCAAGACAAGATAATTAATGTTGGTGTTTATCAAGTCTCACTGAAAGTCCTTAAAATTAAGCCATTCCAGTTCCTTGCTTGCTATTCTTTTTTACTGGAGTACGTGAGCCAGATTGTGCTCTTAATTAAAACAGTGTGAATCCCAAATAACTCCACAGTCAATGCAGTGACTTGCAGATTGCCACTTGAATAGAATGTGTCCTGTGGTCCCTAATTAGTGTCTTTTTGGTATTTATCACATTTGATAAATTGATAGAGTGCACAGTTTTGCAATGGAAAATTCAGAGTTGTCAATCAATGCACAGCTGTAGTCAGAAAAGTTGTAATGTAAAATGACACCTTATTTCTCAACAGATCTGCTCCAGGTGTGTTTCAGTTAGAGCTATTTTACTGTCAAAACAAAAGTTTAACTCCTGTTAGCCCACTAGATGGGAGACTGGACAGGATTCCATGCTGTAAGCTCTTTGGCGAAGAGGCTGTAATTTTCTGTATATAGCTCTTAGCCCCTGACCTGGTTGAAGCCTCTAGATGCTACCATAATATACATGTTTAATACTAATATGAACACTATTCAGCCTTGTGCACTATCAAAGAATTGTTAACTAAAGTCTGATGGCAGATTCTTTATTAGCGGTGGCATGTCTGAAATAGAACCCAGCTTGACTTTCAGATCTCATGATGAGTTTGCAGTTAGAAAAAAATCTTTCATTCTACCAATCACGTTTGATTTAATAAAATAAAATCACTGACAGAAAATAAACCTGGGACCCCACTATACCAGTCTTATATAGTCCTTTTTCAAAGTAAAGCTGTGCTTTAATTACCTGCCAGCTGTACAGAGGGTTTGCCTCTGGCTGAGGACATTATAGGCTTTACTAGAACCTGTTCCTCATAAAATACAGGACCTGGATATTTTTAGGGATAATCCCAAGCTGCAGAACTTGGCTTTGCAAGATTTCAAACTCTGCTAACTTTGAGTTTGTCAGATTTGGGATCTGAGTTTGGGGCCAGGGGTCTATTTTTGACATTCAGATCCAAACTTTCCAAAAGTTCAGAGCTAGGGTCCTTCTCTGATTACTTAGCTGATGATTCCTATTCTCCCTTTCCTTAGAATAACCAGATAGAAGAAATCTTTCCAGAAGAGCTTGCACGTCTTTACAGACTAGAAACGCTCAATTTACAGAACAACAGGCTCACTTCGAAAGGTAAGCTGGAAAAGCCAAGCATCAGAGTATCGAGAGCCACTGACAAGCTCTGCAACATGAGTTTATGCAACAAGCCAGTCAGTGGTCACAGATGGAAGGCGTGAGGAATGGTATGTGTGCTCAAATGTTAAATGATTAGAATGGTTGGCTAATCAGCGTCACTCCTTTGGCCAGCACAGAAGACGCGGAGGCACTTCATCATCTGAAAAATAATGCTCAGTGCATAAAAATGCAGTCCTCCTTGTACCAAATGAAGAGACATGGCAGCTATATTGCGTACTGTGGCATAGCGCACGCTTGTCCAGGAAACTCCCTCCAGTCCCTCTAGAGCACATCAGAGCAATCCAAATTGGATCCAGAAATATCTGCATGCTGAACAAATTCCCTATGACAGAGCCTGCATCTTAATTCACTCCTTCAGTTCAATTCAGTTAATTTGATGTCTAAATTACTCAAAACCTTTGGAACCAAACCATAAGCATTAAAAATAACACCACTCCCACCCTTTCTGTCAACCCACTTTGATTGCTTCAGGCAAGTTTTGCTGGATACATCAAGCACTTGCTATGGGGGGAGGGATAGCTCAGTGGTTTAAGCATTGGCCTGCTATACCCAGGGTTGTGAGTTCAATCCTTGAGGGGGCCATTTAGGGATGGGGCAAAAATCTGTCTGGGGCTTGGTCCTGCTTTGAGCAGGGGGTTGGCCTAGATGACCTCCTGAGGTCCCTCCCAACCCTGCTTTCTATGATTCTATAGAACATTGCTATTTAATTAATAAGGAAAAGGCCAGATTCTGAAAGAGGAAGAAAATAGAGGCTGGGGATGAGCCACATGATAATAAAGGGGGAAGGTGTGTGATTCAGAAATGGTACTACTGTCAACACGCTCAGGTGTGACCCTGTCTGTGAGATGCACCCTACTACTCATATGGATAACAGGAGCAGCCTCCTATTTCAGGGGGTACAAGTAGACTTGATTGGAAGCACAGGACCATTGTACAGCAAAACAAAAAGTATAGATTCAGGACCTGGTCTTGTTCCCTTTTCAGTTAAGAGAAACTTCTTCCATTAACTTCAGTGGGCGCATGATTGAGCCGTAAGTTTCAAATATGCTTTGATTTAGACTATGTCCTTATGAGAAGAATTTTCTACAAGTTCATAAAAAGAAATTAACCAAAAGATGTAGCAGGGGAGGGGAGGGAAGAAAATCCACATCTGATTCCTGTCCTTTCTTCCCAGGCAGCATGGATGCTCTGTGCAGTTAGTAATATATATCTCATAACAAGCGACCTTAAATCTGGTGCACTCTTTTACATCTTCTGATCATCACGCGAATTACTACAGGCTAAACAATGTGCTTTGTTCAGCTAGAGCTTTTTATGAATTTCTATAGCCTTTATAATTATAGAAAATGAAACAACAACAAAAAGCATGAGTCAGGTTGTTTCTGAAAAATATTTAAAACTTACATTATAGATACCCTTGGGGGGGGTGGGAAAGCCCCTCTAGCATTCTCATTCACAAAGGGTGTTGACTGTAAATCATTCCTGTTGTTTGAAGGGCTTCCAGAGGAGGCATTTGAACAGCTGGAGAACCTGAATTACCTGTACCTTGCAAACAATAAGGTAAGAGGGGGAAATGGTTTTTGGAGATGCCTTCTGATGTTATTCATAAAGTTAAACGATAATGATGATTTAAAAAATACATTTATGTTCTCCAGGCCTGTAATGTTGTGCTGAGGTGTGTAATTCCAATGGGGGCTCATCTAAGGCTATCTACAATTAAAACTTCCATCATGCTGCAAAACTGTTAACACAGAAGGGCTATTTATGGAGTTGCTAATAAGGTGTTGTGTGAAGATGTTCGTTTGAAGAGTGCATCAATAGATAAGAGAGAGGTAGAAATTAATCATTCAAAATAGAGCTCTCACCTGTGCACACAGAGTCTAGCGCCATCTGGAATCTGTGGGCACTTTTGTGCACAATTGCCTCAGTGCAGGTGATTTAAATCCATTACTTCACGTTTATACAGGCAAAAGAGTTTTCACGCACAAGCTCATTTGACCACGTTTGGTGTTGTGTGGTGTTTGAACACGTAACGTCTAGAACCTGCACTCACTGGGGACCTGATCCAAAGCCCACTAAGTCAAGAGAGAGACTCCCACTGACTTCAAGATGACATTCAATAATGACAAGTTCAAAGTACTACATCTCATTTAGAAGGGAAAATCAAATGCGCAAATATAAACTGGGGAATTACTGACTAGGCAGTAACACTGTATGACTCCGATGTAAGACACAGGAGGTAATCATTATGCTCTACTTGGCACTGGTGAGGCCACAGCTGGAGTACTGTCTCCAGTTTTGGGTGCCACTTAAAAAAAAAATGTCAATAAACTGGAGACTGTCCAGAGAAGTGCAACAAAAATGATAAAAGATTTAGAAAACCTGACCTATGAGGAAAGGTTAAAAAAACTGGGAGTGTTTAGTCTTGAGAAAAGGAGACTAAGGGAGGCCCTGAAAAATGTCTTCAAATATGTTAATTGATCACTGTCCTCTTTGCAACTGCCCTTGTTTTCCAGGTCCACTATAGGACAAGCAATAATAGGTTTAATCTGCAGCTAGGGAGTTTAAAGTTCAATATTAGGAAAAACTTTCTAACTATAAGGATAGTTAAGTATGGAATAGGCTTCAAAAGGAGGTTGTGGAATCCCCATCATTGGAGATTTTAAAGAACAGGTTAGATAAACACCCGTCAGTTATGGTCTAGCTATACTTAGTTCAACCCCATGCACTGAGGCAGGACCAAGTGACCTCTTGAAGTCCCTTCCAGCTCTGCGTTCTATGAGTCTATGGGCTTTGGATCAGGCCCTATTTGATGGACTTTTTCACCTGCACACAGAAATGATAGTGCACATAAATTGTGAGTGCAGGTATACAAAGCTGCACACACACTAGAAGAGGCTGGGTTAAGCCTCATTGGAAAAACAGGTCCTAACAGTTTGATGTGTGACTCTCATAATGAACAGTCAGGAACTGAAAATGCCACAACATTCTCCATGGAGCCCATTCCCATCATGTCTACAGGAGCTATACACATGCATAGTAGAGACAACTGCCTGCCAAATGTGGGTTCTGTGGATTAGGAGAACTGTGGAAAGAGTGGAAGTAGATGTTAGAGAGGAGCTAGTGCTACTGAGGTTTTGGGACATGATGAAAGTGTAACCCCCTTCCCCCCCCCCCCCAACGTATTGTGTGCTGTGTGTCCCACACTAGTGTCTGGTCCACATAAGAGACTAAGTGCCTACTGTTGCTAGCAGCTAATCAAGTTACCTCTTTAGCTCAAATGGTTGAAGCGCATACTTCTAGTGGTTAAGGTTCCAGGTCCCTGCTGATGACCCATGGTAGGAGTCACAACAGATACCCCAAGCCTTGATGAAAAGGTTATGCTATCTCAACAGGGATGGAAATGCCCTCTCTGATATCACCTTACTCCTGCTTGGTTCTGCAGTGGAATAATATTTTTAATGAACCCCCACAATTACTTGCTATGGAAGGAAATGTGATGCCACAGAAAAGTATGGCTTAAAGCACCAGGCACAGGTCAGTGGGGAAAGCTCAGCTGTGCAAGCAGGGAGCCCCTTTCAGACAGAAAAAAATGTAATTCTCTATCTGTTTAACCACACTTTTATTTTTTTAATGTCTGTGATCCTTTGGCCTTTAGATTATACACCAAGTGGCCAGATTTTGGTCTAAGTGTCCTGCCAGGACAAATCCATAATAACTTCATGGATTTCCCCTGGTGTGCCTGAGCTCAGAATTTGCTCCTTAGTACAGCTATATCACATTCTCTACTTTTTCAAGCCACATTTCCATGTAATGGTCTTGGCAGCAAGTAGATCCATAAAAGAGAAGAACAAGCCAGGCTGTGACTAATATTCCAGAACTTTGCAGTCCAACTTTTCCCTGTGTGACAAAACAAAGTGTTTGGCTTTTCCTGACACTGTTGCAGAGAGAGACACACATCCAAGATAAAAATGCAAACATCAGCAAATTGTCAGAAGCAGTTACAGTGAGAAGTTGTGGACCCACAAAAATAACACGTCTTCAGAAATCACGAGCCAGGACAAACCAGATTGGCTTTGTTATGCATCCATGCTGCAAAGGGAAGTGCTACAGCTCAGGCAACTGTGGTGTTTGGAGGAGGGCAGGGGTTTGCTGGTAGTTTACTCCTCTCATTTTATGGAAGGAGGCTTGTCTTGATGTTTTAGTTAGTGGCAGTTCTGATTACTTCGCAGACAGGTAAATTGGCAGGGTGGTTTTTTTAATTAGCATAACTAGGCTAATACATAACCCTGCTGTATTGCAGGTGTATCAGTCACCATAAGTAAATAACTTATATTGTCGCTTCTTGTTTAAATTCCGCAAGAACACCCCCCAGAAGCCTTGGTCACACAGCCTATGGGGAGCCACAGCATGCCTCATTTTTAACAAAAACCTCACCTGCTGAAATGGAGGGCAGGGCACTGAGCTGCTGTATTGATTACTTTACATTATCAGCCCTTTGGGTCAGGGAGTCTTGAGATTTCTCAATATTCCCGTAGTGATATGGGATTCACTGGATCCAAGGCTTTTCTGTTTGTGTCAGGGTCTGCAGCAGGCAAGGAGAAAATAGCTTTTATGGCAGCACTGTAATTGGTTAATCTACCAGTTAGCCATGGAGGAAAGAAACCTGCAATATGGAGATGGGCGGGGGAGGGCAGGAACAAGGCTGCAGAGAAAATCGCATTAGTTGAAGTCACTAGATTGCTGTTAGACAATAATGATGGGAGAGTTCCCAGCCACTGAATCTACTTTAACTCTAACAACTATGAAAACCCAGCATAAATTCTCCAAAGAGCCAACTAATGAAAATCATCATTCAGTACTATAGGTATTACCCTAGAATAGTGCATTCAGTACACCATCCATCCTGTGTACTGCATTAGAAGCAGCACAGGTTTGGAAAATTCATCATTCTCTGCAGGAGCAGATACAGCAAATAGCTCTCAAGACAAACTTGCTATTGTCAGATAATTGAGGTCCCTGCAGGGAGTGTCTTTCCCCCACCCCCCTAGTTGGCAATACCTCAAATGCAAAACACACACTTGGACTGAACATTTGTTAGACCTGTCATGGCAGGTGAGAGAAAGGACAGTGATGTTCCCTCAGCTGGTCACATTACCATTTCTAGTAAGAGAATGGGATTTCCCTTCGGAGATGTGTTCTGTAATTTTCAACAGGCTTCTACCCACCTGAGGTGGATGAAAGTATAACTTGCCAAACATCAGAGTAACTGGTTTATAGGCTTTTGAGAGCAGCCATGTTTTTCTGATGTCTGCCTCATATCAAGAGGATGGAAGGCAGAGGGGTGATGAGAAGGTAAATCTGATATTGACACTTCTGTGCAATGGAGTTCCTGGAAACCTACACAAAGATCCTGGTGCTCTTCAACCATCTCTTCACACACACACACACACACACACACACACACCCCCCAGTTCATCCAGTTATAAAAGCCAATGAGTGAAAGTTCTAACACTGGGACAGTTGTTGTGTCAGTTCTATCATTATTGTACCCCTTCCTTCAGCTCCTGCTACCTAGCTGTGAAACAGATTAAGAAAGGGCTGTCTGCTTCTCTCTGCTAAATCTGAGCATGCCTTCTTACATCTGAAATCTGCCTGGCCAGCAGCAGCTGTCCAATCCCAGATAGTTGGTGCGAACTGGTCCTGGAAGAGGAAGAGATGCCGAGAAAAGGATCTGAGCAGCTTGAATCAATCAATCTCTTTCTTTCTCCTCTCTATTTTCTTTCTCTGTGGTTTTCAGTGATTCTGTTGTTTCTCTGAGTGTCGCACAGGGCTGTTGTGTGTTTCATATATCTGCTTTGGCCCAGGTGACAATGCAGACAGGAAAGCTTGAACCTGGATGGAAGTGATTAATTGCATCTATGAGTGATTTCCTGTGTCTGATTTCTGTGTATTATGCCATGGTAGAGAATGTTGCCTTATGACACGTTTCCAGAGCTTCTTGACCAGGCTTGTTAGCATTAATCCACTCCCATGAGATTACATCTCCCAGGTCAGCAAGTACAGCATGTACCCATGAGTACATCTAAAGCTAAAGGCAATGTGGTATCAGTGCTGGTCTTGGTAAAATGCCTCTAATTTCTACCCATTATTTCTGGTGCTGAGTAAGCTTCACAGGGGATAATTGATTTGGGGAAATGGCTCTTGTTGCTTGATTTGGGTCCATCAGACATTTTCAGGCAGCCTAAGGAGGGAATTACTGACACAGGAGAGAAAGAGACAAATAAACGAAACAAACTTATTTTCGGTTTAAAAATAAAAGTCTGAGTTACATGTCTGGTGAACTACAAGGTGATAGAAACACTACTCTGCCAAGTGCATGCTTGACATACCAGCAGAAAGAGAAGCTTGATACTCTTCAGCTATTCATTTATTTAAGAAGTTAGGCCAAGCTATTCCCCATTAAAATCTCTGTTCTTCCCCAAGGTGATAATAATAATGAAGTGTTAATAATAATAATAATAATAATAATAGGAGTAATGACTTAAAAAAGAATTACTGACATTCCTTCATGTGCAGTCTCATTGTGTCTTGCCTGCTCTATAGGCCTGACTCTCCCTTCACTGACATCACTTAAATCATGAGTAGGACCATTGAAGTTCATGGAGTAACACTGTTGTAAAACTTATGTGAGAGGAGGATTTATAGATTCAAAGTATTTAAGGCCAGAAGAGACCATTATAATCAGGTAGTCTGACCTCCTGCATAATGCAGGCCGTAGAATTTCACCACGTGATGTCTGTATCTAGTCCACAACTTCTAGTTGTATTCTCCGGAACATATCTTTTTAGAAAGAAGTCCAATCTTGATTAAAGGTGACAGAGAATCTGTCACACTCCAGGTAAATTGTTCTAATGATTAATTACCTTCACTTAAAAAATGTGCACCTGATTTCTGATCTGAATTGTTTAGCTTCAGCTTCCAGCCATTGGATCTTGTTATACCTTTGTCAGCTAGATTAAAGAGCCCTCTACTATCAGAAATATTTTCATCATACAAGTACTTACAGACTGTGATGAAGTCACCTCTTAGCCTTCTCTTGGATAAACTAAGATAGATTGAGGTACTTCAGTCTCTCCTTGTAAAACAGGTTATCTAGACCTGGAATCATTCTTGTAGCTCTTTCCTGAACCCTTTCCAATTTGTCAATATCCTTTTAAAAAATTAACTGGCCCAGTATTCCAGTAATTATCTCTCTAATGATGCATACAGTACTGAAAACATCTTCCTATTTTTACTAGTTATTCCCCTGCTTATACATCCAAAGATTGCATTTGTTCTCTTAACCACAGCACTGCTCTAGGCGATCGTGTCTTGAGTTATCTTGTCACCTTGAACCCTACGTTATTTTGAGTTGCTGCTTTCCAAAATACAGACCTCCACCCTAAAAGTGTGACCTGTATTATTGGTTCCTAATTGTATGACCTTGACTTTAGCTATTATTCAGTAAAGTCATTTTACCACATGATCCAGATCACTCAGTAGAACTGACTTGTCCTAATATTTTACCACTCCACCAATTTTTGTCATCTGCAAACGTTACCAGCAACGTTTTTTTCCAGATAATTGATAAAGATATTGAATAGCGCTGGGCCAAGAAGAGACTCAAGCCCTGTATCTGTCTTGTTTGGATTATAAGATCTTTGGGACAAGAACACTGTATTGTGTTTCCAATACACTGTCTGTGTTTAACAAATAAGATGTAACTCTTAATACACATCAGATATTTGCTTTTGTGCCAATATTATATTCTGCTGTGTTGTTTGGAAAAAAACACCCCTGATAACCTGCATCCTGTTTTGAAGAGATTGTCAAACATGCATGGGACTTTGGAACTAAAGTGTGGAGTAACCACCCACGTGAGTTACTTTCACATGAGACTCTGGCAGTGAGGGCATTATGCTGCTTTTTTTAAATTTTGGCATAGTATTTCACCGGAATTATGACCATAACATGAAATGTATTTACTCTCTGAACCCTTGATTTCTTCCAATCAAAACAAAACCCATCCAAACATTCTGAAGCAAAAGTCTAGCTCCTTCCTGTAGAGATTATTTAGTAAGGACAGAAATCCTCACTGTTTTTAATGAGACCACGTGGACTCTGTCATTTACTGTTGCTTCTTCAAAGTAAATAGCCTGCAAATATTCTGTTGCTAACCCAATACTGGTGGTTAAAGCATTCATTGCATCTAACTGGCTTCCTCTCTCTCCCCCACCCCCCCAATATTTGTTTTTCAGCTAACTCTGGCCCCGAAATTCCTACCAAATACCTTGATCAGTGCAGATTTTGCAGCCAATTCCATCACAAAGATTTATGGGCTTACGTTCGGACAGAAGCCAAACCTGAGGTAAGGGATCGAGAAGTGAAAGGAGGAGTATGTTCTGTCACTGCTTAGTGCAAATGGGTTGGTGGGAAGAACTGATTATTTAGATTGTTTACCAAAACCATTTTTGGCCCGCAGATAACTTTTGGAGGAGGCGGATTGTTTGTTACCGAGGGGACCGAAACCACTCTCGGATGAATGCATTCTAGTGGCTTTTGTTGGACATCACACAAATATACACACAACATTTTTAATAAACACGTCTTCTAAATCTTGTTTGTGTTTATCTGTTATGAGTGGCAAGGAGCAACACTGATTAATCAAATCAGTGACTAACTGGTCAAATATTCCCAACTCCATTTTAGTTCCTTCAATGAAAGGCTGCAATCAAGCTGAGACTGTAATGCTGTTGCTAATGATGCAACAGTATTGGATTCAACAGTACTTACCAACCCCCATCAGTACTTCAACCTTGGGTGGCTGATTCTCTAGGCGCCACCGCTATTCTTTAGCGATGATTTTCTAGGCTGGACCCCAGTGCAGTGCCACAGACCACCCTCATTTCACAAGCCTGCTGTGAAATGTGGTCTGCTCCACAGAAGTTTTACCTAATCTATCGATACAGACTCCATTACTGCAGTAACCATTGCAAGAGCATCCCGAGCTCCACTGCTGGTTACAACGTGCACATTTGAATTGTAAGTGCCTAGCACTGGCTGGCACAGTTGAGCCCGCAGGGTCTAATCCTGCAATATGCGGGGAGCCCTCAATTTCCATTGACTTCAGGGGGAGTTGCGTTAGCTCAGTACCTTCTCGGCTCCGTTACAGTCACCTGAAAAGGTTGGGTCAGTCACTCATCTTGAGTGATATTTCATCATGACTGCACCTGAGCTTATGCATGTGTCTTCCTTCCAACCTGAATGACAGAAGCTGCTGAGTTCCTGTATCACATTAAGTAGTTGGGCTCTTTCTGAAGTGAGTTTCACAAGTTCTCCCATAGCAACCATTGTTTAATACAGAATAGCAGCCTGTTGTTTCCTGAGCTGGACGGATACAAGATCTTAACTCAGAAATTCAGTTGCTGTACTTTTCCCCCCGCCCCAGTAAAGTATGTACTTTCAGGCTCTGCTGACTTGGAACGAGAGGTTTTTAGAAAGGCAAATATTTGTCAGTTAAAAGCATAGCTGACCATACAGAGTGAATCATATCCTTCCCTGTGGTTCTCTGCTCGTGGAGCTGTTGTGTTTCTATGTTGAGTCCAAAAAATCCCCCCAGATCATCTCCACAATCACAACAAAATCCTAAAACAAGTTAGAAAATGCAGCCTTTTCAATCCCCGCTTTGGAAGTGGTTCCCTCTCATACTGTTAATCTGCCACCAGGACTTTAGCCACAGTGCCTCCTGCAGCACATGCAGAAACAACGGGACTATAGAAGTGGGAGTCGCCACCCATTGTTTATGACAGTGGGTTTTTGTAAAAACAAAGGGAAGACGGTTTGGACTTGATTCTCCTCCGACTTGCATAGGTGTAAATCGGGAGTGGCTCCATTGACATCACTGTCATTGCACAGCTATAAAAACTGTTTAAGAAAGGAGGTTAAGGCTCTCTTTCCTTTTCCCCTCGCTCTGAGATAGAACTGTTTCCCCTTATCTGATAAGGACTTCCTGGGAGGAATTTACCTAGGGATGGGGCTAACTGGTGCAGAGGGAAATAAACATATTTCCCCAAACCTTCACCTTAAGTTTAAAAGTCTTACAGACTGGTTAAGCCTATTCTTTTATCTGCATAGTGGTCTCTGCACTCCTGAGTTCTAGAAGCAAAAATTCTGAAATAGCAACATAGACGCTATTCTTGTATTATTTCCCACCTTCGTGGAAGCAGAAAGAATGGAAATCTCCCGAGATGACCAATCCTCAAGAGATTTATAGCCCAACTTTGCAAACTCAAGGTTGGGATGTGCTTTAAACCAGGGGTTCTCAACCTTTTTCTGTCTGAGGCCACTGTCCAACATGTTATAAAAACTCCACGGCCCAGCTGTGCCACAACAACTGTTTTTCTGCATATAATAGCCAGGGCCCGCGTTAGAGGGTAGCAAGCAGGGCCGTTGTGTGGAGCCCCACACCACAGGGGGCACTGTGAAGCTAAGTTGCTCAAGCTTTAACTTCAGCCCCAGGTGGTGGGGCTTGGTGCCCGGAGCTGCAGCCCTGTGTGGCAAGACTTCAGCTTTCTGCCTTGGGCCCCAGCGAGTCTAACACCAGCTATGCTTGGCAGACCCCCTGAAACCTGCTCGTGGCCCCCCCAGGGGGCCCTGAACCCCTGGTTGAGAACCACTGGTTTAGATTAGAACCCAAACTTTGGGTATGTCTCTGAACTAAATCCAAACTCTAAACGTTTCTGAGGTTTGCCTATCGCTCCAATAGCTTCTCTTTGCCTTGTGGCCAAACAGTGAGCTGGGCTCAAGCTGCTAAATTCAGATCCAGATTTCAAACATACCCAAGTCTTGCCATGTACAGATTCCAGGCTTTCATAGAATATCAGGGTTGGACGGGACCTCAGGAGGTCATCTAGTCCAACCCCCTGCTCAAAGCAGGACCAATCCCCAGACAGATTTTTACGCCAGTTCCCTAAACGGCCCCTCAAGGATTGAACTCACAACCCTGGGTTTAGCAGGCCAATGCTCAAATCACTGAGCTATCCCTACTTTGTCTCAGCCTGTTAAAGATGTGGGCGATTCATAAAATACAGATCCAGATCCAGGTTTGGATTTTGAACATTCCACCACTCAGAGACTGCTTGGGGCCAGTATTGTGGTTTGGGCACATCTGTTTTATACTTGGCAGAATAAGTGATACATTAAAAAATGAACATATGTATCTTAAGACAAGGAAGAAGATAGACTGAGGTGTAGATTTCAGAAGCCTGTATTGGGTAAGAGAGGAAAGCAGACCATACTGCCTAATTCAGTCTTTTTCTTTCTGGTAGATCTGTATATCTTCACAACAATAAACTTTCAGATGCTGGGTTACCTGATAATATATTCAATGGCTCTAATAACGTGGAGATATTGATCATGTCCAGCAATTTCCTGAAGTATGTTCCGAAGAACCTGCCTCCAGCACTATATAAACTACACTTAAAGGTAATGGAACCAACTTTATGTATTCTCTTACATCTGGGATGCAGTTCTGTGTGTGTCTGAGATTTAAGCTGCCGAGGCAGGCCCATTGTTAGATTGTGCCTGCTAGGTTTGGGCTGAACTAAAAGCAAGCCAGAGAGTAGCCAATCTCCCCTGTACATACAAGTTTACTGGCATGAGAAGTGATGGCTGTTTTGCAGCGCAACAAGCTGTTTGCCTAGATCAAAATTCCTTTTTTTCTCTTTCCAAGGGAATTTATTGCTGGTGGCTGGCTGGCAGCCTTGCATGTCTCAATCCTGAGTGTAGCCAAACACCAGGCAGTCCTTGGACAGAGAGAGTGCACATTTTGTCATGCTGTCCTCATGTGTTGGAATCACACAGAGGGCAGATAAGGGATGAGATGAGAGGGCAGATAAGTTTCTAAGGCCATTCGGTCTTTGTCCTCTTTGCTGAGCCCGCCATGTGTGATGGTATTTTTTTCTGACATAGCTGCTTATCCACTGTCTTTGCTCACCAGATTATTTCACATAGGCTGTATCACCTTCAAGTAGCAATGACTTTTGGTCTCTACTGAACTGGCAACTGGAATATTTGGACCAGTAATTTTCCATGGCTGCAGCTAACCCTGGCAGAGGCATTGGTGGACGTTGTAGTGTAGCTGTGCTCTGGTATTATCTCCGTGTCATCTAATCGTGATTAAAATCACATGTCGCCCATTTGCACTAGAGCTCTCACCATAGCTAACATGGAGGAGCTGCGATGGTGGAGAATTCTGGATCCAGTTGTGCTTAGTGCTGACAATCCCTGGGAGATGAAGAGGGCCTTTAGCCTATTATCATCTCCCTAAGCTATGCAGTCCTTTGTTGCCTGCCCTGCTTTCCTCTCCTTTGAAGGTTTCACCGTTGACTCTCATGCAACACTTTTTAGGAACTAAGGTCTCCAGTTTAGAGAAAGGTAAAAACAAAGGGCCTAATCTTCTGAATTGCTGGACTCCTGCAAGATGTTGAGTGCTCGCTAATCCCATTGACTTTAATGGGACATGTGGGTACTCAGCCCCGTGCACAATCAAGACACAGAGTTTGCCCAGTACTGGACTTTAACTGTCTTTCCTCAGTCAGCTGTGAGAATGGCAGTCTTGGGCCCTGTGGGGGAAAAGAGGAGGACTGGAGAGGGAAATATGAGCTTTGTTTCCAAAAAGCGTCATATGAGCTTTGTTTCCAAAAAGCGTCATCTGCTGGTAGCGACACATGAACCTATTGTTTTGACCAGCCAATGGGAGAGCAACAATAAATGAGGGATAGCCGCTGGGAGTTGAAAGGGGAGAGACAGGGTTAGTTTTGATGTGACACAATCATGTTGTCTCTTTCCTCTCTCTGATCACTTCGACACTGGTGTAGTCCCATTGATTGAGATGTTGTATAAGACATGAAGCTGTCCCAGCGTCCGGTGCATTCTTCATATACTTGAACTGTTTTGCATCTGCTAAATTCAACATTAGTGCCTTTATATATTCTAAAAGTGTGGGGGCCCACTTATAATTCCTGCTTGTAAATGAAATGCACCAACGAACACAACATTTTTAATGTTGGCTCAGGCAACAGCAAAGGTTTATCTTTTGCTGCCTGTTGGCCACTCAGAAGCCACATTAAGGGGAGAAGGTAGCTTTCTGGAATCTAACTCTTAGGAACTGTACTTTTTGGTAGATAAGGAATATTGTTAGGATTGTAGAATTGGTTGGTCCACTTTATAGTGGAATCTGGTTTGCTGAGTCTAGATTCTTTGGCCAGGGTTGATTGATATGTGCATAGATTTCTTGGGGGGAAGGAATAGGAACCTGTACAGTAAGTAGGGCCTGTTAATGGGCCAAATCCTGCAATTCTCTTACCCTGTCTTCAGTCAAAACGCTTGGGGAATCGTGCTAGAAGAGTGAGTGAGAAAGGACTGCAGGATTTGGCCTACTGTTTGGATATATTTCTCTCACAGCCTGATAACAGCCCCATGTAATATATCATATGCTAGTCCTACTGATTTTTCATTGCTTCTTATGCCCATGGACATGAGGCCTATGATGCTAGCTGCTCAGAGTTGTGCCTGATGATTCTCTAGACTCGGATATTCTCAGACTAATAATGTGCTTTCTGTGTCTATAGAACAACAAACTGGAAAAGATTCCCAAAGGAGCCTTCAATGAACTTGCGGGCCTTCGAGAGCTGTATTTGCAGAACAACTACTTGACTAATGAAGGGATGGACAATGAAACCTTCTGGTGAGACTCTGCTCTTTAAATTTGGCTATTTTTTCTTTACATGTACAAGAAGGTACAAGGTTTCTATTATAAAATGTGCCATTTTATTTACTGGGTCTATATGAAAAGGCCTAGATTCCGGTGCTGCCACCCAAATGCAAACATATTGGTGAACCGTTTGAACTGGTATCAGACAGTGTCTTTAAACAAAGGACACCAATGATCCTAGCTCCCTGGTAGCTACTGGCCCAATCATGCAAAATCCCAGGTGCCTATTGGGAGAGGCCTAGAGTCATGCTGAAGTCAGTAAAAGTTTAGGGCTCCACTCCTGTTGAAACCAAAGTGAGATCACTCAGCACTTTTCACGATCAGATCCAAGTGCAGTTTTCTGGACATTAAGGCTAGATCTTCAGCTCTGCTGATTCTCCTTTGTGCTGCTCTCACAGTGCAAAACGGACTTGAAAACTGCCCTAATTCTGCAGTTCAGGATTACCCTGGCCTGGGGCTACCCCAGTGTAGGAGGAAAGCTGGAGAATGCTGTGCTTTGACACTTCCCAGAACTAAAATGGCCCCTAAGGGTTTTGTACAAGCTGGTGCAATTTAAAATAGCCTTTTGGCTTCTCTGTGCTGTGCCATGGGTAAACTGAGACTCTTGGGATCCGTGTGTCAGAAAGCTACCTTTGCCTTCCCAGTTGTGTGGAGCACTTGACTGGCTGTACCTGAGGATCTGACTCGCAGTACCTGTCCTGCACACAACTTGCTATGTGCTCTATGAACCTGTCAGATTATGAAGAAAGGAAAATGCAACAACCCCTTTATTCTTCCCGCTACTATTTAGCATCCTCACAATTGCATAGTAATTTATCTGTGGGTTTGCTATTTTTATCTCCAGAATAATGTTGTGTGTAACATTTCTGATAAGGGTTGGATGAGCACAGCACAATCACTCCGGCTAAGCCACAGATCACCTTTCGCAGTGGGGATGGGGTTTGATCTTTTCCACTCAGTGGTCAATGAAGGTTGCACTACATAAATCCATATTTCCTGGGTAGAGTACACTGTTTGACTTGAGAAGCTATCCAGTTCCAGAAACGTCTGCCTTGAAACACTGAGCTGGGAAATAATACCACTTATCTGCCTCCAGTTGGTATAAGTGGCTAGACTGAAGATTTGCTTTAGTTACAACGGAGTCCTTAGAATCTAGTTTGAATAGTTTACACAAAGCAGATCTGGCCTTGAATCACTTCCATAATACTAGGAGGTCACGAGAAGTTCATAATCTTGGCATAGGCCTCTGAGCTTATGTTTCCCCCTTTGGTGAGAACAACTCAGCATCATCTCAAAGTCAAAACTTGTGTTTTTAGTGTGAAAAATACCCTTTTATTTGAAATGAGAGACAGGAGTTAGTGTCGATTGTGATGTAGTCATTTTAAACTGACAGCAGAACTTTTAAATGTTAATGGTCTTTCTACTGCATCTCTACCGGTCTTTCTGGTGGCATGCAATAACTTTGATCATTCGGCTGTAGTATTTTGTATGTGGTGTTAACAGAGAGAACTACGAAGCTGAAAGGCACATCTCAGCTCCCTGGCAGATGCTTATGGAATCCAGCCAGCTCTCCTGCAAGTGTAGCTGGTGCTTGATGGCACTGGATATCCCCTAGTGGCCAGTGAGGAACTACATATTCTGCTGTCCCGACCAGGGATACAACATCAAGGACAGTAAGGGAAGTAGCAGGGTAGCCATGATGGGGGGGGAGAAAGTCTTTTAAAAAGGGGGTAAATCCCCCAGGGAAACAGATTATTGTTTCACTTGGCAGTAGGTAAATAGAGAATGTTTTCTTTCCTGCTTTTCCAAGGAAACTATCCAGCCTTGAATATCTAGATTTGTCCAGCAATAACCTTTCACAAATCCCGAGTGGCTTACCTCGAAACATCGTCCTTCTTCACCTGGAGAAGAATGCAATTAAGACGATTGGCAGGGACGTCTTGATCCAAATTAGAAACCTTGAGTACCTTCTACTTCACAACAACAAATTAAAAGCCCGAGGGATCCACCCGCTAGCCTTCCAGGGCTTGAAGAAGCTGCATACTGTCCACTTGTACAACAATATGCTGGAAAGGATTCCCAGCGGGCTACCGCGGCGAGTGAAGACACTTATGATCCTTCACAACCAGATCTCTGAGATTAACAGGAATGACTTTGCTACCACTTACTTACTGGAGGAGCTAAACTTAAGTTACAATAAGATCACCAGTCCTCATATCCATCGGGAGGCCTTCCGCAAGCTGAGACTGCTAAAGTCCTTGGATCTTTCTGGGAACAACCTCCACACGCTGCCCTTTGGCTTTCCAAAGAACTTGCAGATTCTGAAACTGAAGGAGAACGACATAAGCACCATTCCAAGAAGAGCCCTGGCAGGAATGACAAAGCTGCAGGAGCTCTACCTGAACAATAATAAACTGAAAGTCAATTCCATTCACAGGGCAGCATGGCAGGAACTCAGCAGTCTCCAGGTAGAAACACCACCTTCTCTATTGTATTGATAATATGGATGTCCCTTCCTTATTTGCTTGGTCCAATTCAGTGGGCATTAGTGGTAGATTCAGATTGGTCCTTATTTTCTAGGCCTGCACATTAAGTGCAGGACAGTATAGAAAGGGGACATTATCTGATTTTAAAAGACTTGTGGCAGAGTTGTCCTCCTAAATAGAAAGACAGCTGCCATTGTACTGTTATCAGAGGAAACATAAGGATTTCTTTGGTCCTGGACTCTGAAGCTGTGTTATATTTTCAACTAGATATTAATGACTCATGCAGCTAAAATTCCATATGCCGCCATACAAATGCCACTCCCCACCCGCAAGGGTTTTAAATAAGCTTTATTGTGTAGAGTTCTGAAGGGAGGGACGTTGGGAGGCAAGGAGTGCATAAATAAAACAAGCTGTTAATGCACAAAACATTCATAGCAGCTTACAGTCAGACAAGCCAAGCTGTAAGATTTAGCAGCTCAGCTGGGTAAGGCACCTGGATAGCAGTTAGGAGGCCTGGATTCAATCAACTGCCTGTCCTTTGGTTAATTGTCAGGGACAGTTGAATAGAAACATAAGGCAGGCAGGAACAATCACATTTGTGCTATGCAAAATGATCTTGCAGTTGTCAGTAGCTGAAGGATTTGTCTGCATTTCCTTTTAGGCAAGAGCCCCATTCCCTGCATTAAAAGGTATTGCCCTTGTCATATGGCAACCATCCATTGTACCTACATTAGTGCACTGTAAGGAGGGAGCTTTTGTATCTGAAAGCACTGCAGGGATAAGAGATGCAGAGCATATGTGATGCTGGTTATCAGCATAAGGGCTTCAGACATGCCAAGAATTTTGATTTGTACAGCAGTTCATCTCATGTTAGTTCTGCTCTTGAAGTCTATGGAGAAAATGGTGCATCAGATTTCAGGTGGTATAAATTGGCATAACTCCATTGAAATTAATGGAGCAATGTCAATTTATACTAGGTGAGGCTCTGGCCCATGATTTTTATCATACCTTTTTAATTTTCTTGTCAACTTGGTGCTTTTAATGAAGGCAGATAAACTAAAGTGTGACTCACTGTATGTTTGTATTTCAAAGCTGGTTCGTTCAAAGATGGAATTTAGTTTCGAAGGATGATGTTACCAGTCAAGATTACAGATGGTGGGATTGTTTCACTGTACTACTAAAGACATTTATCCATCCTAACCCATCTGTTTTCAAACCAAACCAAATGCTCTTAAGTTCTTGGAAGCTTTAATTATTAAGAAGACATAAGCTTCTGTTATCTAGGGGTCTGATTCACTACTACATAACTCTGGTTTTAGGCCACTGTCACACCACTGAAATTAGTGTCAAGCCAGAGTAATGCAGAACCCCTTGAGTCCAGCTGTACCCTACTACATTGTAAACTCTGTTCAAGAAAAATGACATTACTATAACAGGCCCATTTTTTTTCTTCAAGTAGCCTCTAAGGACACTGCTTAAGGTTGCATTTGGCACGTTGCATTTTTTGAGTGGCTTTATTACTTAGTTATTTCTCTTACAGAATACAGTAATTTATACTTCATTAAGGGGTTGACCTTGCAGTTCTTACATGAGTAGTCCTATTGTGGTAGGTTTGACAAATTGTAGCTGAGTAAGGCCCCGATCCTGCAAATACTTATCCACATGCTTTGCACATGTGACTATTCCCACTGAAGTCAATGAAACTACCTGCATGTGCAAAGTTAAGCATTTGCATAAATGTTTGCAAGTTGGGGGCCTAAATCCAGAATGAATGTACTGAAGTCACTGGAATTCCAGATTTGCAGTAATGTGTAACAGAGCAGTGGCCAGATATTATGGCGATTGGTGCTACACAAATATATCTTAGATAGGGAGTTGGAGAAATATTCGGCCCATTTCTTTCTGTAAGACTACACATGTGAGTAAGGGTTGTGGCATCAGGCCCTAGCTAATAGCTAACACATTGGTCTGAAAAGTAACTTTGAAAGTGACATTTGAAAAGTAACTTTAATCAATGAAGTGTTTGAGAGAATATCATCCAAGGAGTTCTATGCATAATTGAAACCCAGTATCTTTTTCATTCATTTACAAACAGGCCTGGACTAACACATGAGGATAGGGATAGAGAAATGTAGGTGCCCTTAAAGAAAGCAGCATGATCTTTGATGTGATACTGCTAGATTAAATAGCATTATGGGAGGACAGGAGCCCCTACAGCTTTGGCTGGCCAGAATCCTCCTGGCCACATTGATCTTGACGTGAAACGAGGTTTGAAAAGATAAAAATCCCTCCACCTTGAACTGAACCTGAACCTTTTTACAGGGTTGAAAATGCTCAGTTTCTCTCACACAAACACACACCAAAAAAAGAGCCTTTTCTCAGGTGATTTCCTACTCAGATATTCAGACCCAGTAATCCGGGATAGGTATTGCACATGTACCTAACTTCTGGATGGTTCCCCATAGTGATAGTTACCAATACCCATCCTTTTGAGATTCACACATCATGATCTGGTTCACCAGTAATGAAATATGCTTGGTGCTGCTGCTGTCTACACTCATCTCTTCAGTTAACCCCTGACTTTGACTCTTCCTTTCAGCTATTAGATATGGGTGGCAATCAGCTGATCTCTATTCCATCGGACCTGCCAGGATCCCTAGAATATCTATATCTCCAGAACAACAAAATCACCATGGTATCAGAGAATGCCTTTGAATCCACACCCAACATAAAGGGAATTTTCCTCAGGTAAGGGCACTTTCTACGTTGAGTCTGCACACAGGATGTTCTGCTTTTTTTCTGTTTTGTGATTGCTTGCTTCGGGGGTGGGAGGAAGGGGAGGCATTTAAAATCCTAGCTTCTCCTATGAGCAACTTGATCGTACTGTAATCCAGGGTGCAGCTAGGTTTATATGCAATGAGAGGTCATGTGTGCACCGCATACACTCACTCGGCTTTGAGTGCTGCATCCTTTTAAATTTCAGTGTTGATAACAATGGGTCAGGCAGACGGATTAGAGAGACTGTAGGATGTCAATGTACGTGTTTGTCATGTGCCCAGATATAGCCAGGAACTAAAAGTTTGGAAGGTCTAATTTTAACTCAGTCAGCCTTGCCACTGATTTTCAGTCCTGAATTTCTATAGTATAGCAAATAGAAGCTTGTTAGTGGTTTGGGGGCATGCATGACTATAGCTTTGCACAATGTGTGTGTGTGTTACATTGGTAGTTTTGTGGGGAAGGGGTGAGCCCATGATATGATTATGATGCTTGTATGATCATGGGTGGCATAGGGCGATTGGCCTGGCCCTCTTAGAGGGAGAGGGATCCAGTGAACCTGGACTGATTACCTGCTGCCCGGTTGAACTTAAGGGGAGATATCTTGGCCTTATAAAGTGGGAGACAGCTGTGGGTTTGGCAGATTCCTGCAGACACTGCAGGGATTACAAAGGCTCCTGCAGGGCCCTATGTGAGCAATGGGAAAACACGAGTGGGGAAGGTCTGTGGAGAAGGCCATACTCCAGGTATGGGGTGCTGAGAGAGCAGGAAGACGGAGACCCACAGGGAGAAGGGACTATGTGACCAGCTTAGCACTGGGGTAAAAGAAATAAACTGTAAAGAGAGGACAGACCCTCAGAGAGGAGGGGCTGGGCCCAGCTGAAACTGGGATGAAGACTTTGTAGGTGTGAGTTCTATTTTGAATGACTTTGTGCAGCACTTAATGAATTGGATCCCAGAAGGAGAATGTTCTGAATATATGGACCATGTGGACTTTTAAAGGGGCCCTGAGCGAAGGGGAAATTGAGGCAGACTTTTGCAGAGTGGCCACCAGGAGGCAACTTGGGAGTGGCTGACAGTTTGACAATTGATCTCTGTAGTATTGCAGACTGATCGTTCTAGTCCTGATGTTGTGTAATAATTGATTTTCAATAACCATTTGAAAGTGCCCTGCAGATCTTTTGGGAAGGAGCATTTTCAATCCTGTGCCAAAAAACTGAATCTGATTTCTATTATATGGTGGTGTAGCTATGTTGGTCCCAGATTATTAGAGAAACAAGATGGATGAGGAAATATCTTTTATTGGACCAACTTCTGTTGGTGACAGAGACAAGTTTTCAAGCTTACACAGAGCTCTTCTTCAGCCCAGATCTGAGGCAGAGCTCTGTGTAGCTTGAAAGTTTGTGTCTCATACCGAAGAAGTGGGCTGTAGCCCACGAAAGCTTATGCTCTAATAAATTTGTTAGTCTCTAAGGTGCCACAAGTACTCCTGTTCTTTATACCAACTAGGGTTGCTACCTTTCCAATGGCAGGTAACCGGACCCCTGAGGCCCCACCCCCTGCTCCCCCCCCCCCCCCCCCAAACCCCCCCCCCCTCCCCCCCCGGATTGTCCCCCCCCCCCCCCTTCCCTTCCCCTCTGGGGCTGGGATGAGAGCTGCTGCAGCCTGACAAGAAGCCCGCCTACAGGTACAAGGTGGCCCTGGCTGAGCAGGGGCTAGTGTCAGTTAATGACCCCACGCCTCCTCCCTCCCCGCGGTAACTGGACTTTTGGTGTCTGGTCAGTACATCTGACTGGACACTGCCAGGTCCCCTTTTCGACCAGACTTTCCGGTCAAAAACTGGGCACCTGGCAACCCTATCACCAACAGAAGATGGTCCAGTAAAAGTTATTACCTCATCCACCGTGCCTCTCCGATTTCTAATATCTCCCATGAGTCTAAAGAATCTACAGTGCAGAGGAAACACATAATACCATACATTTGTTCAGCTCCTGGCTCCAGTCATTATCGTTGCTACAGAGGTGGGGAGGAGACCCCGAAACCAGCATGCCATGCTTGCTGAAGACAAGATCTCTTACCATTGGTAACAATCAGCAATATTACAGCAAATCTTTTCAACGTGGCCGTTAGTGCACTTTGTGCGAAACATGCGGTGCCACTTTCTCAAGTGTGCTATGGCCACTTTACACAGTTCAGGCGGCACAAATGGTCCAGATCACACACAAGTGACAGGGCCATGCAGACATATCCCCCACTACCATTGTCCTGCACTGAACAGAACTTGCCTGCAGAAGAGTGACCTGGAATGTAGGGATAGAAACCCAAAGTTTTTCAAACTAGTTCATGGCCTTATATTCAGAATTTCAAGTTTAATTAAGGACAGAGACTAGAACTGGGTGAAACTTTCAAAATGAAAAGTGAAACTCATCCAGGAACTTGGGCCAAGTTCACTCACTTCTATAAACTTTTCAATCAGTAAGTTTCATACTTGCCTGGGACAATTGATTGTGTTTCCTGAGCTCTGTTCAAATTCAAAACTCATGAGCATGAAAAGCTCTACAAACCAAGAGGTCTCAGTTTCCCACGGCACTGACAGAGACTTAATATTTTCCCATCCTTTTGGCTCAGGAAAAGATTGCTTCTTTGCTTTGTAAACCACTGCAAACCTTTAGATACTGATGTCTATCCAGGATGCAATTTAGATTAAATAGCATTGAACTAAAAACTCCACCAGACGAGGAGTTTGTTTTTTAACTATGTACTTGGTAGGTGTAATGGGCCACATACTCATCTCATCTATACTCAGCATAAATCCAAACTGTGGTGACTAACTTAAATGGAGTTACTCAGGATTTACACCAGTGCAAGTGAAATCAGTTTTTGGGCCAGTAAATGTATGTATTTTTATTATTCTGAGAGACTGACGTTAGCAATACTGCTCAGACAGGATTTATAAAACCCCTAGATGGTATGGAATATTTGATTAATCTGATATTTTATCCCTGCAGTAATGTGTTCAAAAGCCTGGGATATGCATGGCATAGTGAGCTTTATACGGTCTGATCTTATTCCTTTATATGCAATTAAATTGCTTTGTGTAACCTACAGATCTGAATAATTCCTTCCTGGATAATTTTATTTGCTTACTATGCAATAATTTAAAAGCCTGCTGTCTGTGAATCCAGCTGCTCAGGGTTCTGAGAATTTAGTGAGAACTTGGATGCAGCTCAAAAACCAAATTTATATAAAAGTGTGTGTATATAAAACAAATACACTAAAATGTCTTGCGATAGTATTTAGTAGAAGGCCTTGTCAGCCTAAGATATATTTGTCAACAAGAAGCCGTTAGTCATCATACCATTGTAAAACAATAGCATGTGCATCTGGGAATATTTAAGAGAATACAACAGTGACCACATTCAAGAGTGATGGGCCACAAAATAGACATGAAGGAGCCTTAAAAATACATATTGTATGTTTACATTGTTTACAGATTAACAATTGTTGCACTTTGTTGTGTTTCTGCAGGGAGCCTTTGATTCAATATTTAAGGGGGGGAAATCTAAAACTATCAACAGATGTCATTGAGTCTCATAGACAAGCACACTATACTTTGAGAGAGACATAGTAGGTGAGATAGTATCTTTTATTGGACCATTTCTGTTGGTGGAAAGTACAAGCTTTCAAGCTTCATAGAGCTCTTCTTCAGGTTTGGGGAAGGAAACCAGAGTGTCTGAGCTAAATACAAATTGGGATGGATTGTTAAGCACAAGAGTTTACTCACCCTGTAGGAGATCACTTAAAATGAACTGGGCAATTTAGGGTTAGGCAGTGTTGTGTGTTACAAATTGTTGTAATGAGCCATAAAACCAGTGTTTCCGAGTCCGTGGTGTTTAGTGTCCAGCAGAGTTATGAATCTAAGTTGCCAGGCTCATCTTTTGAAGCTGTTGTGCAGGTTTCCTTTGGAGGACGAGTACTGAGAGGTCAGATACAAGAGTGATCGCTTTGTGAAAAGTGTTCGTCCACAGGTGACATGGTATTTTTGTCTGCGTGAGTTCATTTGAGAGTGTAGTGATTGTCTGGTTTCATCCACATAGTTAATGTTGGGGCATTTGATGCACTGGATAATGCACACAGCCACATGTTGTGATAGGTGTGTGTAAGACAGATGAATCTTGAAAGGTATGTTGTGTGGGATTTTGATCATTGTAGCAGAGGAGATATGTCTGCAGGTTTTGCATCTGTTGTTCTGGCAGGGTCTGGTGCTCTGGCAGGGTCTGGTGCCACTTCAGTTTGGTGTGTCCTGGTCTGTGGGGAACTTGCTTCTGCACAACATCTTCAAAAGCAAGCCTGGGAACTTAAATTCATAACTCTGCTTGATGTGAAAAACTATGGACTCAGAGACACTGGTTTTATGGCTCATTACAACTATCTGTAAAACACCCCACTGCCTTCTAACCTTCAGTTGCCCATTTCGTTTTATGTGGTCTCCTATAGCAGTGTTTCTCAACGACCAATCTGTGGTCTGGCGCCAGTCCCTGAGATCTCCCTCACACAGTGTAGGAAGGCAGCAAGCCAGTCCCTGGAATCAAAAAGGTTCAGAAAGATTATCTCACCTACCTTGTCTCTCTCATATTCCGGGACCAACACAACTACAACAACACTGCAAACACACTATACTTTGAAACTTAGGACATGCAGCTGGTACCATTTCCCTATGGGAAGGAAAGTACTGGGTGCTGGGATAAAGAATACGTAGGGGAGACTTTCCAATACTGTGATTTTTCTCTGCTGTGTATAGCTGTAGAGGTTAGGGGCAGGGTAATAGATGAAATCTGGAACAACTGTTTCTCTGACAGCCAGATCAGTTGGAATCCCAGTGAGCAGTTACTCTGCGTATCACTCACATTTTCAGGGTTTCCCTGCTGTAAAAGTCCTTTGTCAACTCCGCTACAGTTAAAAATAATCAGGGTATATAAATAACTAGGCTGTTCACAGATCATTACGTTCCATCTCTTCCTCTACCCATCCAGAAGGGCCAAGTCCTCTGGTTTTACTCAGTCCTCAGTCAGAAGTCTCAGTTTAATCAATGGGAGTTTGTCTGAGTAAAGTCCACTTATGGACTTCAGGATTTGGCCCTTGCATTTTGCCATCCAGGCTGTTGAACCTGAGACTTTTAAAAAATGTCCACCTTTAAAAGGCCCTGCTCTCAGAAGTGTCATCTTAGAGTCAGGGCAATCAGCATTTGCACTTTGAACAATGCTGCTTTTTTAGGCTGGAACAGTACTTCTTGGAGTGATATGTGTGCCAGGATGAAGTTATGGCAAGTTTGTACCCAGGCTACCTTCTAATCTCCAAACACTCCTGTGTTGGTAGGAGGTGTACTGTACTTACAATATATAATCTCTGTAGATGCTAACATAAAGGCAAAGTTCAAAATTAGAATGTACCACACTGCAGAGAACCATTATTTTAAACACAGTGGTCACACTTTTTTGTTTTGAAGGTATAATAAGATAGCAGTTGGAGCAGTGAAGGAAAGTACATTCCAAAGCCTAAAGCATTTACAGGTGCTGGATATTGAAGGAAACTTTGAATTCAGTGATACTTCAAAGAACAGGGATAATTCAGAAGAGGAGGAGGAGGAAGAAGAGGAGGAAGAATCAAGATAACTATGAACAGACTCAAGCACATCATGTGGTAGGTAACCATCCTACTATATCTACTCAAGGGTCCAATCCTGAAACCCTTACGTAAGTAATCTTAATTCACAAGAGTTGTGCAATTGAAGTAAATGGAATTACTCATCCTGGGTAAGAGTTGGGGTATTGGACTCAAAGGCCCATCCTAAAATATAATGGGACAGAGATGGCAGAGTCAAAGCTGGTTGGAAAATTTCTCTTAAAAAATCATTGTGTATCTGGTGTTTATCAAAAATACTGGACAGACTCTAGCAGCCTCTGATTATCCACACAGCAGGTACAGCAGTGGAAGCAGGAGCAGTTGCCTTTCCAATTTGCCCCCATGATATGTCTCAGGTATGGCCTGGAGGAATGGCCTCTTGGGATGACAAAGTCTCCATGCCCACTTGCAACCCACATTGATACCAGTGTGGCTCTTTGATCCACTCAAGTAGCTGGACTGCATTTAGAGGCTTCTGTCTGCTAATGCCTGTGAGCTAATGGTCCTGGTCCTGTAGCTCGAGGCTTATGTTTTTAGATCCAGATATAATGACCCATCCATAGGGTCACTGTTACATATTCACATCCAAACCATCGCCACCCCTTCCAAGGCTGAAACAAGAGTCCCAGTTGTAGTGGGGGTGGTATTTGTATAGTCAGCACTGTCCATTGTGGGCTGTACTGAAACCATTACGGGTGGATAGCTCACTGGTTTGAGCATTGGCCTGCTAAACCCAGGGTTGTGAGTTCAGTTCTTGAGGGGGAAAAAAAATCAGTGCTTGGTCCTGCCTAGTGAAGGCAGGGGGCTGGACTTGATGACCTTTCAGGGTCTCTTCCAGCTCTATGAGATAGGTATATCTCCATATATTTTTTATATTTTATTTCACATAGGTTCAATGAAGAGCCTCCAGATCATGACAAGTCCAGGTCACTACCGACCTGGGCTGATTTTGAGCTGGTGACCTAGAGATGAAGAGCTCTGTATCTCATTACCAATCTGATTAGCCAATTAATCCCTCTATTTGAACTTTTTTCTCTCTTCTATTGTTCACGATAAGGTGGAGGAGCAGCAGTGTTTGGAGACCATTGATTATTTAAAAGTATAATGGGGTTCAAAAAAGAATTAGATAAGTTCATGTAGGACAGATCCCTTAATGGCGATGGTCAGGGATGCAACCTCAAGTTCTAGGTCTCTCTAAACCTCTTACTGTCAGAAGCTGGGACTGGACGACAGGTGATGGATCTCTTGATAATTGCCCTGTTCAGTCCCTCTGAAGCATCTGGCACCGGTCCCTGTCAGAAGATGGGATACTGGGCTAGATGGAGCATTGGTCTGACCCAATATGGCCATTTTTATGTTGTTCTTATTGTTTGCTGTGCAGTGCACTACTCTTAAAAAAAGACTTTTATAGGTGGGAAGGTGGCAGGGGTCAAGGTACATACTAGCCTTTTGCCACTGGAGACCCAAGCTCAAATTTGGATTTGGTTAGATGTGAAAACAAATGTGGTCTCCACCTTGGTAAATGTTTTCATCTTAGAGTATGGAACAATTCAGTACTGGGGATTGTCTACTTGAGATACCAGCGTTGGAACAGGGCAGGAGCTACTGGGAAAGCCAAATATTAGACCCATGCCTGTGCTATCCATAAAAGTACAAGAGAACTTGTGGTCAAACTAATCTCCTAGGAAAATAGTTTACACTTAATAACTCAAGGTACATTTAACCTTCTAAGAAGTACATCTCTGCTTTGGGCTGGGACACATCTGACTTCTGTCAGCATGCATTAAGCTTACTGTGTTTTGAATCACAAGCTCCAAAGTTATGTAACTCTTTTTGCCTTCCTTATGTTTTGCAGGAAAACATATGGAAAATGACATATATTCCTGTATCTATATATAGATATACTGAGCGCACTTAGCGAAACGTGCGGTGAATTACACCCAGACTATTTGTTGTGGCACTGGGCCAGGCTTGATGAAGATAGCCTGTTAGAGTGCCTTAATCTGGGAGAGACCCTGAATGCCATCCCAAAGCTTCCAATTCATCTTATTCAAGACTCTGGATCATAAGGAATTGCTCTGGAACTCACAAAAGCTGGCTTTTGTTTCTTCTATTTCTCTTCCCCTGCCATTTCCATCTATAATAACAATATGGGACTGTTTTGAACACATGCCTTCAGATGCTGTTTTTGTCACTCCATTTTAAATGAACCATATATACGTTTTGTCTCTTTTCTCTCACCCCGAACAGATTGATAGTTGATCAAGAGGGATGGGTATTTACAGTAGCTTCATTTGTGGAGCAGTATATGAGGCATCTTCATCACCAAACAGCAATAAGAACAACCAGACTGGATTAATCCATTCCTCTGTTAGTACAATATGTATATTTGGATGAGAAAAGCAAATTAAGGCTGGATCCCATAGTAACTTATCCCTACTATCAAAGCCTGCAGTATATGCCCGTGTTAGAAAGGTTTTAAAAACAAATCAACAACTCTTGTACATATATAAAAAAGAAATGCATTTTTACATTATAGTCCTTGTCAAAGTTTCTGCCGTGCTGCTTTTTGTCCATTAGCATTTGTACAAATATCCCTGAATCGTGACCAGGTGAATGGACCAAATAATATTTAGGAGCTGTACAGCAGCACACATTCTCAACTAGATGCATATTGTATAGCATACATACTTAAGGGCCTGATCCTGTGACCACCAAAGCCAGTGAGAGTCGTGGGTACTCAGAACCTCTCATAAGCAGACCCTAAGATGTCATTAAGGACAGCTAGGGGAGGGGGTTTCTCATCAGAGTGCTAGACTGGGACCCAACCCTTGCAGGACCTTGGGCCCTTAAAACTGCTCTCACTTTTAAGACCCCTCCTGTAATATCCTGAGTGCCCTCAGTTCCTATTGAAATCATGGAACAGACCTGAAAAAATAAGAATCAAAGCTTAAGGGCTGTGAGGTTCTAATCGGCTTGTAATGTCCTTCATCTGAGCTATCTAATCAGTGCAAGGAAGTTGTTGATGCAGTGAGGGTTTCTGGTTGAGCACATGTTGTTTGCAGAATGTGCTCCTAGGATTTATTTGCAGGTGTTGTGTTGGCTTGTTTCTACACCAGCTGTTTTCCCTACTGGAGAAGGTCTAGTTATACATTCTCCCTTTTGATTTCTCTAACACATGAGTTATTCCACGGCCTTGCCAGTTCTCAATGGGGACAAGTCACAGAAGGGAAAAAAAAAAAACCAAAAAATTACTTCCAGAACAAAGAAAAAACAAAAATCAAACATTAAATGTGAACAAGAAATACAAACATGAGCTTTAAGTATGTGTTTGTGGCAAAAAAAACAACTGCCAACTGATTTCTGGAATAGATTTCCACGTAGCGATGTATATGGATCACTCTGAATAATGGCTCACTCAGACTGTCACCCCACAAAACAGATCAACTTACAGCACCCCCAAACTACTGAGAATATTTCTGAGGTAACATACAGATATCAGAGTTGCCATGAGACCGTAGGCAGCACCCTCTAAAGATGTAAGCAGAGTAACAAGAGAAAACATGGTTTAAAAAGCTGAATATATTTTACAAAGTTGTCTCAAACCTACAACCCCTCTCTTTGCAGCCCTGGCCGATATTTAAGTTACCTTACGTAGAAGTGACAATGCTCTTCAGAATCCTCAAACAGTTGAAAGTTTCTCTCTACCCATTACTATTGGAATGCAATGGTGGTAAAGATGGGGTCCATCTAACAACTTATTTCTCCCCACCACCACCAAAAACAGACAGTCACCTGATTTTTTTCCAGGGAGTCACTGAGCACCTTTTGATTCCCATTAAACTTTCCATTTCATTTGAGTGCTCCTGGGAAGGGGCTGAGTGCCCTCATCTGCCTCTGAAATCAGTAAGAATTGAGGATATTCAACACTTTCCAGGATTGGGCCCCCTAGGGCAAGTATTAGCATTTGCTAAGGAAGGCCTAACTTCAGTCTGAGGGCCAGAGTCTGCTTTCTTTTACAACAGTGTAAATCTGGAATAACTTGACTGAAATAAAAAAACAAAACTGCTCTGGCTTTATACCAGCATAACTAAGACCACAATCTGCTTTTAGGCTTAAAGAAGCCACTGTCTCCTCAATAAAAATACAACCCAAAAAACGTATTTTGTCCATCGCAAGCTAAACTACTTTGCTGCTCAAAAAAGAACTATAGGTCTGATTCCTCATTTCATATATCATTTCTGCCTGTGCAAAATAGACATAAAATTCTATCAAACCAAAATAGTAGGGTTTGCAACTCAGTTTGCACAGATCTAAATGACTCTACAAACGAGGAGGGAGTGGGAGGCAGATCCCTGGCTCTATTCCAGCTAAGTGTGCTCTACCCTGCCAACTCAGAAGGGCTAGAAAGCCAGGATTACCAGCCAGCTGGGGATTCCCTGGTTGGTGTAGAGCCAGCATATTTGTCCCAGTTGGAAGGATGTGGCTGGGGCAGGGGGTACGGTTGGAGTCCTTTTGCATTATAGAGAGCCCCAGCTGGTGCAAAGACCTATTGAAGGATTTGTCCCAGGGTCTTAACCAGCCCCTGAAGCTCTAAATATCAAGGGACCCAAAGATCAGGGCCTCTGTTTTTTCCCTGTGACAAAAATGAGGACAGCTTGGAAATCAGCCTATCTGCTTAACTTACAATACTGCACCAATAAAAGAGACCAACATAACCACCATGGGGTATGACGTTGTCTTCTCCTGTGAGTTGCTCAGGCTTTGAGAAGAAAGAACTGATGTTTCTTGAAGTTGATATGCATGTTGTTGGTAGTGAAACGCACAGATCTGGAACATCTGTCCTAGAAGCATTTTACTGAGCTTGCATTTCAACGCACAATATGTTTGCATGGCCTGTATGAGTGTGTATACAAATGAAGGCCTCAATTTAATTTTTTTCTTAAAACCCATTTTCCATACTATGGAGACAATGCACAAGTCTGAAAGAAAAGATTTTTCTGAGCTTGGACAAAATTCTTCACTGCAGCAACTGCGCAAATAATTTTGACGGGATCTGGTTCATATAGTGAAGATGCAAATAAAATTGCACAGCACAAGGCCATGCACACACCAGTCAGTTCCGTGGTATTGTAAATGTGTAATGGTTTGCAATACCACCAGCTCACCAACCGTTATAGTAAACTTTTTTGAGAGAGACTGTACAAATACCCCAAAAATCAAGTGCTATAGGCTCTTAAACCAAAATCTTTGAAAAAGTAAAGCAGTGTTAGGAGAAATATATTGTTTAAGGTGAGATTTTTGAAAATGCTTCAGAGTTAGGTGCTTTTTAAAATCCCTCCCTAAAATACTCCTTGCATTTTAGAACACTGTACTAACCTTGACCAATTTTGAAACCCACCCTAGACACAACTCTCTATTTCAGTACAGTTATGGATTGAGACCCTTGTAGTTGCTGGGCGTGTAATACTGGAAATGACTTAGTTTGTGTTAGGTTTCCTATCCTATTACCAATCCCCTTTCTGCTCCCTGGTTGGTGCTATAAGAGTAGCGAGTGAAAGTTAATGTCTGAGCCTGCGTTAGCCTAGGTGAAATGAGTTAGTGGACTTTGGTCCAGTGCTGTGTTGCAGTCGGCCCTATGTAGAATCTCTCTAGCTATCTATTGAAGTTCTTACAGTGGCACCAAGCCAGTGTAAGTACCTGTAAGGCAAAGGGTTGAATGGGCATTGAAACTAACCCTCAGACAACTGGAGTTAGCCCTCCAATTCAGAGTGAGGGAAGCTTGCACTGTCATTACCTTTTTGTGGATTTAGAAGAACATTGTCATGGATGTTAGCCCCAAAAAACCTGACTTACCTAATTATCCCATTGGTAAGTTCTCACCAGCAAGACTCAATCTTTTATCACTTTCCTTCAAACTGAAACCTTCGGAGGGATTCTGATTCTGCCTGACACTGCAACTATTGAAGAGGAACAAGGTTAGTGGTTTATTGTGAGATTTAAAACAAACAAGTGAGTGTGTGTATGTCCCTCTTTCCTTATGGGATGCAGAGCCCCATTCTCCCAGAGAAACTTCTATATACTGCTTTGCCAAGTGTCTAACAACTTCTCATTAACGACGGGAGAACAGACTCATTCTTGCCATCGGAGTATGAGCCAAAGACAACATCTCACATATAATAGGTAGAGAGGGAAATGTCCTGTTGGGCTAGCCAGCCCTAATCCAGTTAGGGCAGGATTCATCCCTACAGTATATTTTCTAAAATTTTGTCTAGTCTATTATTTATATTACAGAAGTGCCTACAGGCCACAATTGCAGTTAGGGCCCCATTGTGCTACCCATTCTACAGATTCATAGGGCTAGATCCACAAAGGGGCCTTAGGCTTTGCAGTGCCTAAACTAGGCAATGGGAAATGTTAAGGAGAGGGGTGGAGCCTAAAACCTGCCCAACAAAAGGAGTTAGGTGCCTAATGGGAGGCACCGTCCTCTTCTTGGGATCCACTGCTGCCCAACCTCTCTTGTTGTTAGGTGCCTAAGTCAGGTCAGTCATTTCAAACAAAGAAGAGCCCTTAAACCCAGTAGTCACAGCAATCAGGCCGTGGGAGACCCACTCCGATGCAGAGTAAGAACTTGAACCCAGTTCTCTCTCTTCCCAGGTAAGTGCCTAGCATCTGGGTGATTGGGGTGGGTGTCTGTGTCTCTCCTGAGAAAGCTTTATATAAAATACTTAACCCCAGGGCTGTAGAATCCTTCTCATGCTCTTGGTCACTGGCCTAATAAATATTTAAGTATTTTATACAAAGTGGAACAGTTTCAACGGAAGACATTGAGTGTGGTCCTACCAGATCTGTACCTAGAGGTGAGCTAGGCAGGGAATCAGCTAGTTTGAAGATCTAGCTGGGGCTGGCATAAGCTAGACACCAGGTGTCAGAACTGAGGTGACTTTGCACATGCCTGCTATCAGAAATGTAGGTGCCATGGGGACTTTACTGACAGAAACTTAGGTGCCTAGGGGATTTACATGCCCAAAGGGTTTGGTGGCAACTGAGTGGGGGGTTTGGATTTAGGTGCCTAAAGTGGCAGTTAAGCATCTAAATCCCTTTGTGGATCTAGCCTCGTCAGCAGTTCCTGCACTTAAAAATTGACAATCTACAAACCACAGGCGCTTCCTCTTCCTAGCAATCATCAGTACTGTCCCGATCTCCAAGTCCCTTGCACCCCCCATGCTCCACAGTCCAGATCTCAGCTCTGTTCTTCCTGCAACTGCTGCCACTACACACCCCTTTACTGCCAACCAACCTGCCCTCCTACCCCTCTTGTCTCAGATCTGATACTGTCCATTGCCCCCACCCACTCCTGACTCAGTTCAGCCCCCCCCTTTAAATCTCCCCCACTCTCCCATTTCAGCTTTGCCTCCTCACTTCCCCACTCCTGGCTCAGCTCCATCACCACCCACATCAATGCAACCACTCCCAATTCCGCTCCTCCTCTCCACATGCTCCCATTCCTGTCTCAGATCCGCCTCCCATCTTCCCGCTCTGCACCCCACATCCTCTTCCTGCCAGTCCCCTCACTGTCTTTAACCAATAGTGTGCTGCCCCCACTCTCACTCCCCCCGCATTGCTCTTACACCCAGCTCCCAATGCACTGACTCCTCTATTCCTGGTGTTCCCCCCCCCCCATGTTCAAACCCCACCACCGCTCTCCAGCGCGGCTCCCCTGTCCTCCTGCTGGACCCCATAACTCACCCTTGGAGACTTCAGGGCCTGAAGTGGGGGGGGGCAGTGGTGATTCCACCCTCCCATCCCCACCATAAGCTGCTTCTGGGAGTGGATGTGCCCCTCATCTTCCCCCAGTCTATAGGGAGGTGTCTGCAGAGGCAGAGCAGCCTCATGTCGAGGCCCAGGCCTGCCTACTCCCTACAGACAGGGAGGCCCTGTGAGGAAGGATCCTGCCATATAAGATATGGCCCCACCCCCTAGAGGTGCAGCTTTCCTGTGAGACAGAGCTCTGACAGACAACCCCATTCACACTGGGGGATGTGGCTTCTCTAGGCCCAGCCGATTAGGCACAGACTGGAGCTGTGTGGGGCCCAGGCTCTGAAAGGCGTGGGGGCAAAACAGCCCTGTCCAGAAGATGGGGCCTCCTCATGGACTGAGGGGGCACCCTGAAGATCTCCCTTGGAAGAGGGGGGGCAGGGGCCTGCTGAAGAGAAAAGCCCAGTCAGGCAGCCCCAGACGCTGCCCTGCCTGAAGACTGCACACAGTGAGTGCTGTGGGGAATGCCCAGGAGACCGGGGAAGAGGAGCTGGGCTGTGTAGGGCGAGGGAGGTTCAGAGTTGGTTAAGGGGATGTGTTGGTGGGGTGTGAGAGCTGCTGCAGTGGCTCCTTCTCTGCCACAAACTGCTCCAGCTGCCCTTCTCCCCGTCCCCAAGCATGATGGTGGGGGAATGCGGCTGGAGCAGCTAGTAAAACGCAGGCACAAACACAGCTCCTGCATCCACTCCTGTGGGTCACAGGCACCTCTAACGACTGCTGGAGGTCACCTCTTGGTGCAGGGAGGTTGGTGCATCATTAGAGAGAAAGTCCACCTGGCGAGTCTGGCCCCACAGAGAATGGGAGCATGTGACACCTGAATTACAATGCCCAGGAGGCACCACAGTGCTATTTCAGAATTGAAATATTTTGGGGTTTGGCTATTCCCTTTTGGTTAAAAAAAATCAGTTTTCCAAAGAAAGCAGACACTTCTTTGGTGAAAATTTTGTTTTAATTGAAAATCCAATTTTCTATGGGGAGGAAAAAAGAACATCAAAAAGTTTGGATGGAAAAATGTTGACCAGTCCTGTCCCTTACCCATCACGGGGCCTGTCAAAAGAACCTTCCTTTTCACAAGGGAGTTCTATGGCAAGCCCTTAAATGAATAAGTGGGGATCATTTCTGTGGGAGCCCTTCCTCCTGGCCCTCCAGGGACATAGCTGGGGGAAGCGGGGGGGAGAGTGAAGTTCTCCCCTTCCCTCCCCCCCTGCGCAATCAGGCAGCAGTGCCGGGGGAAGGAACTGCAAGCCCTCCTTTCCTGGGGAAGAACAGCAGCTGGGAGAGCCTGGAGACTCTTTCCCCCAGGCCCCAATGCAAATACCCCCAGACGCCCATTAGGAGGGTGCAGGGGGAAGTGGTTTGGGGCCAACAGGAGAACCCTGTAGCACCCCCAGACACCTGAGGAGCTGGGCTGTCACGCCAACTCCTGAGGTGTGTTTAGGACAAGTCCCATCTCCCTGCCCCCTTGCAGGCAGGAGAGAGGGGGCTTGTTCCCTAAGCTGCCTCAGGAGGTGGGGTTGCTGCATTAGTAATAAAGCTCCTTGCAGACACAGCTGGACTGGAAGCTGTGTTTGTCACGCTATCAGCTGCCCTTTCTATGATCCATAGGGTCAGGGCCAGCTCTACTGTTTTTGCCGCCCCAAGCAGCGCGCCGAATTGCCTCCGCAGACGGCGGGGGCAGTCCGTGTGCCGTTAGGGCGGCATGCGCATTTCCGCGGCGGCGGCAATTTGGCAGCAGCTTCTGTCTTCAGCCGGAAGATAGAAGCCGCCGAATTGCCGCCGCGGGCAGCTAAACACAGAAGCTGCTGCTGAATTGCCGCCGCCGTGGAAACGCACGTGCCGCCCTAACGGCACACGGACTGCCCCCGCTGTCCCCGGCGGCAATTCGGTGTGCTGCTTGGGGCGGCAAAAACACACGGACTGCCGCCCCTTGCAGATTGCCGCCCCAAGCACCTGCTTGGAATGCTGGTGCCTGGAGCCGGCCTTGCATTGGGTGCTTGAGTGAAGACAGAGGTGACAGTTGGAAGCTGAAAGGTTGTGAGGAACTTGGCTCTCAACCCCACTGCACCTGTAGCAGCAGATGTATGGTAGGGAGCTATGCACCTGAGAGTCCTGCAGTTCTCCGCTGCGTGCCTGCTGCCCTGGTCCATAGCAGAGCTGAGAGTGCAGGACTCTGAGGAACGCAGCTCCCAATGGACCCAGCCCCATTCTGCTTGAAGCTGTGCTCGCCTGGGGACTCTGTATTAGCACGCTGGTTTTTTGTTTTTGTTTTGGTCTGGGAATAGCTGCTTTATAAGTGCGAGCACACTCAAATAAGTTTAGAGAACTTGAGTTTGAGACTTCATGAAATGCAGGCTGCTTTATTCATGCGGTTTCTCTCCCGAATAGGACTCATTTTATGGAAGCCATTGCAATATAACAAAGCAATTACTAGTGTAAGCAACAGTGAGTGAATTCCCTACAGAAGCCTTGCATTCTGCGTTTTTATTAAGGAAAATATTAGTGTTATATTGCAACTCTGATTCATCGTCATGCATTTATGAAGTCAGCCAGCTGGAGTTGTATATGGAGGGAGTGGATATTGAATGTATCGTACAATCAATCAGTCGTACAAAGTGTTTCCACTAAAAAAAAATCTTCAAATGCAATTTGAATGTCCAAGAACATTAAACAGACCAACACCAAATTCTGTGTCTAAAATGTCCTCATTCTAAATGCTTTTAAAACAGATGCTAAGGTTTTCAAATTGTTTTATACAACGGATGGAAATACCAAAATCTATTTGTAGTGTGAGATTATGGCAATGTCAAGGATGTTGCTTTGAATCGGTAAATGAGACTAAATTTGCAATAGTCTCTCAGCCACAGATGAAGGAATTAGTATGTCTCGTGCTTGAGTCACCCTGGGTGTGGTAGCATGCTATATTGACAACCTGGCAACCTTAGAAAAAAACCTGTGGGTAGGTCTTCACTGCAGAATTAACTCAGGCTCTTACTTGGGTGTTGTCCCTAATCCCACTCCTATCCGCACGCAAAACTCTCTCATCGAGTTTAGTGGTACTTTCAACCTGGGCTAGAAGGCTCATCTGGGTTTGTGGGCTAAAAGTTATTTGAAGCTTTCACTGAGGCTGTTAGCCCACCTACTTTGCAGTATATGCTAAATCACTTGAGTGCTGATAGTCCTCCAATGCCTTCCCACAATTCTTGCTGTGTACCAAGAAGGACAAACAAGTTCTCCCACAGTTCTCTTAAAAAGAATCATAGAGCAGGTCAGTTTACTGCAGCACAATGGGATATGCCCACAGTTAGTGACACACGCAGGTGAGTGCAACACCAGTGAGGACCCTTTAACTCTGGTATGGCTTTGCAGTGTGGCTATTTGCACCTGGACTGTTTGCACTTACACTCATGTACTAATCACCTGAGTGAAAACATACCTGAGAAATTGCGTTCTGAATCTTCTAATGTGTAAATAATGACAACTTGAACTGTACCCAACCAGAATTATGGATCCAATCCCCTGCCCCAAGTTTTGGGACAGTTAGCATTTGGCTGTCAGCTTTGTAAATAGGGCCTTTCTCCACTAATACGCATTTGTGTGCTTCATTCAGTTTATTTATTATCTACATGTCATGATTAATTTGATGTAGATATAGTCATTCCTGTATAAAAACCTGAGTGGGGGGCAAGGTCCATTTTAAAACAATGTATTCCTGCTGAGTAAATTATTGATCAACTGCAAACTAGGCAAATCTCTGCATTTTGAGTTTAACTGTGTTTTCAAGAAATAAAGCCACCAAAGATTAAAAACACTTGACATATTTAAATGGAACAGAAGATTGGCAGATTAGGGCTCAAAATGTCTAGTTTGACTTGGTTCTGTGTAATTTCCACATGTTTTTAATAGCCTAGTAGTAAAAACCAATAAAACCACTAGAACCAGTGAAATCATAATGAAACATTTCAACATTGGTATTTTTTTCTTTTTGTTTTTGCTTTTTCTTCTAGCTCTTACAGTGTTTGTGGTAGATGCAATGTGAGATATCAATGGAACATAAAACATTTTTAAATCTGCTTCCCTTGCTTTTTCCATCTTATTAAAATACCCTTCTCTGGGAAAAAATGCTAAAGATGTAATGTCCCTGCAAGCAGGGTCTGAATGAACTCTCCCCTGACTGCTATTTGGGGTGGGAGAGACTTCAAGAGCAAACTGTATTTACATGAACACACCTACTCTGCATAGGTATCTAGCAGACAGGAGCTGTGTAGCTGCAAGTGATCAGCTTTGGCTGGTGTTGGGTTACAAATCACTTTAGTACTGAATGCAGGGGTAGTGAAATGTTGCTATCAATGTTATCTTCATTGTATGATTAAAGGGGAGTAGAACTGTGCTGAGCTTGTCCCGATTGAGGGGTCACCCTCAGCTGAAATGAACTTGCTAAGCCAGATTCCTGTGAGAGTAAGAGGGGTGGGGACAGGTGTTCCAGCCAGGAGATGTGGACTCTCCCTCCGGGTCCCTGCTCTGGTTTAACCTGTTCCGCTGTTTAAAGATAGAGCTAAATAGGCTTCATTAGGAGCCTTTTGTTATTTTAAGTACTCAATAAGAGCTGAAATCACTTGTGGTGGGGCAGTGTTTCTGCTCAGACTGCTGAGACTGACCTACAGAGGTCATAGCAGAGGGGCAGGTGGCAGCAGAAGGTGACTGATGGGCGACCAGGATGGGGAAATTGAGACACAGAGAGACTAAGGTTTAGATTCACAAAGGGGACACAGGCATTGCAATGCTCAGGGTTGCAGTGCCTAAATCCTAGATGCCCTGCTGCCCAGTGGAATTCACAGACCTGAGATCGGAGCCCAGGTGCCCCATGCATTGTAGGGGGAGAGTTAGGTGCCTAAAAAGGGATTCTCAGAAGCCAGCGAACTGAGCAGGGAGCCATCTAAATTAGCCAGGAGAAAAATGGAGAGGAAAGGAGAGGAACTTAAGTACATTTGAGGATCTGGGCCATAAGTGGCTAACATTGATCTGAGTCTTAGGCACTTCACTGACAGGCTTGGGTAGAGTCGCTGCTTGGGATTGTTAGCTGTGAACCCTCGCCTGGATTAAGGTGCCTAAGTCAAGTCAGTCCATCACTAACTCAATATAAAATCCTAGTGGAGACAAGGCCCTGTAGTTTTTACCTTAATGTAACTAGTGGAGGCCAACCCTATACCCACCACCTAGGGTTGACCTTGACTAGCTACAGCAAGGTTAAAAACTATCCATGCCTCATCTCCATTAGAATTTTAACTAGGTTGCCAGGCATCCAGTTTTCGACCAGAATGTCCGGTCAAAAAGGGACCCTGGCAGCTCTGGTCGACACCACCAACCAGGCCATTAAAAGTCTGGTCAGCGGCGCAACGGGGGAACAGGGTTAAGGCAGGTTCTTGCCTGCCCTAGCTCTGCGCAGGTCCCGGAAGCGGCCTCCAGATCCCTGCAGCCCCTAGGCGCATGGGCAGCCAGGGAGGCTCCGTGCGCTGCCCCCGCCCCCAGCGTCAGCTCTGCAGCTCCCCTTGGCTGGGAACCATGACCAATGGGAGCTGCAGAGGCAGCACCTGTGGGTGTGAGAGCAGCGCATGGAGCCTCCCTGGCCACCCATGCACCTAGGGGCTGCAGGGACCTGGTGCCCGCTTCCTGGGAGCTGCGGTAAGTGTCACCAGGACCCCTAACCCTTTCCCGTGCCTCAGCCTGGAGTCCCCTCCTGCACCCCAAACCCCTCATCCCCAGCCCCACCCCAGACCCCGTACCCCCCAGCCCAGAGCCCATACCTCAACCTCCTGCCCCAGCCCGGAGCCATGTCCTGCACCCCAAACCCCTCATCCCTGGCCCCACCCCAGAGCCCACACCTCCAGCTGGAGCTGCTCAACTTTAAACACAATTAACCATATTGTGTGTTAACTATGTCCAACAATAAGAAGAAGCTTTATATCAAGTGTACTGTTAGTGAGTCAGAGGAACACAGTCAGATTCTGTTACAACTGTGGTGTTAGGAGCACAAGACCCATGTGTAACGATGCTGGTTCTGGCGGGACCCAACTGAGAGTGCCAATTCGGGACAAATTGTTTAAAGCAGGGCAGTTACAGCCCAAGGCTGGGGTTTCTACGCACACCAAGACAAACCAAGCCAGCCAAACAGAGACGACTTTGGTCTCACCCCACTGGCCAACCACAAATCACACAAGCAATTCCCTCAGACACTCCAGTTTCCCAGTATCACCACCAGTGCCACTCGTTATGGGGATGAATGGTTATGAAAACTAATGCCCCAGTAAAAGAAAAAAGGTTCTCTCGATCCCAAAGGACCAAGCCCCAGACCCAGGTCAATCTACAAATCAGATCTTACCCACAAATCATGCTGTTGCTAACCCTTTAGAATCTAAAATCTAAAGGTTTATTTATAAAAGGAAAAAGATATAGATGAGAGCTAGAATTGGTTAAATGTAATCAATTACATACAGTAATGGCAAAATTCTTGGTTCAGGCTTGTATAGCAGTGATAGAATAAACTGCAGGTTCAGATCAAGTCTCTGGAGTACATCCCCCGCTGGGTCCTTTGTGTAGAACTTCCATTTGTAGCAAAGTTCCTTCAGAGGTATGAAGTAGGATTGAAGACAAGATGGAGATGAGGCATTGGCCTTTTATAGTCTTTTCCAGATGTAAGAACACCTCTTTGTCCTTACTGTGGAAAATTACAGCAAAATGGAGCCTGGAGTCACATGGGTACGTCCCTGCATACTTTGCTGAGTTACAAGGCGTATCTCAATGGGTCAATTGTATAGCTGATGGTCTTTAATGGGCCATCAAGCAGGCTAGGCAGAGCTGAAACCAACTTGTCTGGGATGGCACCCAGAAGAATAGCAGAAGTTTGAAATACAGACAGTATAGAGCCAATATTCATAACTTCAACTACAAAAATGATACACATATACAGATAGCATAATCATAACCAGCAAACCATAACCTTGTCTTGGACACCTTATTTGACCCCCCTTATACAATGTTTGGTGCCACTACAGGACCTTAGTTGCAACCATGTTCTATACGGTCCCAGTTCAAGTCAATAACGTGACACCATGACTTTGGAAAGAGTGCACAAAAGTATCTCAGAGATGCTAGAGGATCTACCGGACTGCCAACAATCAATGGCAAGAGTGATCAAGTGCCTTAAAACTGCCTATTTCCAAACCCAGGATGATAACTGCACCTCAGGGAACTCCCTTTCTATGTTCCTCTTCTACAAGGAATTCAGTTGGGTCCTGGGAAATTTGCCAAGCCCAGAGCCCAGAATGCTGCATGACAATGTCCTCAGTGGAGAAAGAAACTTCATCATTGCAATCCATAAGCTGTGAGCTGCAGTTCGTTAACTGTTTTCATAAAACTCCTAACCAAATAAATAAAAAACCTTCTTATGCAAAAGTCCTTTACTGTATGTGGAAATACGCGAACAGTTTTTATCAACAACTTAAGCTGACCCAGGCCCTGAAGCTGAAGCATGGGATAACTACATTATGTCACTCCCCCTCCTCCATGTCACCCTGCAAAACCAATATGTGGGAGCACAGACCATCCCTGATTTCCCTTGTGCAAGTGGAGCCTGCCCCAGTAATGATAGATGGTCTTTCTGGTTGTGTGTTCCATGCCAGCAATGCAGCAGTATGAGTCTACTCCTGGGAAAATGGATCACCTTTGGCCTTGCAGATGTTGTGCAGTGCACAGCTGGCCACGATAGTATGGATAGCACTGACAACACTGGCATCCAAATGGTCCTGAAGGCACGGCTAGCTAGATATCACTCTACCAAATGCACATTCCACCACCATCCAACAGCTACTGAGCATGTAGTCAAACCTTCTTTTGCCAGGGCGTCTGAGATCAGGGTGCGGTTTCATAAGCCATGGAAGGAGGGGATACGTGAGGTCCCCTAGAATAACAGTGGGGGCAGAGACTCCATTTATAACAATGTCATTTGGAAGGAAAAATGTCCCAGCCTGTCCGTGAAGGTAAAGTCCCAATCTCCAGAAAACCCTGGCATCATGCACCTTGCTAGCACATCCCATGTTGGTGACCATGAATCTGCCCCAATGGTCGATCAGGACCTGCATACTGATGAAGTAGTACCCTTTCCAGTTTATGTACTTATGTGCTCCTTGGGAGGGCAAACTATGGGCACACGAGTCTCATTGATAGACCCACCACAATCGACTTGCCAACACCAAACTTATTAGCCAGAGAACTGTAGCAATCTGGGGTAGCCAGCTTCCAGATGGCTACAGCGACCTGCTTCTGGACCAGCATGGGCTCCCCTCATGCCTGTGTCCTGTTGCTGGAGGGTCAGGGCAAACTGTTTGGATGGCTCCAGGAATGTCTGCTTCTTTATGCAAAAGTACTGGAGTCACTGCTGGACATCTCAGGTCTGAATGAGAATGTGATCCCACCAGTCTGTGCATTTGGTCCTGCTCCAACAGCACCAGGCTCTACATGGGGTATCTATGGCTATGACAACAGGCATGAGCAGCATCAGCTGGTTTGCAGATGCCATGTCTGTACCCTCTTCCAAGAGGGACCTTTCATGCTGCCAAAAAGTCCACCAGCATCTCACAAATGCACTGCCTGATTCCTGAAATAGGAGTGCAAGCACAAGCAGGAGACGTTCTTCCACCGGCACTGGATCCATGTTGCTAGTTCCGGTTGCAGGGAAATAGCTAAACTGGATGGGCCAATGGGCTAACAGCATTTCCAGGCTGTGCCACAGGATGACCAGACAAGTTCTCCCATAGTACACCATGAACCAAGCCCGAGTGCCGCCACAGCTAGCATGGGCACTAAGAACCCTGGGAGATGTCCCCAGAAGCCACAGTGTCTAACTCGTGTCTGCGTAATGCAGTATGGAGGTGTCAGCACAGCTATGAGGCTTGCATAGCAATGCAGTATGGACGCTCAAGCGTAAGCTTGGAAAGAATGAGTCTGCAGGCATGGGTCATGCAGATCTGGGTTTACTATGTAGGGCAGACATACTTCTAGAGGTCCCATTTGAGTGATGCACTGGACAAACATAAAGAAAAGATAATCCTGGTCCCAAAGAACTTACGTACAATCAAAGTATAAAATTAGAGACTACGAGTGAATACAACAAACAGACAAGGTAACAGTGAGTTATGATCGCTGTAATAGGCAGTAGTCACAGCACACATACAGAAGGCATGCGCCACAGTGATGGCTGAGGTTTTTAATGGCACCATTGACATAATATGAACTAAACATTTAATATTCTCAAAGCAAAGTCTAAGCTATTTATCAATGGGGTATAGATGCACAATATGACTAAAAGAGCATTCATTTTAAAGTACATTTCTTTCCTTCCTATAAAAATGTTCCATTTTGCCATTTCATACCTAAGACTTTCCCATGCCCCACCTACTGAAAGATGGTGAGAGAGGGTAAACCATTATGTAGGTTAAAGATATTCATTAGATAAGCAAGACTCACTGAGGACCACTGGCTTTTTCCTCTGAGTGAGGAAGCTTTTCTTTTTGAGAGGTGTATTTTGTGGAAATTATACAATTTTCTAATGCTAGGATTGATTTGGGTCTCTTGAGGCCTCACTACACTCTGAACTCATGGAGGCATTCAGGGTAAGATCTTAACATTTGATGTGACTGTTCCAGGAAAGAAAAAGATGGATCTCCTGCACAGAGAAAAGTTAGATGAAGGTCATATAAAATCAACCAGCAGCAGTGCAGTAATGTTCGGTCTCCTTTGTGTGCCTGATATTGATGCCCCATCTTTCAAAGCCCTATGACCACCAAGAGGACATCTAGTCTTGAGTCTTGTTTCCACTTTTGTGTTGGTAATTTTAACAAAGGAGGGTTTAAAACAATATTTTTAAAATTGGGGAGCTGAATTCGCAACTGTAGGATCCTAATTAGGACATCTTTTTTGGAAACTTGCATCAGGCACCTAGCTGCCTTAATGATGGGAGCCATATAGTGGTGTGGAGTGATATACCATGTGTATAGTCCAAGAGCTATCCTGACGTCACAGGGTAAGAAACTACACCTAGATATTATGATGCATGGTGTCCTATATATACCTAGAAGATAGATTAGGAAAGAAGGCACAGGGCAGGCAGTGGGGGTTTGCAGTCCTTCATAGATCTTACCATTTGACTAAGGACTTTGTCTACATGGTGTGTCAGTGGACACTAGCTGGGGTATAAAGTCTACTGTGCATCAGCATATCATGCACTAACCAGCCTGCATGGACCCTGCTGGTGTGCACTAAAAGTTCCCTCGTGCACTTAATTTGAAGTTTGAAATGGCAGCGTCCACATGGGCCAATTAGTACACACGAGCTGGAGTATAAATTCCAGTGCAGGCCAGCGTGTCTCGCGCACTAACGCACTGTGTAGACAAGGCCAAAAAGTAGCATGTGGCTTTGCTGGCTGGTACCCTGATGGCACTTTTTAGCTGGCACTCCAGGGCACCTTGGAATCAAGGTGTGTGGGCAGACTTGTCTAAGAAGTAGGTACCATATGACTGAACTATTCATTACAAACATTGGGTCTGCCTGGCCCCTTTGGCAGTCACTTCCACCTGTACCAAGTAGGTGTAAAAAGCTACCAGTTCAGAATGATAGGATTTTGCAGCCACTTGCACAGATATAAATGACTACACAAGGAGCAAGGCAGTGGAGAATCAAACTGGAAGGTTGTTACAATTTAGCGTCATTTTTGGTTTAGTGAACCATTCCTCAATTGATCCTGATTTCTGCAAATGTATTCATAATACATAGGCATTCTCTGATAAGTTTGGATGAATCAGTTCTATTCTAGGGCTTGTTCAGGAATTGTTTGCTTTGCATATTTGAAACTACTCTTTAATTATTTGTGAAGTGGAGTTCTGTGCCCCTGCCGATTACTGGGGGGAGGGGCATGCCCTTGCTTCCCCCTGCCCCTTGTGCATGCCCCTGCTTTTGGCAAGTGCTGAAAAAATTGCCCTCTCTGAATAGACTGTTTAAATTCAGAATTTTTCCCATAGAAGACATCTCAACATTCAGCAATATTTTATAGCACCAGCTAAAGATTTTTAGGAACTGATGTGGCAGGCATAACAATAACAAAATACACAGGTATTTGGCAGGAAATAGTTTGTGATCTTTGTACCTACCTGGTTCTGTATCCTTCCAGAAATCCTTTCCCCCCCAAGACCTACCTAACAAAACATGAAAGTTTGAATGTTCTGAGCACGTCATGCCACCCCCCCATCCCAGCTTTGAACAGAGAAGTAAGAATACATTCATTCTAGAAGTGCACAGATAGCCTATTTTCACAATGTCAGGTTTATTTTAAAATGTTCTTCATTGCAAACATTGATAACACACCCAGCAGAATTTATTGTAACCAAAGATTCAGTAATGGCTAAAAAAAGAGACAACATTCAGTGTAGTCCAACCCATGGTATAATGAAAAATAAAAAGCCAGTTTCCACAGCAAACTCCCTACAAAACCCAAATATTACTCATCTGCATTGGATTCCAGTCTGTGTTTAGTCTGCCCTTGGAATGAAGCATATTCGTCAAGAGCTTTGAGAATTGAGCTTATACATATACAGTGAAACAGTCTATAAATGAAAAGAGAACAGTGAACACTCTTTAGCACCAGTGCTTATGTGTTAGGGCTTGCATGGTTCTGCCATTGCAGGTATATTGTACTGATTCTACTGCAGAGATAGATTTTTAAAAAATTCTGTGTGGATCTGGCACTTAGAAGGCAAACCGTCCTTTGCAAGAATCTAGACATCTTTGAACCATATATTGCAGTTTGATGCCTATCTTTGAAGTGTGTGTAACAGAATAGCTTTTTAAATGTGTTTTCTTGCAAAGATAAATATTTTGCTTTGCTTTCAGTTTGCGGCATTATTAGTTACAAAAGATTTGCCTCTTGAGATCAGTGCAATTTTCTTAGTGCTATTCTAAAACTAAGCGTAAACTCTTTGTTTAAGGAGTAGAAGAGAAGACAAAATTAGTACACTCTCAGTACGTTTTGTAAATTCGTTTCTGGCAGCAATACATCTACATAAATACCATGTTCATAATTAGTGAGATGCAAAAAAAGGCTTTTGTCAGAAATAATTAAAAAGGGGTTAAATAAAAAAAAAGCAAAAAAGGAGTGTCAGATACTATACTGGAATCAAATCAGTTTGCCCAGGGAGAACCAAAGTTGTCCATTGGTTAATTTCCCAGTATTAAAATCATCCCCCTAAAGAAGCCCCCTATCTCTTTCAAGCCTTGTATCTTTTCTCATCACAGCTAGTCTCCTAGCTCCAGTACAAGCATGCTGACCATAACTCCACATTTTTTTCCATATAAGACAGAGTCCTCCCTCCAGCTGTGAGGTAGTGATTGGGTACCAGGTCACTGGGTATCAGATACCATCAAACGTAGCAATTACACATTTGTTTCCAGTTCATTGATTTCAATAGCGCAGTGGTCTTTACTGTTGGATTTCTTTGTGTGGTTCTCCGCTGGGTTTAGTTCTTGCTCCACTTGTATAGGTATGTGGTGCTGAAACGCTTTCACTGTTTCTGGTCCATGAGACTCACTCATGTTCTTCACACAACCATTTCTCTGGTAAGCCATGATTTGATGAATGCTGATGGGTTTAGTTTCACAGATCAATGGCACCTGTGTGGGAAACAGCAAGATGCTGCATATTATCACTGCTAAACACAGGCAATGAATCCCATCCTAATGATGCAGATAGGCACCTAGTGCAATTGGCAAAAAATGCCTATGCAGGTTGGACACCTAATTCCCAGTGAAAGTCAATGGGAGTTAGGTGCCTAACCTGCATAGGCACTTTTCCCCAACCCTCCCCTAGTTGCCTATTTGCATCTTTAGGCACCTAAATACTTTAGTAAATCTGGCCCTTGGTCCATCAGCAGAACTGTTGTTATCACTGGAAGTTCAACCATTCTTCAAGGCAGTATATGTCCCTTTGCTTAGAAAAGGGATGAATGGCTAAGTGAATGGCTATTTATATTCACCCTGGGCCCGATTTTTAAAGATATTTAGGCACCTAAAGATGCAGATAGATGTCTAATGGGATTTTCAGAAGCTCTACCAGCATCTTTAGGTGTCTAAATATCTTTAAAAATCTGTCTCTCCCTATTCCTTCCTGCATGAACGAGAGACAGCTAAGAAACTTAAATGTAAACAAATACAAAGAAGAAAAAAGGAAAAACTACTTATGAAACATATAATCAACCGGCAATCAGTGTTCATTGTCATAGGATTTGATCAATGCAAATAATTTAGTAAGATCCTCAAAAGAGATGAGTAGGGAAAACGCCCACAGTTAGACTACCAAGTTACAAGAGTTACAAACCCTAATGTGTCTGGGCCAGATGGAGTCATGTACAATACTGCATTATCATGGGGCTCCTCCTTATTGTCTACTGATGCTATGAGGGCTTTTGTCTTTCTCTGAAGTATAATGTAGAGGCTACTGCTGAGCCAAGACACCAGATTGAATAGACCATTGGTCTATCTATGCTTTGGTACCTCCTTGCCTCCCTGTTACCAACCTACTAGACCTCTGAGCTAACATAAGTTTTTCCCTCTGTGCTGTTTCAAAGGAAAAGAGGATTTTATTGATTGATTTCACAAGTAATGTGCTGAAATATCCTTAAAATAGAAACCAAGATGGTCTGATGGGGAAAACAATACGCAAATATTGGCAGAGGGAGGAGGTGGGCTTGCAGCTGAGACAACCTGCCCTTTGGGTATATATGACTAACTACACTAAATGTGCAGCCAAAACATAAAGACGACTAATGGTATGTTTTAAGATGGTTATTGAGTGCCAAGTAGAAAATAAATCTCCCTGCAAACAAGTTTACAATCCTTCAGGGGAATTGGGTTATATATTTGAATGGAATACGATGCTCCAGGACAGAGTTTTAAGAACCTTCCTCCAAAGGAAAATAATAGTACTAAATACTGTAATAAAATGTCAGGAGTCCTGTATTCGTCAGAAGGTGAGACTAGATGATCATAATGTTTGTTTCTGGCCTTATAATGGATTAAATATGTTTCTGTTAGTCTGTATGCTTCAAAAAGGCTCCTAGTTTAGCCAAGGTTTTAAGGGCTCCATCCTGTGATCAATGGGAGTTGAGGGTGCTCAGCACCTCTCAGTAGAAGACCCTAGCTAACAAAACATGAAAGTCTGAATGTTCTGAGCACACTGTATCAAGCCGTGACAATGGGATTCTCCAGAAAGATTAGGCAGTAAAATGGGAGAAATGATCAATAATAATTTACTATTCTTATTTGTATTATTTAGTTAAGCTCTGCATGAGCTGGATGCTATGCAAGACCTAGAAAAACACACAGTCCTGCCCCATGAAGAGCGAGAGAGAACCACTCAGTTACAAGCTGTCCTGGCTGAGCAGAGGAAGTTTATTGGGGGCACTCCAATTAACAGACGTGATTGGGAACTAACACTTAGGTGGACTAGTAGCAGTAGGGCTGGTAGAAGAAATCTGATTTAGAAAGGGATTTGAATGAACAGGGGTCACCTTTTGGACCAGGAGTGGGCGTTCCAGGTGTAAGGAGAGGCATGGAAGAAAACACCAAGAGAAGAGTGGGAGAAGGAAACAAAGGGAGTAGAGCACAGGGACTGTGAGAAGAAGTAAGAGGAAAGAAAAGCAGAGATGTAAGCAGGGGCTTGTATGTGATGTAGGAGGGGTGAAGATGCCAGTGGAGGGATTTTAGAAGGGAGTAACATGTTCGCAGTGTTGGAGGGAGGAAGATTATTTTAGCAGTGGGTGTTGTGAGCAGTTCTACCATATTCACTGTGATCATGAACATACTCTTCATTTGCCCTTTTCTGCACATGCACAAAGATGGTTGCCATCTTGCTTCTGGTCATAATTTCACAATCTGATTTTTTGTGCCAGAGTGGCTTTTTGCATGATCTGATTTTTATTTTTTTTTTAAAAAGCATTGTCCCAAAACTTCACAAGAAAACAAAATGTTGGGAGTTGTGAACTAATCCAAAATGGAAAGAGAAATGTCATGGATAAAATTTCATGGAAAAAACTTCTGACTTTTGTAGAGCTCTATTTACACCCCTGGCCCCATTTAATTCTTATATACGTATTCCTGAGGGTCCTACATGTGGCACATGGCATTTTGTGCAATGCGCTATAGAGCCCACAACATAGTGTTCTGGGTTTTCTAGTGGTACAGTATTCAAACAAATACCTTGCACTGTAGGGTCATACTCTTGGGAATGACTTTAAAAAGCCATGACTCTGACACTACCTGCTTAGTTAGGTGATGGTGCACAGTGATGAAATCCAACTGCTATCCTATATTTGGAGATACTTCCTTTCCCCACCTCCAGAGTTTAAAATATCATCCCTCATTAAAGGGCAACAATCAATTGTTTAAACTCCATAATGTATCTTCTGTACTTTCCTAAAAAAAAGGTAAATCCTTTACACGAATGCTACAAATATTACCTACTTTTGCATTTTGATCCATAGCCTAATTTTGTTCTTTCCATTAATATAAATTTAATCCAGAATAAATGAATGTGAGAAGTTGATGTTTAAAATATTTTTATACTGACAAGGAGTTCATTGCTCCAGACTGACTCATTTTGTCTTGTTCTTACCTCATCACCATCCTTGGTGAACTCCTTTCTGCAGACATGAGCCATGATTCCAGCAGCGAGGGCATCTCCCAAGACATTGATCATTGTTCTAAATCTGTCTCTGACAAACAAAACAGTGGTGTTAGGTGACAGGTGCTCCATCTTGGAAATAGTCATACCTGCAACAGGTACATACTGATTAAACATTTTAAATATTTAGAAAAAATCAACTCAAGTATAAGCATTGCTGTTTTCTCCACAATCTGTGAGCTATTTGCCTCTATTAATAGTATTGTATTTGAGTATTTAGATATTAAAAATTCAGAATATTGTCTGATTTGGGGACTGATCCTGCAAAATGCCAAGTTCCTCAACTCAAGTGAGTTGAGGGCAATCAATATCTTGCAGGTCCCTGATAAATGAAGAATCACAGCACCCAGAATGCTGGATAAGGAGATCACTGTGTGTAGTACAGTCTGCAATTTGCCTCTTACTCTCTTCCAGAACAACATACCCAAATAACAATGCTTTCCTAGCAATATCAAACTAACGGGAAACAGTCAACTCATATCACACTCCTGTCTGAATACACCTTACCTGCTATTGTTACAAGTAACACTTAAGACTAGGACAGAAAGAAATGAGAGAGAATATTTTCAGTTTATTGACTCTGTGCATTTGACAGCATCTTGTGTATAATAGATTTCACGATTCTCATATCCTGGGATCAATTTCAGTGTTCTCCCTGTTTAGTCAGTTAATCAATCTGTTTCTCCCTGTTTGTACAGGTCTCTCACACAGCAATGCTAAGAAAAAAATATTTTTTAAAAATGGATTGTAAAACCACAAATATTGATGGGACTCACTGACAAGGGTAGTATCTGAAACTACTTTTAATACATTATTTCCAAGTGACAATACACCTCTACCCTGATATAACGCGACCCGATATAACACGAATTCGGATATAACGCGGTAAAGCAGTGCTCCGGGGGGTGGGGGAGCTGCGCACTCCGGTGGATCAAAGCAAGTTCGATATAACGTGGTTTCACCTATAACATGGTAAGATTTTTTGGCTCCCGAGGACAGTGTTATATCGGGGTAGAGGTGTATTTCAAGTTAGAGAGACAAGGTAGGTGTGGTAATACTTCTCCCACCTTGTCTCGTTTATATCCTGGGACCAATATGGCTACAACTACACTGCATGTATTTCAAACTAACCGTATCCTTTTGTGAGTGAAAGACATTGAAAACTGTATCATATTGGTAACTTAATTTATGAATTTGTATAATAAAACTGAGATTCAGAATCATTCAGATGTTTGGCTTATAAAAGTGAATGAAGGTCCACTATCATACTACTCAGATTTCAAAGCATATAGAACACAGTGGATTTAAACTCTATGGGCCAGACTTTTCATACACTTTATGCATGCTTAATTTGTATGCCTAATTTGCAAGCCTAATTAGATGCACCTGCATGCAGTTATCCAAATTACATCTACAATTACAGTAACTACACATGAAAATTGCATGTCCACTGCACTTGAAAATCTGGACCTAGATGTGTCTATCCCTCTTAGCCTTAACTTACTGCTTTTGACTCTGCTTTGATGAAGAGCTTCACAAGTAAAAGTAAAATGCAAAAATATAGTTACAGCAGGTTTTTGCAGGAGGTGCTATTACAGTCTTACAAGTTTTTTCTTAGCTTGTGAACAAGTTTTGACTCTTGGAAAGACATGTTGGATCGTTAGTTTTGGATTCTGCCTAGAGGCACTTTGAGTAAGAAGAAGCTATTTTGGGGTCTGATAAGAGGGTATATGTAATCAGATACAAAACTTGTACTCAGCATTTTAACAAAGTAGGTAAGAAGTGTGTGGGGGGGTTTTCTTGGGCACTGGATAAAATTATTAAATTCACGTACCCACTAAGGTTACCTAAATGAGTTGTTGTACAAGTAGTACAACTAATGCATTGTAATGGAGATTTCAGTACTATCAGATCACTTAAGCAACCTTTATGTTTTTCTACCCCCAAATGTAATGATGAAAATATTTGTAAAGCTAACCACAATATAAACAGATCAGTTCACTTTGCATCTATAGGTTTATGAAACTGCCAAGCACTAGTCCAAGAAATGTAAGTATGCCCTTCTCACTCAAGGTGACCTGCAAAGGAAAAAAAAATTGGGCATGCACCCGTCTTTGATTTTTGTATAGTGTAGAAAGAGCCTGAAGTGGTTTTTTGTTGTTGTTTGTTTTAAATTTCTGCTGGTTTTACACTAGAAATTCAAGTCTTGTCTAGGCTGAATGGCTCTGATGACTGGATAAATAGTGAAATGGTGACTTTACAAGTATTGAGGCAGAACTGAGTAATTGAGAGGGGAAGAGCTTTTTAGTCAGAATGTTTAAACACCTTGTTTTTGTTGAGCTTTATTAACAATTAAAGAATGGCTTTGTTATAGATTCAACACCCTTGCCCTTTAAAGGTTAGAGGTCACAGTAAACATTCCTGAAACCTCCCAGAAGTTCTCCAGCAAAACCAAGAAAGGCCAGATTTGACATTCCTGATATTTTTGAAAGTAAAAAATAAGTGTAAAAAAATACTAAACCTTCAGGCTGTCTAAGCGTCATACAGAAACAAAAAAGGGCACAAGCCCAACTTTTTTTCCCTAATACTTCATAAAGTACTTTCAGTGTTGTAAGTTTAAATAAAATACAATGAATTTGTAATTGCACTTTTGTAGCATCTTGTGCAATGGATCTTTATTGTATTAAGAGGAATCATGAAGAAATGTTAAATTGTAGGACTTATTTAGAATAAAAGAAAAGCTGCTATTGTAAATAGAGAGAGGGTATTATATCTACTGGTATTATATTTATATAATCAGAACTGTTCAACTATGGCCTCATCTACACTGCAAAATGTTATCATGTCTGAGCATGAATGCCAACAGTTGAGTTAACTGATAAAATACTGAACTATTTAGATTATCTCTGTAGACCTGGCCTGTGCATTATCAGAGTTGAGAACTGAACTGCTCGTAATCTAGATACCAAAAACTTGAACAGTTTTGAATAATGAAGGATATGAAAGTTGAAATCTGCTCATGGACAATTCACAAAGAAAGAGCTGAAATTCAAAACAAATGACTGTATTTGTTATTAATTCAGCTAGCTCTGGCCATAGACTCTCTACTGCTAATGAAGAGTCTCCGTTAGTTTAGGTGCTTTCTCGAGTTCTATCCCTGCTGTCTCTGTGAAGTTCCCAGTGATTATGATGTGCAGAAGTGACAGCTGTGACGCCCTAAGCGTCTATGGATTGACATGCAGAGTACAGAAAAACAACTTGATTTGCAGATGGAAGGAAGGTTCAGACACTAAGTTACTTACAATGCCCAGTCAACTGCAATAATTAAAGTGATGTCATCGGTAGGCAGCCCAACTGATGTCAGAACAATGACCATAGTCACGAGGCCAGCTTGTGGGATCCCTGCAGCACCGATGCTGGCAGCTGTTGCTGTGATACTTGAAACAAGAAGAGGAACAATAAGATTTAACAGCCATATCACATGGCTGGAAATAACACACAGTAACAACGTATCTCTACCTGACTGTTTCTGGACCCGAATCACTCACACACAAACCACTGCAACAGGAGTTTATGAACTGTGATTAGAAATCAGCCAGATGGCTAGAATGGGGCACATTAGCCTGCTACACTTTCATCTTTTATCCCTACAGCCAAGTAGGTGAGCTCCAGTGGTCAGATTCTGCGCTGCACCTCTAAGTCATAGCATAGAACTTCTGACCTAAGGGAAGGGAGGGCTGCTAAGGTGGCTTTAAGCTACTTTTGCACCTTCCTGATTCTAGGCCGCTTTGCAGCCTTCAATGTAATTTGAAGAGTTGTGGGGGCCTGTCTCAGTGATGTCAGCCTGTTCCCAGAATCTCTTCAGTGCTGCATACTACAGACTTGCAGTTGATATACACCCACCCTCAGTGTAAACCCTATGGCAAGGAACGAACCTAATAGATGTTGTCTGTAGGTCCTGCACCAAGGGAACCCTCTCTGGCCAATCTTTTTATGCTGTTCTAGCCCTTCTAGACAGCATATATGGGCTGGAGTAGGGGTGAGGCTCTCATCCTAGATCCTGGCTTCATCTATTTGGGTCTAAGTATGAAGCAAGCAGGAATGATTTCATCCTCCTCTTATGTTTCTGGAAAATAGAAACCAGTCACTACTCCTGTTTGATTCTCATATTTTTCAGCCAGGCAGGAAGAGGGCAGGGGGACCTGGCAGACTTAAATTCCATCCTCTGGAAAAGAGAGGATAGTTTTGTGATTAAGAAACTAGGCTGGACCTCAAGACATCTGGATTCAATGTGTCTCTGCCACAGACTTCCCATGTGGCCTTGGGCAAGTCACTTAGTTTCTATATCTCTCAGTTCCTCTAATATTTCCTGTCTCCCATCCTTTGCCTGCCTCATCTACTTAGTCTGTAAGATCCTCAGAACAAGGACTGCCGCTCACTACGTCTTTGTACAGTATTTAGCAGGAGTGTCAGTCTCCAATCTTGGCTGGGGACTCTAGGCTCTATCACAATACAAATATTGAATGAATGAACTGAAAACTTCATTTTAATTTGACACTGAGTATTGAACCAAATGTCTGACTTCAAATAAGAAATGGGACTGAGTCAGAGTGTTTGGATCATGATCTAGGTGAGACAAAGCTTAGGTGTTTTCAGATTGAGGGTACCATTTTGAGTTCCTCTTCCCCATGTTCAGTGGGTGGGAGTCTCAGATCCAGGATTCTAGTTTGAGACCATCTCTGATACAAATATTAGTTTCCATGCAGACTTAAGCTCCCTACTACATATTTGTTCGGTGTTATATTTAATTAGTACTGTTTTGGAAAATGGATTCCCTTTTCCAGGAGCATAAATGATTGGGTATGTTCTTGGAAAGAGACAGATGGGAGGAAGAGAGCTAGGCCAGCTACTAGAAAAAGACAAAACATAAATATAAAGACAGTAAGTGGGTGACTTACTAAAGGAAATAGTAAGTAATAACCATCTGCGTTGATACAGTACCTGTCATCCCATGATTTCAAAATTCTTTACAAACATTAGTTAATTAAGCCTCAAACTATTATTATCCCTATTTTTCCAATGAGGAAACTGAGGTACAGAGATGTTAATTGACTTACTCAAACCCACACAATGAATCAATGGCACTAGGAGTCTTAGCTTTCCCACAATACATAAATAAATTCCTTATGTGGGCAGAGAGAGAGTGAAAATTGAGATTTATAAGCCATTTGAAAAAAATTAAAGCTTGTATGGCATTTGGATACCATGGTGGTGTGCCTAGCCTAAATAGAAAGGAATGTGATCTCAATGTACAAAATGGAAATGAAATTCAGTGGTGAATGTTACAGGTTCCCTGGACAGCTGATCAGGACACCAAACTATTTCAGAATAGAACCTCTGTGACTGGGTTGCCAACCAGGATTTAGACCTGCTCCTGCTCCCATTAAAGTCAGTGGTAAAACTACCAGTGACTTAACTGGAAGCAAGTATAGGGCCCTTAATTAGTAAGATCAGGGAATTCTGCTGTTGCTCATGCTATTTTTCAGGCCAACTTCACACAGTCAGCCACTAAACAGTGGCCCCAAATAGAGATGTTTGTTGGCATAATTACATTAAAAGGAAATTGGCAAGGCTAGGAGAGTGTCTTTAGTTCTTTCACTTCTACAGAGATGGCCTCAACAAGCCCCTGCAATCTTAGCCCCAGATCTCAATCCAGGATTGCAGCTCAACCCTATCTTCATAATAGGCCGAGTCAAATAAATAAATAAATAAATAATCAAACCAGAACATCCTGAAATTTGGGAATGTTCAGGGTGGATCCAGATTTCAAATCTCCCAGCGCGGGAGCATCTAAATCTAGAGAGTGTTTGTCCCATCATAGACCAATGATGTTTAGATTCAGTGGTGGAATGCAAGCTTAGATTTTGGTGTGGGGCCCGTCACTGTTAACGATCTGTTTTCTCCCTCTCTTTCCTTCCATTTTACCCTTGATTTCCCCCCTCTCTTTGATTTGTTTTTTAATCTTCCTATGTCCCTTTCCTCCTACTCTGGCTTTACTTATATCCCCTTATTTATTGGCATGAAGCCTGTGCTTGGCACATAAGCAGACATGGTTCTGCTCCGAGGAGTTTACAACATACATTCTTTCCATCTCCCATCATCCTTCTTGTTCTCTAATCTTCCAAATCACCCTTCCCATCTGCCTCTTCCATTTGGATGATTTTTATAACATACCACTTGTTTTTATCTTTGTTCTGGACCCATCTCTAATTAAAGTGTAACTGAATTATAGATCACAAAGGCTAAGGGTATGTCTACACAGCAGCTGGGAAGTGTGATTCCCAGCTTGGATAGACTTACATGTGCTAGTTCTGCATGAGCCGGTGTGCTAAAAATAGCAATGTGGCCTCGGCATCATGACAGGCAGCTTGGGCTAGCCACCCAAATATGTACTCAGGAGGGTGGCCAAGATTGCACTCAGGTGACTAGGCTAAGCCCCCTCCCATGACATTGCAGCCACGCACTATTTTTAGCATACGCTAGTTTGAGCAGAGCTAGCACATGTGTGGCTACTTGGGCTGTGAAATGTTTCTCCCAGCTGAGTAGACATATCCATAGTCCTGCACGTGACCATTCTCACTTTTAGTACAGGGCGAGAAGGCAACAGCTCATATGGGCCAGATTGATGTCTTTTTCTAATTTGACCAAACTTTCCCATTAATTCATAAGCAGACCCCAGTTATAGGAAGAAGCTAATTGAAAAAACTCTCTTGCTGTTGTCATTCAGGTCTTATACACACTAGAACTGAAGATGTGCAGGCCACAACAGTGTAAACATGCCCAGATATGATGGTGATGAGGTCAGAGGGTAGATGGTAGGTAGGTAGATTTCTAATGTGGTCAGGCATTACTCATTATATGAATGTTTTTCTAATCATTCATTCCTTGCTGGAAACCTGCAGGTTTCACTCCTGAGGCATTCTTTGGCAGGCAGTGAAATTATTCTGGCAATAGTTAACTGGTTGGAATTTTTTTTTCTATTTAGGATTGGTTATGCTATTTTCAAGAAGAAGGTATTAAATTATAAAATAAATTGATGGAGATATCCTGTTTCCTAGAACTAGAAGGGACCTTGAAATGCCTTCCCTAGCAGGACCAAGTACTGATTTTGCCCCAGATCCCTAAGTGGCCCCCTCAAGGATTGAACTCACAACCCTGGGTTTAATAGGCCAATACTCAAACCACTGAGCTATCCCTCCCCTGTGTTTAAAATATAGAATCTATAGTTAGTGCTCTCTAGCCAGTGAGAACTTGCTTGTTATTAAATTTGCTTTTACAAGCAGCAGTGGAAGTAATTTTTAAAACCTGAGCTACATAATGATTTAGAGGAAAACTACACACAGTGTATGTTATTTCTTTTCCTATTATATTTCCTGTCTCAAGTAGCCTTCCACCCAAGCTGTTCAGCACTTCCTGAATGTTTGCCACCTCTCTTTCAGAAGGAAGGGATAATTAATTATTCCAGTTTTAGCTTAAGGCTGACAAAACCCCAATGAGAAAAAATAGGACTTTTTTTTTTTTTATAAAACACACACAGAAAATATGTGGAGTGAGACTTTGTGCTGCACCCCTAAGAGGCTCAGCACAGAATTTACAGGCCAGGGGTTGAGGAAACTATGATGGCTTTAAACCACCTTTGTGCGTTTCGCATGCTGGGGGCTGAAGAGGCCCATTCTGTAACTTAAATAGCCCTGGGGGTGTAAATTACAGCAGCCTCCTTGGGGTTGCCCTATGGGCCATGCAGTGGAATCTCTCTGCCATGCTTCATTCCTGTTGTGCCTGGCATCCCCCTTTTTTATGGAGACCTCTGAGGGGTCCTTGGGAAGCAACCTTACAGCTGTCTTCCGTACTGCCTGCGCTTGATGAATCCTCCCCTGGTCCGCTGTGCTACTTAGGGTTGCTGATTGCTGCACTGGCCCTCCTGTGGTGTAAAGGCCCGAGCGCTTTGCTGAGGAGCTTACCATTTAAGTTTACAATGTTGAAAGTTATTTGTGGAGGGAAGGAGCCGGTGTGTTCTTAACATCCCCATCCTATGCACTGGAAGTGCATCCCCAACAGCACAGGGATTTGGAGGGGTTCGTTTTTTATAGGATTCAAGGGGGGAAAATTAAACACTGTGAGCAACAAAGTTGTAATCCTAAGTGAATGAGCTACAACTGGCCTAAAAGCGAAGGATTTTAAAAAAGCCAGTTTAACCAATTGAAATGCGATATATTTCTCTGTTCACGTCTGTTTTGATAGTGCTAATAAGATTTCCCTCCACACTGGCCCTGATCTTACAGGAAGCTTTGAACTGAACATTGCAGAGGCAGTAATGTGCTTGATACACAAATGAGAGAACATCACAGATTTAATGAGTCAAATGGAAAGGTTGCTGGGTTTTGGGGTTTATACCTTATAGTAATAATCTGTCCAAAATCCAGCTCATAATTGTTTACTTGAGCAATAAAGATTGCTGCCACCGCTTCATATAGGGCAGTTCCGTCCATATTGATCGTGGCCCCAACAGGCAGCACAAATCTGGCAATCCTTCTGTCAACATGGTTATTCTCCAACAAGCACTTGAAAGTTATAGGCAATGTGGCTGAGCTGCAAAACATCCAAAACAAAAACCAAACACATGTTGGAAGCTGTTTTATCCTCAGGGAATAACATTAAAAGCAGCAAACTCATCTATCTTCCCCTGCATATAGATCATATTCAATGCTGTATGCATTCAAGCACTATTTCCTATCTTCGCTTCTGTCTGCTTATGTATCGGGCCCAAATGGCTTCACTGATAATGGGAGTTTTGTCATTGGCTTCTGTCATAAACATACAGCTAAGGGTAGCATAAAATCCCTCCTTTACCTGTAAAGGGTTAAGAAGCTCACATAACCTGGTTGGCACCTGACCAAAAGGACTAATGAGAGGAGAAGATACTTTCAAATCTGTGGGGAAAGGTTTTTGTTTTGTCTCTCCTCTCCGGTCAGCGAGGAACCAGGGAAGGGAAAATACATCTCCTAAAGCCATATCTGAACTAAGCATCTAAGATTACAAATTGTAAGTAATAGGAAGGAAATGCGTTAGATTGTCTTTTGTTTTAGCTTGTGAATTTTCCCTAGGCTAAGAGGGAGGTTTATTCCTGTTTTTTTGTAACTTTAAAGTTTTGCCTAGAGGGAAATCCTCTGTGTTTTAAATCTGATTACCCTGTAAAATTACCTTCCATCCTAATTTTATAGAGGTGCTTCTTTTACTTTTTCTGTATAATAAAATTCTGCTTTTAAGAACCTGATTGGTTTTTAGTGTCCTAAAAACCAAAGGGCTGGTCTGTGCCCACTTTGTTAACCTATTTAGTTGGTATATTATTCTCAAGCCTCCCCAGGAAAGGGGGTGAAGGGGTTTGGGGGGATTTTGGGGGAACAGGAACTCCAAGTGGTTCTTTTCCTTGAATCTTTGTCTAACTCACTTGGTGGTGGCAGCGATACCATTCCAAGGACAAGGAAGAATTTGTGCCTTGGGGGAGTTTTAACCTAAGCTGGTAGAAATAAGCTTAGGGGGTCTTTCATGTGGGTCCCCACATCTGTACCCTAGAGTTCAGAGTGGGGAGGGAACCCTGACAGCTTCTGTGAGAGCAAGAGCAAGTCCGTTGTGTTTAATGCGCACAAGGCACTTGAGCATGTGTATGCAAATTCTGCTTTGCACTGTTACGCAAGAGACAATGATTCAGTTCCCACTCTACAAATTTTTAAATCAGTATTGGATGTTTTTCTTAAAAGTATGCTCTAGTTCAAACAGCAATTAATTCAGAAAGTTCTATGGCCTGTGTCATGCAGGGGGTCAGAGTAGATTATCACAATGGTTCCTTCTGGCCTTATAATCTATAAGGTAGAAAGCAAGGGCTGGAGGTGCCGCAGAAGCCATAGTGTATGTTTAGTCACCAAAGGGTCAAGGAACGAAAGTGCCTCATGCAGTTGTGATACCTCTGGAAACAAAACATCACTGTTGATACTTTCAGAAGGAAATTCCACCCCATCCTCGTTAGACAGAAAGCTGATGGCCCTGATGATAAGCTTTGAAGCAGGGTAAGATATGAAGCAGGGGTGGGCAAACTTTTTGGCCCAAGGGGTCATCTGGGAATAGAAATTGTATGGTGGGATGTTAATGCTCACAAAATTGGGGTTGGGGTGTGGGAGGGGGTGAGGGCTCTGGTTGGGGGTGCGGGCTCTGGGGTGAAGCCAGAAATGAGGAGATCAGGGTGCGGGAGCGGGCTCTGGGCTGGGATGGAGGAGTGGGGTGTGTTGGGGGGTGAGGGCTGGGGGTGTGGGCTCTGGGGTGGAGCTGGGGATGAGGAGTTTGGGGTGTAGGAGGTGCTCTGGGCTGGGACCAAGGAGTTCTGAGGGCGTGAGGGGGATCACAGCTGGGACGGGGGTTGGGGTGAGGCTCAGGGGTGCAGGCTCCAGGTGGCGCTTACCTCAAACAGCTCCTGGAAGCAGCAGCATGTCCTTCTCCAGCTCCTACATAGAGGCGTGGCCAGGGAGCTCTGCACACTGCCCCATCTGCAGGCACCACTGCTGCAGCTCCCGTTGTAGTGCTGGAGGGGGCCATTGGAGCGTGTAGGAGCCAGAGAGGAGCCCCTGACCCTGCTCTCTGGATGGAGTGCCGGAGCGGGGCCATGCCACAGCTTCCGGGAGCTGCGTGGAGCGACCCTGATCCTGCTCCCCGGCTGCAGCACCAGAGTGCCAGAGTGGGGCAAGCCCCACGCCCCACTCCCCAGCAAGAGCTCAAGGGCCAGTTTAAAATGGCCCGCGGGCTGTAGTTTGCCCACCCCTGATGAAAAGCAAGGATCTCCTCACGGCTCCGATAGGGCTAGAGGACATGTCTCAGGCCCACCCCATCTCCCTTCAGGCATACAGTAAATAGTGCAGTTTTATTAAAGTGCAAGTCTGATCCTGTGCCTACACAGGATTTCTCCTCCTGCTTATCAAAGTTAAGGGCCTCAGCTCCTACTAACAATGGGAGTTTTGAACACAGACTGAGGACAGTGTACGCCCTTAAGACTGTGCCAGTGCCTACTGAGTACTGACACCAAACCAAAAATAAAATACTTGTTTAGGCAACAATTCATAATGGTTACACAGTAAACAGGATTATTTAAAAAACAGGTTACTCCTTGAGCTAAACTCTCCAAAACTCTCTCCTCCCAGCCCTCCAAGTGAATTTAGTGTTGGTGAAAGATGTCAGATAAATAGCCCTGGGGACTGAAACCCTCTATTGTATCTGATCTGTGGACAAACAAAGTGCAAGGTTCCTAAACCATGATGAACTGGTGGGATCACTTCTGTGGACCAGTGAAAGTACAGTTGAGTGTCTGTGCCTGCTCATTCCTTACCCTCTCTGCTGATGCTGCAAACAAAGAAGCCAACTGGGACAGAGATATCTGTGCACTAAGAAGATTTAGGGCTGGCCTATACTGGGAACTTACATCAGCATAGCTACATCTCCCAGGGGTGTGGATTTTCAACACTAGGTTCTTGGATGAATTCTTCTGTGAGTATAGCTACTTCCTCTCGGCAAGGTGGATTACCGACACCAACGGGAGAACCCCCCCGTCAGCCTAGGCAGTGTCTACATTGAAGTGCCTCTGCAGTGCTGTGGTAGCAGTTTAAGTGTTGACATACCCGGAGTCAGAGACCACCGACTCATTTCACACACACCACTAAGCAGCCATATAACTGTAGCACCTTTTGATCCCTAGTGAGCTGGAGAACAGCTTAGAAATCACAAACCTGAGATTGGCTAGGTTGGGGGCAAATTGAAATTACTGCTCCTGATTGGCCAAGAATTGCACACATCCTATTTTTGTTCTCTCTTCTCCTCTTCCTTGTCCTTTACCACATCCTGCTTGTTCATCTCATCCATCAGTTATGTCTTGTCTCTTTGATTGTAAACTCAATCGAAAAGACAGGGCAGGGTCTATCATTTGCAATAGATTTGTACAGCGCCTAGCACAATGGGGCCCTGACCTGGTTGGCCTCTAGGTGCTACTGGAATATAAATGTAAAACAGAAACCAACATCTTATAATGGACAGTTTTAGGGAGTTCAACCATAGGCATAGCTGCCAATAATAATGAATAATGAACTTAAAATCCATTATTACCACTCTTGAGCTACTTAGAGTTCTGCAGTGACATCCACCCCTTTTATAAAAACATCTCTTGCAACTCAACAGCTTCTTTTACAGTGAATCCTTGTGTTTCTTTGTATGGAGAGGAGGGGAAAATGTTTATTCTTTTTTCAAAGTTTTTACATTATTATAAGTTTTAATGCATCCAGAGGGCACAACATGTTAAGAACAATCCTTCACCACCCTTTCTCACATTACAGACTACTTACCAAATGCCACATTAAGAATAATTAAAAAGTCCCACTAAAGATGAGGTAAGAGCCAAATGTTGTCTTGCAGTTAGGATATACTGGTGGTAGTTTGCGAAACTGTATGTTCAGACAGACAGCAGCCCACTCAGAAGAGCAGAATAAAACTTGAAAATTCTACTTCATGCAGGGTTTATGTGAACCTTTTCTTCTTGTTTCACATCCTTAAACTTTGCTTTCAGTTTCAGGCTCAAACAAATCTGAAAATTAAAGCAAAACTGAGCAAAACCTACAATTTTTAATTATGGGGCCTATTTTCAGTCCAATAGGTTATAAAGCCACTGATAAGACATGAAGCTACTGAGTTTTGCATGGTTTCAATTGGGAACCATAGACTGTGCTAGGTTCCCTTGAAAATTGGCCCAAGTTCAATCAAAAGGATCACTAATCTCTGAAGGCCTGTCCTAAACTTTGCAGTTTTAAATGCAACAGAGTCTCCTGTGGCACCTTTAAGACTAACGGATGTATTGGAGCATAAGCTTTTGTGGGTGCATGCATCCGACGAAGTTGGCATTCACCCACGAAAGCTTATGCTCCAATACACCTGTTAGTCTTAAAGGTGCCACAGGACTCTCTGTTGCTTTTTACAGATCCAGACTAACACGGCTACCCCTCTGATACGTGGCAGTTTTAAATGAAACTCAAATCTAGCATTTTTCACACCCCTCAGTGATGTAGCTGTGCTGATCTAACTTGTTGGTGTAGACCTGACCTGAGTGTTAGTGAAAGCAGCTTTGGGGGTCTAATGTCAAATGTTGAGGAAACTGTTAGGTTTTAACACTTAACCCATACCTTGAGGCTAAATCTAAAGCACTGTTTTTAAATAGCTAAATATTCTTCAGATTTCCTGAAGCCATTAGTAAAGAGAGGAGGCATCTTGTCCCACTCAGGACTGTATTACTGACAAGCAATTGCAAAACAGCTATAGGTTTATCCCACTCCATTTTAGTGATTGTACAGGGGCAAGGATTGAATACAAACCAATATTTCAGTTATGCAAAGCGCTAATGTAGGCCACAAAGAAATAGAAGAGCCAGTCTCTATAGAAAAAGCTCCTCCAGCTGTTTAGCCCTGCCTGTTTATCTTGCAAATGAATCCTAATTCTTATTATTGCTCCAGAAAGTCAACAAGCTGACTTAATCAAGAATTAAGTTACACCCCCTTTTGTTAAATCTGTCTTTAATTTACACTGCACAAGAGCCAAGGTCTCAGAGTTTCATAAGAAGCAAAAGCCCCTTGAAATGTTCACATTTTATTTACACTCTGTGTGCAGGGGAAAAGAGAACTGCTTCTTTTGATGGGATGCACTATTGAGAAGATGCTGCCTTTGATTCACTGACGCTGTAGAAAGATGACCATGGAGAAAAAAAGACCTCTACATGTCCTAGGGAAATTATAATCAAACCAAGGGGCATTCTATCTATTCGCCAAATTCTGTCCTTCACACTGCGAGAGGCGCCTGGGTGGAGGAATCGTAACAGTGACAGATGTTCCCTGAGCCAAGCTGACTAAACAAGGCAGGATGGCTCAGAGGGGCCAGGCTACAGCATACTTTGGACCACACCTCATTGCTGCACCTCCCTTAGTGCCTGTCACCAAAGCCAAACAATGTCCCAGGGCCTCAGAGCCTGGGATCAACACCCAAACTAGCTGGCCTCACCCTTTTGGGGCTATGGAATGCTACCTAGTATGTCACTGGGACCCCCGCCAAGCATGTAAGGAAACAAATACATGTTCTACTATGGTCCTGTATGGGTGCACTGTTTGGGGGAATAAGGAGGAGGGTAAAAGAAACTTCTGCCCTTTCTGCCCTCCACCAATATATATGTGCAAAGAAGTCAGAATTTTGCCCTATATGTTTGACATTTCCATACAAATGCTAAGCATGTCATTGGCATCAAAAGTGATAAAACTGGACAGCACATGGGGACTGATTGTTGGATGGAGAACCCCTCACTTATAGGTTATGGGTTCCAGTTATGCTTAGGTCAGTGAAGTCGTTGCAATGAGATGACTGTTTGGTGGCTTACAGTTCCTGTAGTGGACAGGTGCTCACATCCCAATGCTACCAGCACCATTTCCACAAAGTGGCACCCTTACTTGCAGTCTTGGTTGAGGTGCCAAGAACTAAATTAGCTATGGGGAATGACCCTCAGAAAGGATCCTTGAAAAACAAAGATAAGGCAAATTAAGGAGTCGGGGTGGGGAGGCTTGCGCTGGCACTGCCTTGTTTTACCTGATTTGTGGTTAGCTAGATGTATTTAGATTCCTGATCTATCATTCCATCATCTTTCACTAACACTAAATTCAGTAAAAAGATGAATTATCCACTAGAGTCTCACTAAGCTTTGTCAGTCTACATTAGTGTTGCTACATATAAAGAGCCAGGTGAAGAATAATTTACTTTTTGGCCATGGCTTTATCTAGTATAATCTGTATTTAAAACACTTCATCCTTCCCATCTGCACTCTCCCACTCCCATTTGTGTGTCTTGTCTACCTGTCGTATCCTGTCTGACACTTAGAGTGGAATGGAGACTATCTTTGCTAGGTATTTGTACAGTGTGGCCTTGATCTTTGAGTGGGTTTTCCAAGTGCTACCATAATAACTAATAGTAATAGGCAAGGAAAACAGCTGGCCCTTGACATGAACAGGGAAATCTCCCAAGAGTGATTTGTCTCACTTTTTGTGCACGGTATGTCTTTTCTATAGTTATGATCTTTAACTAAAGAAATCTTTCCACACCCGGTGGTGGCTGGATTTAATACAAGAACACTGATTTTCAGTGTTCTGTCTATCATTAGATGTAGGCATGCACTGATGCAGAAACATACGGTAGAGACACATTAGTAGGCCAACCTTTTGTTCTGCTTTAAAATGATCTGATAATCCAATGCCTGTATTATTAATATTAATATGTTGCCTTTGTGACAAGTATTACTTAATGAGATACAGATGTGATGACTGTCAGGAGAAGCAACTTTACTTTCCAAAACCAATTATTTGTGCATGTTCTTTTGGCAACAACTCAGTTATGTGCAGTATCTATTCTTCTCACTGTAACCAAGGTGAAAAGTTCAACTATCTCATCACAAGATGCTACCATTTAAGAGGAAAAACACCAAATAATGTATTGCTTTTTTTAAAAAGTCTACATTGCACTTGCAAAAAAATGCATCTGTTGCTGCAAACGGGCAATTGTACATGCAGCATACAAAGCTATGCACAGAGTCATTTGAGAATGTGCACAATTTTCTGCTTTTGTCTGCAATGCCAGTGCAGACTATCGAGGAAGGCTGTGTAAACACAAAGCACAATTTAGACATTTGGGTCTGTAGTTTGGTCACTAGAAATCAGGCCTGACTTTTGCAATATATCTGTGACTTATGATTTTGGTACATTTTAGAAAAGAAACTTTGGAAAATTCATGATATCATGACCAACCCGTACATTTAGAGACTAAACTACAGAGAAGGTAGCTAATACTTGAAGAATGATCTGATGGGCTCAGAGATAGAGGCAGACAGGTGATGAGAGAAACCAAAAATAATACGAATAGGAAGAAATAATGACCTGCTTCAATCAAAAGAGGAAGTAGCTGTTTAGAAAGCAATGAGGCAGAAAAGATCAGGGGAATAATGCATTGGCTATGAACTCACAAATGTGAAGGAAGAGAATCTACTGTACGACAAAGGAAGTAACTGTCCTATTTTATAAAGCCCCAGTATGACCACACTTGGTAATTATGGGAATCTAACCTGGTGAAAAATGCCATTATCTTTCTACAGTACAAACTGGAAGATGAGGCAGGAACACTCTTTTCCTAGAGCTGAGAAAGGTAAAACAATGAGAGGCACAAGTCCTAAAGAAGGAAAAATACAGGATGAATAGATAAGAAAATGTCCTTACAGTAAGGGGAATTAAGTAATGGAATAAATGACCTAGTGAGGATGTTGAGTCACCAGCATTATAAGTTTTCAGAACCAGGACTGAGGAAATCTTAGTGGGATCAGGGAAGAGGGTTGAGAGGGAGCCTGAAAGGCCTTTTCCAACATTAATATCTATGACTGTAAGATCATCATCATCTGTGAGTCTGGGGAATACAAACGCATCTGAAGCTACAAACTTAAAAAATAGCCTTAAACTTTCAAACTTTATTAGAACTTATAAAGCCAGCCAAAACACAATTTGCTCCTGATTTCACTTTGCAAAATATACTGTACTATATTTCAGTTAGCAAGTTATTACATTTTATAAACATCCTGTAAAATTAAATTTATAATAGAGATGCGGACAGTCCCTTAATTTTTATGGCCTTAGTTGGAACCATTATGATTTCAGGAACATACGGATGAAATGTAGACTAGGTAGACCAGGAGACAATCGAAGTTCCTAGGTTCTGTTCTCAGCTCTGGAACAGACTCTCCATGTGACTTCGGGCAAGTCACTTAACCTCTCTGTGTCTCTGTTTACCCATTGGTAGAATGGGGATAATGATGCTTATAATATTGACAGTAATTAGCACATTGGACCACTAATTCTGGAAGCCCTAGCATCTGCTGAGTGAAACTGACATGATTCTTGTCTGTTTCACAGCTGTCACCCACCAAATAGCAGCAATTTCACTCACCAGCTGCTGAGATCCTGGGGGCCATATTTAATTTTTCATCAGGTTCAGAATCGGAATGCAATCAAATTTTGAAATATTGACATTTCCTGCGAACCTGAACTTCCAAGTTTCAGCCAGCTCTAATTAGGACCTCATAGGTATTTAGTAATATCAGTGTTTAATACCTGGATGATGTGGCCAGAGCAATTAGCAAGGCTTGAAGAATCCCTCTGATGAAAACAATGGGGTTTTTCTTAGTGATAAAGAAGTACATCATTGGCAGAATGAACAGTCCATGAACCACCAGGCCACAAACCACAGTAATGGCATAAAAGCCCAGCTTCTTCCCAATAGCTGTAGGATCATCCATTTCCAAGATCTTGCCAGCAATAAGAAACACTATTCCAAAAGGAAAATACCTAAGTGAAAAGAGAGGGAGATTTATTGTTATGAGACAGATCATTTCCACCAAATAATTTAGTGAGATAACTTCCTGCACTTTCATTTCAATACAGACTTAGGACTTGACCACGCAGTGTTTAATAAGCATGGAGAGTGTTCAGAATTTCATAGGAGCACCTTGCAGTATTGGACTCTTCTTCTTTTTCCATTCATGAGTTCTGGGGAAATGTTTTTATATCAAATTATTAGCAATGATGCTGTTTTCTACTGAAAGAACAGGAGTACTTGTGGCACCTTAGAGACTAACAAATTTATTTGAGCATAAGCTTTCGTGGGCTACAGCCCACTTCATCAGATGCATAGAATGGAATGCATAGAATGAAACATATAGTAAGAAGATTATATATCCTTACTATATGTTCCATTCTATGCATCTGATGAAGTGGGCTGTAGCCCACGAAAGCTTATGCTCAAATAAATTTGTTAGTCTCTAAGGTGCCACAAGTACTCCTGTTCTTTTTGCGGATACAGAACAGAACACGGCTGCTACTCTGTTTTCTACTGACTGGCCAGTAGGACACACACAACACACTTAAATACAATTTGTTAATTAAAGCAGTGTATATCTAATCTCTCCCTCAATGTATGCATTTTAAGGTTCGCATCACCATAGTATTTAAGGCCCAGATCCACCAAGGCACTAAGGTGCTTTAGTTCCAGGTTTGGATCCACTGTGCCCTACAAAACTATCGCTGAACCCTGAAGGTGCCTAAACTCACTCTGCACCTAAGTTTTCAGGGTAATAGTTCCCTAGGTGCCTATTTTTCTGCCTCTGGGCATATGCACTGCTGCCTCACTCTTGGGGTCTGGATACCTATCTCCTGCCTAAGCCCCAGTGTGATTCACAAACCAGGACAAGATAGGTGCTCAGACACCTACGTTGCATATAGGACCTGATCCAGAAGGCATGCTCAGGGGCTGCCTACCAGATAATGTCCCATTCAGAATCCAACAGGAAGAGGAGGTGGTTCTGGTACCCACCTTATAACAGCCTAGAGGTTAACACACTCACCTGGGTTGTGAGAGACCCGGTTCTGTTCCCTCCTCTCTCGATTTGAACAGGGGTCTGCCACCTCTCAGGAGACTGCTCTAACCACTGCGCTATGGGATACTCTGGTTGAGGGGAGGGGAGGTTGCTCACATTGTCTCCTGCTGAAGATGTTCCAGTGTGGATAAATGAAACAGTGACTGGAGCAGTGGGAGTGGAGCAGGGTCTCTACCCACTGGACTACAGAGTCATTCTCTCTCTCTCCTCATGACTGTTTAAGTATTTATTCACAATGGAGCAGTCATGGGGTAAGAGTGAGGTGAGAGACCCCCATTCAAATCGTTTCACCGCCCTCTGGCAGAAAGGGGGAAATTGAATCTGGGTTTCCCACATTCCCGGCGAGTGCTGTAACCTCTGGGCTACAAGTTATAAGGTGGGCGCTGCTGCTGCAGTGATACTTTCCTACCTCACAGTATTGTTGTGTGTACAGTAAAGCACTTTGAGATCCTCAGATGGAAGGTGCTATATAACTACAATGTATTAATTATGTAGTAGCAATATTGACTCATTATTAAGACTGTTCACAAAAGTGCTGAAGAGCCATTCTTAAATTAGCAACATTGATGTAAAGAGGGAATGTCGACTATATTTTAAAAGCCCTCCCCCCCCCCCGTTAATTTTAACAGCCTCCCCGAAATTGAGAGCAGCGTTTTAGGGATAAAGCTATGAGCAGAGGCGGATTAAGCTTTTGCGGGGCCCTGGACCAGAGCAATTGGAGGCCCCTCCCCCCCCTTCTTCCCCCCTACCCCCCAGCACTCCTGCCAGGGAGCAGGGTCAGGTCGCAGGGACTTCCCCTGCTCCCTGGCAGGCGCGCAGGGCTGGCAGAGCGGGTTGGGGCAAGGGGGCACTGCAATTGGCCGGGGCCCCTGGGCATGGGCCCCATTGACCCAGTGCTAATCTGCCACTGGCTATGGGAGGTGCAAGAACCAAGTTGTGAATCTAAGCGTATGTCTACACTGCAATTAGACACCTGCAGCTGGCCCATGCCAACTGACTCGGGCTTACAGAGATTGGGCTAAGGGGCTGTTTAATTGCAGTATAGACATTTGGGCTTGGGCTGGAGCCTGGGCTCTAGGACCCTGCGAAGTGGGAGGGACACAGAGCTCGGGCTGCAGCCCGAATGTCTATACAGCAATTAATCAGCCACTTATCCTGAAACGTGTAAGCCCGAGTCAGCTGGCATGGACCAGCTGCAGGTTTTTAATTGCAATGTAGACATACCCTAAGATTTATTTTATTGTGCCAAAGGCTACTATTAGACAGATGCATTTCTATTGCTTTTCAAGGAATTTTCCTCCCATGTTAGAATATTTTTGTTAATCAGTGGAAGGATTTGAAAAGTTCTAGGCCCTGGAACTTTTTACAATTTTGCATATTCTTCAGGAACTTCTAAGTACAGTAAGGGATATTTCTAGTACCCTAACTTCAGATCTGCTCATTTACAACCAGCTAGGTCTATGGTATAAACTGCATAAAACAGAGAGCCAGATCCCGAGGTCTGTCTGAGCTGTGCTTGGCATGGGACCTGGGATTGGGAATGAAGGTGGGCCATACTTCTTCTATTGGTAAGGATTTATGTTCTCTCTTACACTAGGTAGCTTGTAACCCCACAGGTGTGGCTCTGAAGCATGCACGGGCCATTTAAAGCCAAGTGAACTTCCAGTCACTCTGACCCCTGGTCAAAAAGGTTACCAGACAGGGAGCAGAGCAGCTGGGATTGTAGTGGGATGACTTTTTACCAGTATAGCTATTTCTCTGTAAGACTACATCCACATTGCTATTGTGTTGATATAACTACACCGGTAGGGGATTTGCACTGCTCCAGAATGGGGATAGCAATTTTGCAATAACTGAGGTTATTTCAATAGGAGACAGACATGAGTATGGATGTGTGCCTGGCTCTGCTAAAAATAGATGAATTCTACTGGGCTAACTTTTGTTAGACCAGGTCTAAGCCACCTTTCCATTCTCCTGATCTGGGGTCAAACTTGCCCGCAATCTGATTTACGGACATTCTAAGTTATGTTGGCTAGAGTAGTCCCTTAGGGCCTACTCTGCTGGTTGGGGATTGCCAGAGGGCAGTAGTGCACTGTGATTCTGTCCCTTCATGCCCCTGCCCACACTACTGGCCATGCCATCTACATCTGGAGCAGGTGGCATAGACCTAAATATGTTGCTTTATGGCACCCGGGAATTCCCCTTTGTTAGGGGAATCCCTGTGTGTTGAGGCAGTTCTCTGTCCTCTTTATGCCACTGGAGTGGTGCAAAGGGAACAGAGCCAGGGACCAGCATCTGGCCTGGAATGTTTGTATAACTTCCTTCAAATGCTAGCACCATACAAAGTTGAGGTTGTTGTCCCTCATGAATTTGCCTGGAAACAAGATTACATCATCTCAGAGCATTTTTTTCCTGTTGAAATATACTTCAACTTTTTAAAAGTGATATTTTTGCTTGATAAAACAGCTACTTACCACACAGAAACGGCCACTATCTTCATGACAGATTCATTTAAACACTGGCAAAAACTGACCAAGGGAACTCCACTGTTACCCATTCTGCCCAACATTATACCTGCAATCAAACACATTATTGTTTTAATTCTCATTTACTCTTAAAAATCCCCAACACACTCCTTTTCTACTGCAACTCAAAGTGAACTAAGTGTGGGGTGGCTAGCTGGGTTAGATAATTGGTAGTGGGATAATCCAACAAATCTCTGTGTTGTAGAAACACAGAGATATAAATCACACAAACACACATAGGGCATGGGGGACAGCCCTTGGTTCTTCAGCTCCACAAACACAAACATCTACCACTTAAGCTAACGGAGATCTCTTTTGAGTTCCCACTAGGAAATCCCTCACCTTCTATACACCAGTCACTAGAGGGCAACAACACTGACATTATATATAGAGAGACGGAGAGAGAGAGTATTTTAGGGTAGGATTGATAAAAGGAGCCTTTTTCTTTTGGCTCACCAGTTTAAATCTAGCCCCGACTGGCAGTGACCAAAAGCCATCATCTGACATCTGTGAAATTAATTTGGTCTCAGTCCAGTTTCTAGTGGATAAGCATCTATAAGATAAAAACCACCCTCACAACTGGTCCTTTTTGCCACCATGGCTTAGCAGCATCAAGCAAATGCACATGAATACAAGGAAGGGCCAAACTACTGCACAAGACTAATCAGCAAAGAAAACAAACACATTCATAGCAACCAACAGTCATAAAGATAGGGGATCTAGTTCCAAGAATAGTTATGTAACTCTATACTTTCTGTATGGTGTTAAGTTTTAATAATGTATATCTAATAATAAACATATCTGTTATGTTCCTATTTAACTAATTTGCTGCAGTGATCCCCGTGAGGATTGTAACGGATCATGTTAATCACTCAAGGAAGCATTTCAGAAATCCATTTATGTTTGAAGAGGATTTTACAAGAAAACGAAGTTGTGAGGGGGGTGCATTCTAACACTTATTCTGGATGGACAGAATGTTTGCTTTGACTGAGGCCCCATGGTCTCTCACTTGGAGCGCACATCTGCATTTGCAGGCCAGGTCCCAGATTGTAATGGTTCCAAGACAATCCCCTCCTGATACAGGGGAGTGAGCCACTTAGATGTCAAGCCCAACAATTTCACAATAACAATGCATGCAGGATGTGGGTTTATATGCCTGTTAACATTCATCTAGCTGTAAATTTTCAGACACAAAACCACATTATATTTTATTAACAATGTTGCTCATTTATGCTAACAGAATGTTAATTACAAAGTTCAGTTTTTTAAGCTAGACTGGCTTTATTAAGCCATGGCAGCTTTACAAGAATCTTAGCTTTCTAACTTAGTAGAAGGATGAAGAGGGGAAATGGATCACCTCTTATTTTACAGGAATAACTGTGGTTTGCTTACAAGAAAACTCTTTGACGTCTGAGTATGGCAAGCGTTGGCAACAGGAGACGTAGCAGGTAAGACTGGAGGCTGCTGAATGATGAGTATTAGGCCTGGTCCACACTAACCCCCCACTTCGAACTAAGATACGCAACTTCAGGTACGTTAATAATGTAGCTGAAGTCGAAGTACCTTAGTTCGAACTTACCGCGGGTCCAGACGCGGCAGGCAGGCTCCCCCGTCGACTCCGCGTACTCCTCTCATGGAGCAGGAGTACCGGCGTTGACGGCGAGCACTTCCGGGATCGATCCCAGAAGATCGATTGCTTACCGCCGGACCCGGAGGTAAGTATAGACGTACCCTGAGACTCACTGGTCTCTTAAAGCAGTGGTTCTCAACCAGGGGGTATGTGTACCCCTGGGGTACACAGAGTTCTTCCGGGGGGACATCAACTCATCTAGATATTTGCCTAGTTTTACAACAGGCTACATAAAAAGCACCAGCAAAGTCAGTACAAACTAATATTTCATGCAATGACTTGTTTATACTCCTCTATATACTATACATGGAAAAGCAAGTACAATATTTGTATTCCAATTGATCTATTTTATAATTAAAAATGAGAAAGTCAGAAATTTTTCAGTACTAGTGTACTTTGGCACTTTTGTATTTTTAGGTCTGATTTTGTAAGCAAGTAGTTTTTAAGTGAGGTGAAACTTGGGGTATGCAAGACCAATCAGACTCCTGAAAGGGGTACAGTAGTCTGGAAAGGTTGAGAGCCACTGTCTTAAAGGACCTCACTATTCAACCAAATACACGAAGGGATGGTTTCAAGAAATGTTCAACAGTCAAACCTCACCAGTTTACTGTACTGTCATTTGCACAAGCCCCTTTCTGCAGTCGTTATGTAAGAAGCCCAAATAGTCATTTCCAAGCAAAGTTTTTACTCTCTGTGATTTATAAGATGATTTCCAGTTCTTCAACATTTATGCTAGACTCTCACCTCTTATCCGTTTCACACACCCCAACAAGGCCACACTCACCCAGCTGGGGGCCTAGAAGGCTGCCTAGGTGAGGCCCTGAATCAGTGCGTTTTTAAGTGCCTTTTTCATACCCCTTCTCTGGCCACCATTGCCCATTTTGGGGCAGAGTTGGCCAGAACCAGACACAACCTTGAAATTGAGAAGAGTCCTGCATGTGGCTTTCTTCCTGAGCTAAGATTGCTAAGCCACCCACCTCCTGCTTCCAGAAAAAGGAAAAGCAGGTTTCTGTTACTAAGAGAGGATGGGCCGGATTCTCAGTTACGCTAAAGCCTCTTTTTATGCCACTCTGGCAGTGTAAGGGGGCCATAAAATGGGTGTAACTATAATTTATGCCCACGTTAAAGCCCCTTTACTTTGCTAGAATGGTGCAAAGGGGCCTTGGTGTAAATGAGAATCAGGCCCAATGACTGAGCAGAACTGCTATGAAGCACCCAGTGCCAAATGAATTACTTTGATGTATATTATGATATTTCCATACATAACATATTTGGAATGATGTTTTCCCTTTCCTCCAAGCCCCATCCACATACCCTCCATTTGATCCCTGCCCTTCACTTTTCCTTAGGATGGGAAGAAGGTGATGTAGAGCTTGTGACAAAGGTCAAGAAATACTCTGTTAAGTGGGTTGCCCTATGGGCAATTTGTCCAGCTCCTAGAAGCAAAACAGATAGGTGGTCTTAAGTAGCAGAATCTTGTGTTTCCACAGCCACCAAACTAATACAATCTAAAAACGAACCTTTAATACACATATATAATTCTTCTCCTGTCCTTCCATCACAGTCATATGTTTTTCAAGTGATAGGCACATAATATGGCCTGGCCGGAAGCTCTGGCAAGATCTTTTATAATGCATGGTTCCTCCAGGCGCTGGCAGACCAACAGATGTTCCATGGTTTGTGTTTCACTGCAGTCACGTGTCTGGGTCATTGGAATAACCCCACTGCCGCATATTGACTGTTGACCTGCCAGCTCTTGTTCAGAGGCAATTTAAACTTGTTAGGTCAACCAATCCTTCTCTGCACTTGCGCAAATGTGTTCAGCAACATTGACGTGCATTTTAATCTCCTCGCTGAGTATTTTGAATTGTGTGCGCTACATTTCCAGCCATATAGCCGTTGGTGAATTTTTAAGCAGTTCTGTTGCATCTAGGAAGCTTTCCCACAATTTCAGGTGGCTAACTGCCATGGTGTGACTGTGTAGAAGATGTCTGGTATTTTCCACCTGTTGTAGTCATTCCAGTTTGCTTGTGACCGCTCTCCTGATATCTGGTGGACAATTCCAATAAGCACATAATGGCTGTTCACGCTTGTTGGTTTTAGACATCCTGTGATGTAGCAGCAGCTGTCAATAAGCACAGGGTCCAGCCCCTTTGCATGAGCTGATCTTTCCCACACCTGACATGCATATTTGACAGTAGAATAGCAAAATGCAAGTGTGGTGGCTCTTAGTATTGCTGGGCTGGTTCGCCCTTTTGAATTTGCAAGCTTCCTGAGTGTGTTGTTCTGGGTGCTAACTTTGCCTTTTTTCTTCTCCGTGTGCGCCTTGAAGGAGAGTGTGACGGGTTCCCAAAAACAGCTCACAGGAGTGTGCTTGTCTTTAGCACTCAGATGCCCAACTCCCAATGGGGTCTAAACCCAGATAAATCCGTTTTACCCTGCATAAAGCTTATGCAGGGCAAACTCATAAATTGTTCGCCCTCTATAACACTGATAGAGAGATATGCACAGTTGTTTGCTCCCCCAGGTATTAATACATACTCTGAGTAAACTACTAAATAAAAAGTGATTTTATTAAATACAGACAGTAAGATTTAAGTGGTTCAAAGTAGTAACAGACAGAACAAAGTAAGTCACAAGCAAAATAAAATAAAATGCGCATATCTATGCCTAATCAAACTAAATACAGATAATCTCACCCTCAGAGATGCTTCAGTAAGTTTTTCTCAGACTGGACACCTTCCAGGCCTGGGCACAATTCTTTCCCCTGGTACAGCTCTTGTTCCAGCTCAGGTGTTAGCTAGGGGCTTCTCCATGATGGCTCCTCTCCCTCTCTCTTCTGTTCCACCCCTTTATATATCTTTTGCATAAGGCGGGAACCCTTTGTCTCTCTGGGTTTCCACCCCCCCTCACTGGAAAAGCACCAGGTTAAAGATGGATTCCAGTTCAGGTGACATGATCACATGTCACTGCAAGACTTCATTACTCACTTGCCAGCACACACATATACAGGGAGACTCACAGGTAAACAGCCATCTGCAGACAATGGGAGTTATCAAGATTCCAAACCATCATTAATGGCCCACACTTTACATAATTACAATAGGCCCTCAGAGTTACATTTTATATTTCTAGTTTTAGATACAAGAGTGGTACATTTATACAAATTAGATGATCATACTCAGTAGATTATGCACTTTGTAATGATACCTTACAAGAGACCTTTTGCACGAAGCATATCCCAGTTGCATTATATTCACTTATTGTCAAATTTTTATAAAACTATCCCAGTTACATTATATTCACTCATTATCATGTTTTTATAAAACCATATAGACTGCACAACGTCACAGAGAGAGTGAGGTCTAGTGTCACCCCAAGGTAGATAGGATTCCAGCAGTGGCCAAGTGATACCCCATTCCAGATGATGTTACATTGTTTATCGGCCTCATGATTCCAAAGTTGGAAGAGACGCTCTTGCATTTTGGCTGGGTTAGCATATAATTGGTTCTTGGGGTAACAGACTGAGAGCCCAGACAGTGCCAATGTTAGCGTAGTTTCTATCTGGGCAAGATCCTTGGCTTGGGCAGTGATGCATGGGTCGATAGAATAGATAAAACTTGTGCTGAGATGGATTGGTTGATCATTCGTGTAGATGCTGAAATGTATTGGTGAGAGTACACTCCCTTTTGGTAGGCCATTTTTCTGTTGCCGCCATTTTTTCTCCTTCCCGCACAGTACAATGTAAAACGTCAGTGCTCTGGTAGAGGCTGTATGAGGCGGTGATCTTTCATCATGTAGTATACTTTGGTGAGGCGCCTTCAGTGATTCACTGTGTCATATGCTGCTGATAGGTCGACAAACACTGTGCCGGTTACCGTACCCTTTTCAAAGCCATCTCTGATGTACTGAACGATATTCAGCGCTTGACCAGTGCATGACTTGCCTGGCGGAATCCAGCTTGCTCGTGCTTTTCAATGAATGGTGATAGGTGGTTTAGGATGAGATCCTCATGCAGTTTGTAGAAATGACATAGTTGTGATATAGGCCTGAAGTTCTTCAGCTCCATTGCGTCCTTCCCCGGCTTCAGGAGTGTCACAACATGTGCTTGTCTCCAGATTCTTAAGTATAAAATTACAACCATGAAATAAATGGGTATACACGGCTGAGTTCCCTCTGGTGCTGTTACTATGCCAGGAGAATTTGACATAACCACCAACCATCCTCTACCTTGGTCCAATTGATCAACTGGCATACGGCAAGATGTAAGTGTGTATATCTAAAAACTGTTGACAGCTAACATGGGTTATAGGTTAGCCCAGTGGTCTAGTGGCTGTGCAGCTCCTGACCTCTTGATCCCTGAGTCAGCAGAAGTTGGAAGCACTGCTGAGGTAGCATGCTCAGCTCTGGAGAGTAGAGGAATGGTTTGCATGGCTCAATGGCATATGCAACCCCTTTAATCTAATGAACACTAGAAGTGAAGAGACTCCTGTCAAGTAATTCTTGGCTGGACAGTTGGTGGCAGTGACAAGGTGCTTTGAGGGTTGAGTATTAAATCGTTGAAAATTAGGGGATCTCAGGTTTCCAACAAGGATGCAGGTGGAACTACACATCTTGTGGAAACCAAAGGGAGAGAAAAATGTGCTACTGACAGACTGGAATTTTGACCCTTTTTGCTAATGCAAACCATGCATAAAATAAGAAAAATCAAAGGTGCTTTTGGAACCACATCTGCTGCACAGATTCCCTTCCAAACACAGCATCATAAACACAGATAAAGGATTCTTTTTGTCAGCATCTCTATGTGAAAATCATCACTTTACCATTATCAGAAGGACGATGGGCACGTCTAAAGGAGGGATAAAATTCCCTTCCCTCTCACTCAAATTGTAGTCCAGTTAGAAAATATTTCAATAAATAAATAGATAAACCTACTGCAGTTAGATAACATAAAGAGTTCTATTGAGTTCTTCGGGCCGGTAAAACTGAACATTCTAAATGGATAAGAGCTCTCAAAGTCCATTACGATAAGCCTCCTAGATAATACATAACTACTAACATTGAACTATGGTACAAATAAAACGGTACCAGGGGACATTCAATGAAAGCAAAAAACTGCAAATTTAAAACTAATAAAAGGAAATATTTTTTTCACACAATGTATAATTATCCTGTGGAACTCAATGCCTCAAGATATCACTGAGGCAAGCATTTAACAGGATTTTAAAAATTGGACATTTTTATTGATAACAAATACATCCAGATTTATTTTACTAATGATAAAACCAATAGTCTGGGAAGGGATATAAACCCTCATGTTTCAAGGCATAAGTCAACCTCTAACTAAAGGGAGTTGTTAAGAAACTTTCCCTGTGCACAATTATCCTGTTACTGCCTATTGAAAGGTTTCTTCACCTTCCTCTGAAGCTTCTGGTTCCAGCCATGGTTAGAGACAGGATAGTGGATTAGAAATACCACTGCCCCCTTCTGGACAGAATCAGAACTGCTCAGCTGTGTGTCAGCCCCTATACTGCTAATCTTCCTTTGTCTCAAGTGGTAGATGCATGTGCTTTTAAAATAGGTGGGGTCTGAGTTCTATCCATGAAGTTCTGAACAGCCGTAGTATGCAGCACTGGGACAAATGTCAATTCATTCTGGTAGGTGGTGGCACTCCAAGGCAACAGAAGGAGTCCCCTTGTTATCCTCCCTCTGTTCTTAGTCCAAGCACTAAATGCCTTGTCTGTCTGTCTGTCTGACTGACTCAGGAGGGAGTGACTCATGCCGAGCACTACTAGCTGTCATAGGTACAGACCTATCAGAGCTGGGGTAAGGTTCACTATGGTACACTGCTTAACAGTACGTAGCTCTAACCACAGGGATACTTAGCCCAAAGTACAAATGTTAGACGTGAAAACTATACAGTAGACATTTCTGTTGTTCCTCACTCCCCTCTATATGCAAAAGGCACCTAAGTAAAGTTCAGTAGCTTACAAATGCAAGCACACAATAACCAAGCAAAGGCTTAGTGAAATTAAAAGGAAAGGGGGTGGGAAAAGCAGCATGCATAGAAACAATCAGGAGCATGAAAAGAAAATGTCATCAAGGATTATGAACAAGATTCATCCGTAAAGGATTGGAGTACATTACTAGGACATGCTTTTTCTGACTTAACGTTTAGAGACGGGTAGGTGGGAAATAATTATAATCAGGAATACTAAACAAGAACTCTCCTCCCACCCCTGATTCCCCGAAATAAAAACCCAACCCCCAAAACAACAATACACAGATCAATTCAAACATGACCTGCTCCAACATGTTTAAAACATACCCATGGTGGCAGAGAATATCACAATCCCCAGCACGTTCATGCCATCGCTGGTGCCTGGCTCAGATTTGTAAATCACTTCTGGAGGGGGAGTAATATCCAGGGCAAAATTCTGGACATTGGATCCATTCTCATCCTGGACCCCATATATTATGATCCGACGAGTGGTGCTTTCAGAAGCTGCCTTGTTGGATTTGATTATAGGAATGCTTTTGGTGCGATACTGAAAGAACACAGAATATTATGGTGAGTCATCAGGGACTAAAGGGTTAATGAGTCCTCAGATTGCTTTAATGGGCTCCAAAGTGTCTTGTGAAAGGAGAATGTCTATTAAAGAAGGAAGGGGCATGTGTGGAAGAAAGAGAAACCGCTTCCCCTCCTCCCAAGCTACTGGAAAAACAACTCTGATCCTTTTTTTCTGTAAAAAAAAATAACAAAATCTGGAACTCCCCCAAGCAGAACTTTAGGCAGCAGACATTCTGGACCCGGCTAGGGCTACATTTGGCATTCCTCTATATTCACTCTTCTCATCTGTAACTAGGAATAACTCCCTCAAATGCTAATCAGTGGCTTTTCCTTTGTCCCACCAAAGGTAAGGATTCCATGCAATATATCCCATTTGAAAGGGAAACCCAACCATTCCTCTTACTTAACCTGCTCAAAGCTTTTAGATAAGGTGTCCTGCCCAAACTCCAGTTTGGGTAATTAGGTTCTGCCTAAATAAATTCCCACATTGCTTTAACTGGATTCAGCATCCTTCTTCACTTCCTTTTGTGTAATGTTGCTGTGTGTTCTTAAATGCCTTCCACCTGCCAGATTACTGCATTTCAGTGGTGGGAAAAGTGATTCTATTACATAAGTAAATCATATGGCAAAGTTCTCTGCTCTTCTCCAATGCCATTCAATGAGGGCCAGGATCAGCAACAACAGTGTTCAGTTTCAGAAGTCAAATTTGCAGCCCTCTCAAAGAGCTCCTAGAGAATGGCACAGGCCTTCTGATTGATATGTTTATGGCTTAAGAGCCAATGTTAAATTAGTATCTTAGCAAATGTCTGTTGTCTGGTAACACAGAGCTGCCATCACGGCACCTACACCACTTCTCTTCCTGGTCCCTGGTGTGTTCAAGAAAAGGGGCCATAGCTGGGAAGTCCCTATGCTCTGATGATTCCTGATGAGGGCCTTGTCATCCCTTGGTTCTGGGAGGTGCAAAGCTGACTTAGAGGTGCCTGTGCACCCCACTTCCTGAGGTGCAGTGAGCACTCCTCAGCCAGAACTTGGGGTCTGGGCCAACGTCTCTAATTAAGGAGCAAATAAGGAATTATCTTGTGTATTCTCACACTCTCTCTCCCTGCCTTCCATATTCTTACATCCAATTTATTGGGCAGAGCTCAAATCATTTTCACAGGGGACTAAGGATAATCAAAAATCCACGTTCCACAGAATTAGAAAATTGGGGTGAAATCAAGCAAAATGGGTGGAAAGGGCTAAAACAAACTATTTAAAACTCTTCCTCACCAAAATGACTAAATATCAAAACAGGAAGAGCAGCTCTGATTTATAGGATGGTATGACACTACTTTCTGAATTAAAGACACAACTCACGAACATAGGCATTTTAAAAAATGTTACCGTAAATCATGTAGGAGCCTAAATCATGGACTTTGCCAAGGCACTTGTGACTGCTCCAGGCTCCATTATTGTGATTTACATACATTGATATTTCAGTCTAGGCCTGTCCATAGATCATAGGCAGCGCTTGTTTGATATTAGTTATTGAAGGCCTGAACCTCAGAAGTGCAGGGCTCTTGCAATAGCTATTGAAGGTACAGCATCTCTCAGAATCAAGCGCTGTATGATTTATATTGTGCCCATCAACATACTGTATGGAAGCATTTAAAAACATTAAAAACATGAAGGAATCATTGCCAAATAACTGGCAACAAAACAAACCCATGCCTGACTCCCACTCCAATTCCCGTTCACTGGCAAAATAGGTAACTATTCCAGCTACTTTCTCCTCTGACCTAAAAACAAGTGATTATTAAAATAGCTGAATGATTCTGATTACACTCCTGTATAGTAAAGTGATTACTAATTATGGGCCTAACACAAAGCCACTGAAGTCAGTGGAAAAACTCTCATTGACTTCAAAGGGATTCGCATCAGATGTCACTATAGGTACTGAGCCTATACGAACCAATATACAGTACCAAATCTCAAATTTTGCTTAAAAATTTTCACTGCATGAATTACCTGAAGATGGCTTCTCTGTAGCATCAGCACAGACACTCACCTGTTTGAATGTGGCCTCAACAAGGTTGGCTGGGAACATGTTCCTGGAAAGAAATAGATAAAAGAATCATTGTCAAGGGGCTATTTAGTTACCCTTGTGGGTCCTCAGTGTCCCCCTTGTGTAGTCACCTGTGCAAAGTGAGTGCCCAGAGGGTAGAAAAGACACTCTGATCTCATAGCATTTCCTACTGGCTCTGCATGGGTGTAAATGGCTATAAAAGGCATAACAGTGGAGAACCAAGTCCACTGAGTTTAAAGTAGAGGTTAAAGGACACAATTCTGAACACCTGGTGTGGGAGTCAGGAGATCTGGATTCAATTCTTGACTCCGCCACAGACTTCTTGTATTACCTGCGGCAATTCACTCAGACTCTTTCTGGTTCAGTTTCCCATCTGCTAGATGGGAATAATCATAGAATCATAGAAGGGACCTTGAGAGGTCATCTAGTCCAGTCCCCTGCACTCATGGCAGGACTAAGTATTATCTAGACCATCCCTGACAGGTGTTTGTCTAGCCTGCTCTTAAAAATCTCCAATGATGGAGATTCCACAACCTCCTTAGGCAATTTATTCCAGTGCTTAACCACCCTGACAATTAGGAAGGTTTTTCTAATGTCCAACCTAAACTGTCCTCGCTGCAATTTAAGCCCATTGCTTCTTGTCCTATCCTCAGAAGTTAAGGAGAACAATTTTTCTCCCTCCTCCTTGTAACAATCTTTTATGTACTTGAATTATCATGTCCCTTCTCAGTCTTCTCTTCTCCAGACTAAAGAAACCCAATATTTTCACTCTTCCCTCATAGGTCGTTTTCTAGACCTTTAATCATTTTTGTTGCTCTTCTCTGGATTCTCTGCAATTTGTCCCCATCTTTCCTGAATGTGGCACCCAGAACTGGACACAATACTTCAGTTCAGACCTAATCAACATGCAGTAGAGCGGAAGAATTACTTCTTGTGTCTTGCTTACAACACTCCTGCTAATACATTCCAGAATGATGTTTACTTTTTTTTGCAATCATGTTACACGGTTGACTTAGGAAATATTATTATTATATTATTAAATATTTCTCCCACTCCTGTTATGTCTTTTTAGATTGTAAGATTTTCAGGACAGCACCCAGCACAGTGGGGCCCTCAATCTACTTCTGGGCTTCAAGGCACTACTATAATACATATAATAATGATTAATAATAGTTAATAATAATAATACTTTCTGCCACGCTTCTGTCAATCCCATTATAATTATAAGTGGGGCAGGCTCTGACATCTGTTCCCTTTACCAAGAACAGACTGCTTTTCAAAAGGAGGATCTGATTCCTGATTAAAAGACACTAAACCAGAGCTGCACAATTTCTTTAAAATGGTCACTATTTTAATGTTTATGAGGCTTTTCCGGGGCAGAAAATCAGTGTCTTTTGGAAAAATGCTAATCGGGAATTTCACCCTCCACCACTGCTGAGAGAGCGCGAGCAAAACAGAGACCTCACGCTTATGGCCTCAGAGTGAGATTCATAGATTTTTAAGGCTCGAAGGGACCATTATTATTATTGCTCTGACTTCCCAGGTAATGCAGGTCATAGACTCTTACTCACTAATTTCTGCATTGAGTCTATATCCTCTGTTTGAGCTAGACAATATCTTTTAGAAAGACTTCTAGTTTTAAGGAAAGAGGGAAAGAATGCCCGCTCCAGGCTCCAGTGAGAATTCTGTTGCTGGGCAAAAGGACCACAAAATCAAGAACTTTCTATAATACTGGGGAACAAAAAAATTCCCAGGAATTTTAAAATGTGGTAAGATTATTTTTTAAATGGATTTCTTTTCATCCTGAAATTTATAAGCCTAAAGTGAGCAATACTCTAGCATAATCTTATGCATTCATGTTCAGTTTGTATGAAAATATGTGGCTGTAATGCTCACTAAACAAAGGACTTCTCTGTTGAAAGTCCAACTCAGGTCCCAAGTCAGGACAGCACTTAAGCACATGTGTACTGTCCATCCTTACTCAGGAGAGTACTCATGCATGTGCATATTTAACTGCTGTCCCGAATAGGGGTGTTTTCCTGAACTGTGGGCCCTGTGCAATAAGGTATGCCTGCTATTTGGTAGGGTTGCAATAAGAACATTCCGTGTCGCATTAGTGTAGGAAAAACAGCTTCCAGGCTTCAGACTCTCACTGTTTTACAGATGAGGGACGCTTTAATTTCAGTTTGAGTGCTTTATATTGGTTTAACTTAAGTCAATTCCTTATTGACTCAGTCACTGTTTATAACAGACTATTGTAAGCAATGCCTGTGATTGTAAACACTGCTGTCTGTCTTCTGTGAGTTTTCACCTCCAGTGATGGTAACACAAAAGCCTAAATACTGAGATTTAGCATTTAGTTCTCTAGTCACATCTAACCCCCACAAATACTTGTGAGTGTCTGTGGTCAAATATCCAGTATGGGCCCAAAACTGTGCAATATACAGACAATACCCAGCTGTACGTCACCTTTACATCAGTTTGTGACAGCTCCTTATCCCAGCTCTCCAAGGGCCTGGCTGAGATCAGAAATTACTTGAAGAGTAGCTGCTGGAAGCTGGATCTGGGAAAGACTGGTGTGGGGTTGGTGGGGAGAGGGAAGCACTTAAAAGAACTCACCACCACCATATAAATCCCTCCCCTCCGCCCAGTGAAGGATTCTGCCCTAAGATTGTTAAGGACACCCTATCTTAATTAATGTTTGTTTTGCAATTTGAGATGATCTGATAAAAGGTGCTGTATAAGTGCAAAGTAGTCTCACTGTGATGAAATTATAACGTGCTGTGTGATGGAGAATTAATCTGCAAGGATAGATTCTCATTGAGGATTTTTATCCTTCTCTGAATATGAACCAAACATACAGGCTGTAGCTTTCAGACAGTAATGTGAATTGAATTGATAGTGCTTTCTGTCTCCTGCCTCAATACTGCAGCCCTAATTAATAGTATTAAAATCAAATTGAGACTGCTGGAGAAAGGAAATATCATGTTTAGTAGCTAGATTAAATGTTAGCCAAATTCATGGAGGATTAAAGCATTTTATTTTTTAATAATTCTTTATCCTGCAGGAATTACAACTGGTCCTCATAATACTGTAGTCTGGAATTCTTCCAATATTATATAATATATTGTCATCCGTTCTGAGCATTCTTTGAGACCGGCCTTGCTAAAGCCACCCAAATGATCTAGAGCAAGGGAGTTGACCTGAATGTGTTTGCCAATTTTTTGGTTTTTTTTTTTTTTTTTTTAAGCTGCTTTACTTGGCTTGGGAAAATCCACTATTAGCCAAAAGTTCAGCTTTCTTAATTAAAAAAAAAAAATCAAAAGTACAACTCACAAAAGGTACATCTCCTGGACAAATACGGAATAATGCTAAGGAGTATATCACCATGACGTATGGTCAGGGAAGATGAATGGGAGTTTGTTGGCTGGATCAGATCTCCGGAGAAACTACAGACAAACTCCTGCTTTAGGGACACATTCTATTACTGTACATTGAGATTTCTCAAATGGGGGCAGGAAACTCTGCAAGTTTCTGCTTCTTAGGTCTCCTTGGAATCTTTTAATTGGGGAAGTAGGGTTTGAATTTTTTTTTTACCATGGAACTTCCAGAGGCTTCAATCTTCTACATCTGTGCGTGTCCCAAGAACTGCCTGTGATATCTGCAGAGGGCATGAGCATCCCTTGCCACAGGGCTTCCTCAGAGGCCATGCTGCCTGCCACTCCTGCAAAGTTCCCTTTAAGGAAAGTTTACTGCTGCAGAGAGTTTAGTATAGCTCAGAGCCCCAGCTCTTTTATTTAACTCAACATATTACAAAATTTAAACTTATACGATATCCCAACCTCTCAATGTGCGCTTTGCCTGTCTTTATGGTTCCAATACTGCAGTCTGATCCAAGGAGTCTTGCACCCCCGCAAAGACTCATTGACGTCAATGATAACTCTGCACAGGCATAACAATCTGCCATGTGGATCTTAATGTAGGATTGGGGCATCAGACTGTAGCCGCCTCAAGGCAGGGACTGTGTCTTTCAATATTCCATGTAGAATCAAACACCTTGTCAGTGCTTACCAAGTAACAATTAATCACTCTGAGCGACTCATTGCTGTCTCCGACCATAAATGTTGCCAAGATTATTAAATAAATAGAACTAGATGCTTAAATTATTTCTTAAGTTTCCAGCATAACTCTTGGCCTTCATGGACCACAGGTGGGCATGAAAATAATAATACCAGAACCTTAAAGTGATGTGGGATTAAGTTTTTTTTTTTTTATAAGTAACCTTATCTATAAACTCAGTGGTATGATTCTTGATGGAAATAATTTACGTAATTTTTCTAGGTGTGTCATGTTTGGTACCATTGTATTTGTGGGAGAAAGGGCTTTTGAATGACACCCAATTCGACCCATTTCCAATGACACTATATTATCAAAATTTCCACCAATGGAGGACATGCAGGTGGCAGCTGATGGGGGCAGCGAGTCCCCCCGCTATCCCACAGAGAGTGACACCAATGAAATTCTGTAGATTTTTACAAATCAAATGGCACCTCCCTTACCTTTCTATCACTAACTTGCCCATGGAATGAGATTTTACGACATTGCGCTCCCAGACTGAATGGGCCAAATTCTGCTCTCTGTACCACGGGTGAACATTTGAAATAACTCCACTGACTTCTGACTATACTGTAATTTCCTCAGAATGGGCCAAATCCTGTGCTCGGTTGTATCACTGTAAATCCAAATAACTCCACTGGTGTCAGTGGATTTAGTCTAGATTTATATTAATGAAAGTGAGGGCAGAATTTGGCCCACCATGATAAAATAAATCAGTCATTTCAGTGCCCATGGGAGGATGATAGTTGCGCATCAGTGATCATCTCTATTGTCTAATCCTATTAGATAATATCACCCTCCCCCACACTCACACCTTCAGCAAAAAGGACCACAGGCTTTTCAGAATTCATGAGGTATTAAAATCCTCATTACTGTGATAAAAGACACTAATAGAATATAAAAATCACTAATCGGGGCTCAGTCTAATGGATCCAATTGTGCTTTGCCTGCCTCTTCCCAGATCAGAGCAGTACGCACATCCAGGGAAATGCTCTGCCCTGAAACGCAACCCTTTTCCCCTTCATTAGGGTGAAACTGTTGCACACTATTCTGGAACCAGTGGGAAGTGAACTTTGTCATCCTGTTACTCTCAGAGAAGACTAGGCTCAGGTAAGGAAGATGACAGTCTGATGGCTTTCTGACAGAAAAGCATTTTTGAGAGAAAGCAATTTCCCCCCTCCCCACAAAAAGTGCTTATCCAGGAAAATCCATACAGGTGCTAGTTGAGTGGGATGATAGACTGAGCTAAATGCTGACTCACTGGGGTAGCTTCATGAAAGCCACAGCTCATTTTCATCAGGGTCCTGGCGTGACAAGGCTTTTTAGTAAACAAGTTCCTTTACACCAGACAATGTTTGCACCTGTTTTAAGAGAAGGAATGCTTTATTCCAGTTTGGGGGCTGTAACTCCACTAGCCTGCCCTGCTGCAACTTCAGCTCTAGGCACTTTTCTCATCTCCACAAATAAAGAGGCTGAGATCCTGGTGAGCAGGAGATGGGGAACAGCCTGGCAGTGACACCTTCACAGCACCGTTCCCTCTCTGTAGAGGCCCTGTGAAATTCAGGCTGCAAGGCATGGGGGAGGCACACCTACTACCTGCAGCATATAGTCACCATTAACTTACCCAGTCTATGGCTGTAGGGGATGTCCTGCCTGCACGGCTCCTTCAGGCACTGTGCTCTCAAAGAGTGGAGAGACACTGCATAGGCACAAGGGCTCTGTTCAGAAAGGCCTGACTTCTGTGAATCCCCTGGGACCTGCTGGTTTTTGGAGACAGCCCCCCTGCTTCTTTTTCAGGAGAGATGGGTAAGTCACATACCCCTGACAGAATAATGAGGAGGAAACTCTGCAAGAGAAACCTCTTTGATTATCCATCCTGGAGTTTTCTTTCCCCTTAGGTGGGAGTCAACCATGGGGGGGCGGGGGGAGGGGTGACGAGGCCTTGTGCAGTTAGCAGACTAGTTTGAGCAAAGGGCATATTCACAGCCTGAGTGGCACAAGAGTGAACATAAATAAGGAGTCAAGTCATTTATAGTCCTAAAAAAGGAGTTAATACCAGGTTTGGGTGGGTGGGACAGAGCTAAAGTGGGTCTGAAATGAATGACATATGGTAGTTTGCAATGAGATAGAGTTAACAGGTATTTCCATTAAAGATATACATCGATTTCCATGCCGGTGACTCATTATAGTAGGTCATGGTATAAAAAAGCTCAATCATGGCTTAATCCCTTTGGTATTTTAATAGGCTCTAAAAAATCTTATTGTAGATGCCAACTTTTATTAGTATACTGTTCAACTCCCACTGTAAACAGATTCAAGTGTGATTTCCGGGTTCTACACAGCCGAGGCTTTCTCCAAACTACAGTAAAATATTAAGAAATAAAGCTCTCTCTTGCCTCAGTTGAAGAAACACAATTTCAGTAGAATCTATAAGTGTCTAGCTTGGAAATAAAGGTAAGCTTTTCAAAAGACCTCAGGGCTGGCCTAGCTCTGCTCCCAGTGAAGGCAACAGATCCCACCCTAAATTATTTATATCCTCTTAAAAACTAATTCTGTAAATAATCTCTCTTGAGTAAACCTGGCCAATCTGATTGAGGGTATGCCTACACTTGAGCTGGAGGTGTAATTTCCAGTTACTTGTTTGGGCAGCATCCCTGGTAGATATCTAGGGTCCCGGGTGGGACAGTATTCAGGGCAGCTAGGCTGTCCCGTTGTTTGTGCTGCCACTGCTACATTTCTGTTTTTAGTGTTCTAAATGAACCAAAGCTGGAACGCATACGCCTACCCAAGTTGGAAACTACACCTCAAGCTTGGTTGTATATGTACCCTGTTTCCAATTGTCTGCTTCTAATTCCTGTTAAATTAGCAGCATTCATGAACATCTGGGGATAAAGCCTGCACTAATTTACCCTCCCAGGCAAACCACAGTGACTTCAATGAAGTTGCCCTTCAGTGTAGGTCAATCAGAATTGACCCTCAGTGTATTGAGTTGTTTTATTTGGTGTTTTTGAGCCAGATTACATCACAATGGCATGATGTCTATTTAGACTTGAACAGGAATAAAAATGCATGCAAATCCTGCATTTGCAATCAGCTAATGGATAGGGCACATGCAGAGATTTGCAGACATACTCAGCCTTAGGGTATGTCTACACTACAGGATTAATCCGAATTTAGATAATTCGAATTTGGGAAACAGGTTGTATAAATTCGATTGTGCGCGGCCACACTAAGCACCTTAATTCGGTTTTAAACCACATTAATTCGGTGGTGTGCGGCCACACTACCCCATTAACTTAAACACAGTAATTCGGTGGTGTGCGTCCACACTAACCCTAATTCGAATTAACAAAATCGATTTAGGCTCTACTCCGTTCGTCGAGGTGGAGTACAGAAATCGATTTAAAGGGCCCTTTAATTCGAATTAACTGGCTCTGTAGTGTGGACGGGTGAAGGGTTAATTCGGATTAAGGCAGCTAAATCCGAATTAAAGTCCTAGTGTAGACCAGGCCTTACATGCAAAACTGGGAGGCAGCCTATTAAGATGTTTAGGACTCTAAATCATTTCAAGTTTTTTTAAGATTATGGGACAAATCTTGTTCCCCCTGATGTATGGCAAAGATCCCATGATTTCAATGGCAACATGATTTAATCTCATAAGTGAAAGAACATGATTATGACAACAGGATGAGGCATGAATACTAACTGCTGGTTTAAACACTGGGCTTGATGTTGATATTTTGCGTTTGAGTGTACATCCCCAAATTTGTTGCAAATTTTTTATGCAGCTTGTCTAGTAAATTTATGGTCCTAATATTTCAATGATTGGGCTCTGTATGCCGGTTGTTGGACAGATGTATTGATAAACGTGTATTGTACACAATTATTGATCACAGAAACGTTATAGTGGAGGGAGGGCTGGCCACAGCATGCAGAGTACTGCTTAACTGGTTCAGCTTTACATTGGCTTTGAATGTGTGCACAGCCAGACAAACACACCCCTATCTGGAATGATGCACTGAGAGGAACAAGTAAACCACCCAACAGTGGATTACACATACTTATTTCTTTAAGGAAAGCAATGATCTTTGTCTTTTTAAAAAAGCACTTAGAACATTCTGAAAGGTACTGTCTCAAAACCACACACTTCAAAACTCAAGAAAAGATCGCTGTGCACCATGCCAACCTCAAACTTTAAGGGCCTGATTTATAAAGGTGACCTGCAAAAGGGGGGAAACATTTCCATTTATTACTCCTTTTGTGATGCATAAAGGTAGCCTCATAAATTCTAAATCCTCCTGCTTACCCAAATTTTTTCTTGTAGGTGTTTGGTACTTTAGATCAGGAATTTCAAGTCTTGACCTACCCATTTTTGCTGTAGGGCTGGGAGTTAGAATGAGAGCTCAAATGTCAGCCAATTATGATGATATTCTTATTTTAGATATTTTATGTAGTTATATGGCCTCTGTGATTGTAATATTTAAGCGCCTCACTGTCTTTAATTATAGAGCCTCACAAAACCCCTGAGAGGTAGGGATGTATTATCCTCATTTTACAGATGGGGAACTGAGGCACAGAGAAACTAAATGACTTGCCCAAGGTCACACAGTAGATCAGTGGGTGAACAGAGAATTGAACTTGGGTTTCACAAGCACCAGACTATCATCCTATTCTCTGAACCATCCTTCATCTCAGTTTTTCCAGTCCTCAGCTGATGGAGATGGGATTTTTACAGGTCTTTTATCTCAACCGTTTGCCAGAAGTTTGAGTTAATAAGGCTTTTATAAAGACAAACAAAAACACAGAGCTTTAAACAGTTTGACTAAACTGTCTCCTATCTCTTGAGAAAACTGCAGCCCTGGTTTCAGACACTTGTGATGTCACTTTCTCTCTAGTTCTCCACTCCTCTAGCAAGAAAAGGCAAGTCAAGACCTGAGATTTCAAATCTTAAAAAAGAAGCAGGGAACAAAAAGTTTAGACAAAATTAACTAATTAAAAAACAAAAGCTCTTTGGAAGTCTTCTTTAGCATCATACAGCAACTAAGAGGACAATACTTTTCTTTTTTGGCATGGCAGCTCACCTTTAAATAGGCTTCTATCTGACTTCCAATTTTGCGAGTACAAATAAGTATACCTGTAATTCATTTACATTTGCCAACTAGCTGCAATTAGCAAAGGTAACATTTAAACCACCTGATTTGTACACAGAAGTAATTACTGAAAATCTGGCCCATTTTGAGTTATCTAAGTGGAAAGAGACTCAAAATCTGAATTTTTAAAAAGTGGATATTTTCCCCCTCTGCTCTTGCGTAACACAAAAATGGCTGATAATTTTCCATTCATATTTCCCGGGGGGCCTAGCAAATTTCATCCCAAAAAATAATTTGTTGTAACTAATATTGAAAGACCAAGCCAAAGAGCCTTGCTTATTATTCATTATTTGTATTGTGCTAGTGCTAGGAGGCCCAGTCCTGGACCCAATTGTACTGGGCACTGTACAAACAGAGAACATTCCTTTCTCTTCCACAGACTTTCCGTATGACCTTTGGCAAGTCACTTTGTCTCTCTCTGCCATATTTCTCTACCTGTAAAATAGGGCTAATAGTACTTCCCTACCTTACCTGAGTGTTGTGAGAATACATCCATTAAAGACTGAGCTGCTCAGATACGATTGTAATGGGGCCATATAAGTCCCCTAGCTAGACAGTATATAAAGACAGTCCCTGCCCCAAAGAGCTTACAGTCGAAGTATGAAAGAAAGAAAACACTCCCAGATGCCTTTCAGAGTTTGCATTAGAAACATTAAAGACAATAGGGTGTTAATATGTACAGATGTCTGAAACTTGAAATAAAATTACATCGAAAGAGACTGAGACCAGGTCTACAGCAGGAGTGCTTTATCAGCATAGCTATACCGGGGTACTATACCGACAAAGCATTCCTAGTGTGGAAACAGCTTACATTGGTAAAACTGTGCTTTTGCCTTGATAGCTTATTCTAGCCTCCCGAGTAAAATAAGCTGTACCAGTAAAAGCACAGGTTTTGCTAGTATAACAATGTCTATATTAGGAGCTTTTGCTGGCACTGCTACATCTGTCACAAATTACACCTTATTACACCCCGACCGATAAAAGTCTGTAGCGCAGACCTGACCTAAAATACCAGCCTTGCTAAGCATCTCCCGTATAGTTACAGACTTGCATTTGTCTCATGAATCACGTTTTAGTTGGCCCCCAGCAACTGTACATTGGAAAAGAAAGAGGGTGAGCTGTACCAGGGAGAGCTCCTGCATTGGCATGAGGATGGACTAGATTGCCCCAGGGGTCTTTTCTTGATGGCTACACACAGCAGTGTTTGAGGTAGGATCTAGGTTAGGTGTAAGTGAGGGTTAAGAAAGCAGGTTTAAGGCCAAAGCAGCAATAGGGTTCAGGTACCAATATCTTGTGAGTTATCTTAAAATCCCATGAGAACAACAGTTCTTGTGAGACTTTTGCCACTTTGTGCTACATCCAACTCAGAAAATAGGCATCTTCCGTTTTTGGATCTGTAAGAAAAACCATAGCTACTATTTCAGATCCAGGGATTTTCCCCCCATCCCTTCCCTGTCTTTTAAAACGGAAGGAGTGGTAGATCTCAGGATCTCATGTTCAAGTCTGGTTGATCTGTATCTCTTCTATTACTTTTGCTCTTTCTTTGAACGTTTCCAGATTCCTGTGGCATAGGAAATTCCAAGAAATGACAGTGGCTATATTGCCTCAGTACATGTTCCACATCATTTCTTCAGTCTTAATTGCAAAAACTCCCTGGACTCTACACCTCTCTCCCAACTTCACCGTGTGTGCCACCATTCATACAATTCAAACAGGAAGACAAAATATCAGAAAAATCACTACAGCCATTGAACTCAGACCTTTTTACCTGTCACATTCTTCTTACGTAGGAGTTACACAGCATGCTCTTTTAAAGCATATAAATCATGGTATATTTAGACCTGGCCATCAGAAAGCTTTATGCCTTGTAACTGATGCTAAAGGACCTTGACAGCTTCTAACTCTCTTGCCTCATTACTCTTCTGAATGTCTATTTAATACGTTTGATGTTCTTTCTTTACTAAGCTAATAAAGTGATGAAGTATGACAGAGGTAGGATTTCATTGGCAGAGGATACAACTGAACAAATCCAATCTCTAGAGGTAGTAAAAGGAAGATACGAACTTTCATTAAGGACAAAGCCCAGTTTTGTTTTTACTGAGAGGCTGTAGAGATGATATCTGAGCCTGCTAAGCCTATTAGATAGAAACACTTTAATAGAACCCAGTTTGCTGCACTTACCAAAAAACAATTCTACTGTTCAGATAACGTTTAGAGATCTTATATATATAGTTACAATGTAGTGTAAGACAAGAAGAAAGTCATGAGACTAGTTGGGAACAATTCTGCAATCTCCATCCAATAATTCTAAAACTTTTAAATTCACATGATTAGATTACCATTTTTATTCTCACTAGCTCTTGGTTTTTATAATTTGTAGGTAATTTACAGTCAGGTATGAATATAATCTCCTGCCCTAACAAGTTTACATTCTAGATATAGATTTTACATTTCCTCCTTATTCACATCTTGTGTTTTGTTTTTGGTTCACTGACATCCTTACAAGGCTGTGATGGCTACATTTCAGATTTCTAATACTTAAAATTCAAAGATCCAGAAAAATGATTTAGTATAGAACCAGCTTTGCATGAACTAGTTGTCTCAGTCCTGCCCCAAAGAGCTTACAATCTAAGCATAAGACAAGATACAACAGATGGATACAGACAGACCAATAGGAGAGTACAAGAAAACAGTGAGACAATACTGGTCAGCATAATAGGCAGTGTAATCTCAGCACACCAGTGGCCCAACCCTTGTCATGTTTTTTGTAGTCATCATGGCAAAGGAGAGATTTGAAGGAGGATAATGAGGTAGCTTTGCAGATGTTTACGGGGAGCTCCTCCCAACCATGACGGACAGTTTGAGAGACAGCACGAAGGTGCTTGTTTGAAAATGTAAAGGTGTGCGATGAAGGCTGGCATCATGGATGATTGGAGGTGGGAGCTGACCTCTCGATAGTGGATGAGAGATGATAAAGTGAAAAGAAGTAGCTTATGTTTGGTGCTATAGAGAAAGGTGAGCCAGTGGAGGGATGCAAAGATGGGGGGATGTGGACAAAGCGATAGGCTAGGGAAATGATCTTTGCCGCAGCATTCTGAATGGATGTGAGTAAAGACTGCATTTGTCAGGGCCAGAGAAAAGAATATTGCCATAGTCAGGAGGCAAGAAGATGAGAGCCTGGATGGGAGTTAGCTGTGTGGATGGATAGGAAAGACCATATCTTAGAGATGTTATGTAGAAAGAAACAGCAAGACTTAGACTTAGATTGGATGTGGGGACCTAGAGAGATGATGACCAGGTTATAGGTTTGAGTGACAGGCAGGATGGTGATGTTTTCTATAGTTATCAAGAAAGGAGAAAAAAAGACATCGCCAGATGGACATCCGTTTGGTGACTTACAGTTTATGAAATGAGTTGATGGTCTCTGTGACTTCAGATCCCAAAGCAATCAACATGGCACCTTTCAAGAGCACTTTTAAAACGTATTTAAAATACATAGCAAGTCCTATCCAAAACCTTAGTTATGTAACATTTCTCTTGTTCATTAGCATTCTTTATTCACAGGATGCCGGGTGCTTCCTGTATGATTTAAAGACTGTCTCCAGCTGTGAATGGAAGCGATTTAGCATTCAGCTACAGGATCAACTCTTCTAGCTCAAACCAGCAGATACACTGTTACATTTAATCCAGACTTCCTCATAGATATTCAGGAGTTTTGACATTGACTTTAATAGGGCCAGGATTTCACCCATAGTATGTAGCAAACAGGAAACCCACTTCCAGCAGTTGTTTTATTAACAGTCTTCCTTTTAATAAGTGGGATTTTATTTGTGGTGGATGCACATAAAGTAGAGCGTTTGGAATAATAAATAGACTTTTAAAAAGACAGTTCTGTTATTGGCTGGATGCAGAGGTTAAACTCAATTACATCTCATCACATTTCCATAAAATAATTGAGCGTCTGTGTGAGTGCAATCCAAGAAACAAATGATGTGGACAGGTTCATCTGGCTAGCTTAATTGCCTTGTGCCATGGATTTTGTGAAGGGATTTGAGAACCCTGTCCTCCTTCTGGGTCAAGCAATGTCTCATTCCATGAAAAATATACTGTATTCTGGTGTAAACACTTGCAAGTACAATTTTAAATTTCACTTTCTCTAAGCTCTTGTGTGAATAAATCTCGAATGCTTGTGTGCAGACTTCAGGCTTTGACTATTTGAATATTCAGAGTTTGATTCTTCCCTGAAAAAAATATGGCATCATTGTGTTCAGTTTACAAGTAAACCAGACTCAGATGCGGTGGAATTTGTGTCTTTCTACTGCATGTGAGGTTGGGAGCAGGATCTGGGGGAATTTGGGCAGCAGACCCATGACCCCTGCAAGCTGTGAGGCAGGGTTTGTCCACTTGTCAATAAGACATCAGTGTGACCTCTATATCACAAATGAGTCATATATGATATTACATTAGTCACTGAGTCATCCAGCTGGTATCCAGAGTTCTCCAAGGAGCAATGACCCCAAATTAGTACCAATGGCACTTACCGTCCTGTGCTCAGAGTAGAAAAGGTGTAAGTTAAAGTTGCCTTGAACCTAAGCAAATTAGGCTGAGGCATGCTTCTGCCCTAAACCATGAAACTAACTACTGTCCACTATCCAGTAGATGTTTATATTAAGTGAGGTAAAGACCAATAAAACAATAAATTTTTAATCCTTTTTGAATCCCACTAAACTCTTGGCCTCAATAACATATTGTGCCAATAAGTTCCACGGGTTAATTATGAATTCTGTAAAAATATTTCCTTTTTTTTCAGTTTAATATTGTTTGCCTTTCCATTTCATTGGGTGTCTCCTTGGTCTAGTATGAGAAAGGGTAAATAGGAGCTCCCTATTTACCTTTATAATCTTATTTTGGGGTATTGTTTTTAGATCTAGTTTCTGCCATATTCTCAAAAGGATCATCACTGGTTTCAAAATATATCCTTAAGGTCATGGCTCCTTATGTTGTAATGTAACATGCAACATGTTACCTTCAAAAAGCAGTAAGAATGAATGTAGTTACCGAATTAAGTCTAGCAATGCATCTGCAGAGCTCATAATTGGCTTTCCACTCTCTTCGGTGTTCTCCTTCTGGGCTGCTCCACCAGGATGGATAATGGAGACCATAATTATTCCCACAATCACAGCCACAAATGTTGTCCATAGATAGTAAGTGACGGTTATGATGCCTAATCGACTGGAAGTCTTAGCATCCAAGGCTGCTAGTCCAGACATTAAGCTGTAGAAAAAACAAACACAAAAAAACACACAAAACATATACTATCTTTTGCATATAATTAGTACAATGTAAAACCTCATTTCTTAATTATTCTAATTTATCTGTGTCCACCTGAGTGCCTATATAATGATGCTTCTGGAAGGAGCTTTTAGATCCAGATGTCCTAGATTCAGTCCCCAGAGGTGACTGAACCTGGGACCTCTGGATCTAAGAGCATGTGCCTCTACTGCCCAAGCTAATAAAAACAGATCCTAGTAGCTTGAAAGAAGTAGCAGTTTCACAAAACTCCTTGCATGGTCTAGCAACTAGCAGGAGACAGCCACACTGTGCTAATGTGGGTTACACATGGTTCCCCCCACTGGGAAATCAAATCACTGCTGTGGGTGAGTGGCTAGATTGGTGGATACCTATGACTTCTTTGACTACCAAGACCACTAATTTATGCAGACATACGCATCTTCATTGAAATATTGACCCTAACCCTGGCCATAGGCTGTGGAGCTGAGGCTGCCACCTGGGTTGTTGCCCAACCACCTTTTGGCTCACCACAGCCCAGTTTGGGGCAGGCGATCCAGTGGGGTCAGGGCCAGGAAAGGAGTGGGCTGGTGCATCATAGTGGGGATGACCTTGCTGGCACATGAGAGCCAATGGGCTGGAACAGGGAGCCAGGCCAGCCCTGTGGGACAGGAGCTGCTGCAGGGTGAATGCAGGGTGGGCTCGCTGTCCAACCCCCTCGGCTGTTCCTGCGTCACCATGAATTTCATCCCTTGCCTCATATTATAAACAGACATGCTTTCTTCTTCCTATTAGTTTTTTCCCCTCGATATGTTTGTAAAAATCCATTCTCATTCCCCTAGGCCGTTTTGGCTAGTATTACATTGTTCTACTGTTTTGCTGCTCTTCTTTCCTATAAGCTGTAACTGACACTGTGCATTCACATTTGGGTGTTTCCACCTTTAAATCCATTAACGAGTGTGAGTCACTCAGCTGCTATGGTAATGGACGTCATAAGTACCGATGATAGATACAGAGACTATTAACTTATGAAGAACAGGAGTACTTGTGGCACCTTAGAGACTAACAGATTTATTTGAGCATAAGCTTTCGTGGGCTACAGCCCACTTCTTTGGCATCTGAAGAAGTGGGCTGTAGCCCATGAAAGCTTATGCTCAAAGAAATTTGTTAGTCTCTAAGGTGCCACAAGTACTCCTGGTGTTTTTGCGGATACAGACTAACACGGCTGCTACTCTGAAACCTGTTATTAATTTATGGTTAGTACTCAGAATGCTTAACTTATGGTTATTACTAATATGTGGTTAAAATACTGTTGCTGAGTGAATAAACTGACCACAGCAGTTTGTTACTTTATTAGTGAAAAAATAAACTAACAGGCGATATTCTGTTTCGCCATTCCAGTAATGTATCACCTTATTCTCAGCCTCAAAGCTCCATGTATATTTTGGCACAAGTAAAATAAGTACATATTGACTGCTCTATGAATGTCAAGGGACCCATTTTCAAAATTGCCCATGGAAAAATTGTGTGCAGTTGGCACCTAACTTGTACATGAATTTACTCTTCTTGCACGGGCAAATTGGATAGTTACATTAAAAAAGGCCAGTTATATGTTTAACGGGCTATTTGTGTGTGCAATGACAAATTTGCAGAAGCAACTGCGATAACCAAATGTGCAACCTAGGCAGGTGATTGTGTCTAAAAGCGTAAAGATTCAAGAGGGCTTTGCCATGAGCCCTGTGTCGGGGCCGTGTGGTGTTGTGCTTCCCCAAGAGTAGACCAGGAAGCAGATTGTGACTCCTGCTTCCCAGTTTCCTCCTGCTCTAGTGATGGGGTCCCACATTGTACCAGCCCTCTGCTTGCTACAGTGACCTGGTGTAGCTGCACTGTCCCGCACATTGGGGAGTGAAGCCCATACCCACCCTGCCCATCCACCTATGTGGGAGGGGGGAGCAGAGGCTCTTCAAGCCCTCAAACATCACACAGCTGCCTTTGTAGTGCTTTACTGCTCCCTAATTTCCCTGCACAGGCACATAAGACAGGCCACCATCTAGCCCTAAATTTGTTCAGCACTGCTTTGAACTAGGCCCAGGATCATGAAGATTTATGTTATCCCAAGCTGTGTTACGATCTACTAATAAACCTGGAAACACCAATATTTCACTTAGCTTTGGTTAATGTTTAATTTTTAAAACAATTTCTAGTTTCTTTTAAATATAGAGCACAGTAAAAAAATAAAATTAAAGGAGCAGTACAACATGTTGTCAAGTTTTAGTGTGACTCTTTCATGCAGCTGTTATCACTATGGAGAGTTGCTTGTCAAATCCTTCATCACAAATAACTATTTATTAGCAGACAACTCCTGATATTTACAGGATCTCCTTCATCTTGCACTGTTTGGTGAAGTTGTCTAGAGCTGAAGTGCAGCTTAACCTTAATAGTAGATTGAATGAAATAATAGTGGTGGGATTTAATGCTCAGGTTCCTGTAGATTAATCCAGTAGATTAATTAAGAAAATGCTTTGTTTTTCTGCTTTGCCAATCTCCAGTCCGGCATGTTTTGTTATCAGTTCAGAGCAGTATTGGGGGGAGGAAGGGCGAGTATTGTTCTAAAACAAACAAAAAACTATTTTATAAAAGTGAAGTTAAATATTGCAAGTAATCTAACTTTCACAGGGTCGTTTTATGCAGAATAATTTTGATGTTAATTCGACTACTAGAATCAAATTCTGCTCTCCATTACATTCATACAATTATACTGTTTTTTGAGGTGTAACGGAGAGCAGAATTTGACCTTTAATTGTCAAATGGCCCCTGGAAGAAGATTGAAATGGCTTGATCAAGAAGATGCACATTTGTTCTAAAGCTGGGTTACAACTTTTTCAGTTTAACAGCATTTGCAAACTGTTGCTGATTTTGTTCAAATGTATTCGTTATTCTTAAGAATTCACTGAGTTCGCTTGGACTATTTTCCATTTGTTATTCACATTATATGATTAATCAGCTGAGTCACATGATATTGATTCTGTGCAGTTACTGAAACAAAACTAATGAATAAATCACTTCCAAATAATTAAATAATAAATAATTTAAAAATTCATGGACCTCTTGAATTGTGAACATTTTTACAAATACCCTGCCATTTGTCTGAATACCCATGAACAATTTGATCCTACCAACCCGAGTGAACTGAACTGTGTGCCTTTATTTGCAAAAATATGAACAAATCATTTTTGGAGGATCACCCTGTCTAGAGAAGATGGAGGAATTGCCTTTGTGCCCTAAATACAGGTTAACACCTTTTGAATCTAACACATAAATGTACTGACTCCTATCAAGCTACATAAATAAAAGGAAAAACTCAAATGTCTCTGTAACATACAACCAGTTCTCTAGTTTCACACCAGTCACCATTTTAAATTATTGTTACTTACATTACAGTGCCACCCAAAGCCCTTAATCAGATTCAGGGGTCCTTTATGTTAGGTATTGGACAAACAGAGGTAGAGGGAGGCACTGATCCCATGGCTAGCAGATCTGTAACTAGAAAGATGTGTTCTCTGGTGTGGACAGGGCACTAGATGAAAATACTTTGGCTCTATTTCTGGCTCTGCCACTGACCAACTGTGTGACCTTGGGCAAGTCACTTCTCTGTGCTTCTGTTTCCTCTCTTGCCCTTTGTGTGTCTTATCCATTTAGATTGTAAGCTCTTCTGGGCAGGGACTGTATTCTACTACACTGGACTGTCAGGGGCCTAGGCTGCAGCAGAGCCAATCTCCTGGCAAACTAATGAGTGCAGCTGGCCCTGATGGACCTGCGCCTGCCTGCTCCAGCCCCCAGCATCTTTCTGACTCTCAGCTGAGAACCTCAGCTCCACCTTCTAACGGTGACTCTGGTTAACCCTTCAGCTTAGGCTTCTTTTTTTGACTCTGGCTCTGATCCCCCGCTGTGCTTTTTAACCGTGACTTCAGTTAATCCAGTGGTCCCCAACCTTTTTCGTCTGACGGGTGCCAGACGACGAGCCACGGAGGACCGTGACAGCGGACGAGCATCTGCTGAAATGCCGCCGACAAGTGGCAACGTCAATAGGCGTTGCCGCTGAAATGCCGCCGATTTTTGGCGGCATTTCGGCGGCGACGCCTCTGGATGACGACAAGCGGCGGCATTTCCGTGGCGATGCCTATTGACGTTGCCGCTTGTCAGCGGCATTTCGGAGGATGCTCATCTGCCGGCCAGTACGTGGGCGGACTTAGACACCCCGGCGGGCGCCATGGCGCCCACGGGCACCGCATTAGGGACCCCTGAGTTAATCTTTTGGCTTAGGCTTTTGGTCTCTGATGTCTGGCTATGGCCCTTGGCTTCTCTCCTGGATCCGCCACATCTGGATTCATCTCTAAGTGATAGGCCAGACTCTTGTTCCAGACAGTAGCCCAGACCACCTATGACTCGGTTGCCGACAGTTTAAGCAGCCCAAAAGATTGAACAAGGGCAGGTAAGGGGCCAGACTGCCTTTCAGCTGGATTCTGCAGAGACAGCCATCTCCTTGCTGGACATTGTGGGAATCCTGCAGACTTTACAGGCCCAGGTTATGGCCTTGCTGATACAAACTGAAGCCCTACAGGCTCAAGCCATTATGCCCAAATCTGCTGCCCCAGCTTCTACGGAGATTCCAATGCTGGATAAGTTTGACAGGAACCGTAACAAGTTCTGTGGCATCATGAACTTGTGCCGGCTCCTGTTCATGTTTTGGCCCCAGTCATTCTCCACTGATCAGACTCAAGTAGGACTTATTATTTGTTTGCTACCTGGGGAGGCCCTGGCCTGGACATCTCCCTGCCTGGAGATTTTTAGCCCTCTTTATGAAGAGTTCATCTAAGCCATGGTCATTGTGTTAGGTGATGTGAATCACACATTGTCTGCCAACAGCATACTTAGGGGACCACGTTAGGGGAACAGGTTGATCACGATGTTTGCTGCAGAGTTCCAGCACCTGACAGCAAACACTAATGCAGTACTACCATTTCCGACACATGTTAAGCGAGGAAATCAAGGAAGAGCTAGCATGGGTAGAACTGCCGCCTGACCTGAACACCTGGGTCAAGCTGTGTGCTGGACACCTGATTGAACACACCTGGAGAGAAATTCAAGTTCCCAACTCTCTTCCACATTCTCATCACGGGGATCTGGGCAGATCAGTCGGCTTCGACCTCGCCTCTGATGCACAGAAGAGCTAGCTTTGTGCTTCAGGCCCAGGCCTGTATTGTGGCGAATTTGGACACTATGCTATGGGATGCCCCACTAAGAACTGAGCGGTGTGTCAACCAGAAAGCCTCCAGGCCTCATCCCCAATAGGGGGGTCTGGGCTGAACCTGTGTTTCCCCCCCTCCAGGACCTTCCACCTCTTGTCTACCAGCACCCTGGCTTTTGATGGACACCATGCCAGCACCCTCCAACTACCCCTCAGGCTACAACATTCCACCATATCAGAGGCTGAGCTGAAGGTGCTTGTGGACTCAGTGGCCTCTGACAATTTCATCGGCTTAGACTTTGCCCAGGTTCACTATATTCCAACTCAGTGCATGAGCATTCCCTATTTGGTGGAGTCTGTTGACAGATCCCTCCTCTCCTCTGGCCCAGTTACTCATCAAATGGCATAGCCTAAAGCCTTGTTACTGTGCTCCAGGGTCAGCAGGAGGTCCTAGAGCTCTGTCTCATCCAAACACCTCACTCCCCTGTTATCCTCAGCATTCCCTGGCTTGTCTCCCACAATCTGCATATCCAGTGGGGACCAGGCATGGCATGCTTCACGTTGAGACTCTGCCAAGTCTTAACAAACTCTTTGGGGGGCTCTGCTGGGCCAAGATTTTTACTAAGTTGGACCTTCATGGGCCATACAAACTGGTCCAAATTACAGAAATCGATGAATGGAAGACTGTGTTCCATGCCCATTATGGGCATTTTGAATATTTAATTATGCTTTTTCGGTTATGTAATATTCCAGTGATGTTCCAGCATTTAATCAGTGATATCTTCTGGGACATACTGGACCAATTTGTGATTATTTATTTGGACGATATTCTCATTCTTTCCAAAAACCAGATGCTGCACAAGCAATAGGGCCTATGTTCTCAACACACTCTGCCAAAACCATCTTTACAACAAACTAGAGAAGTTTGAGTTTGATAGAGATACAATCGAGTTCCTGCCATCTCCAGGTAGAATGCCACAAAAGTTTAGTGGTTTCTTGGGTTTGCCAATTTTATAGGTTTTATCAAAGGATTCTCTCACCTTTTTGTCCTGAAAACTGCGCTCTTTTGAAAAGGGGTCCACTTTCGTCTGGTCATCAGAGACACAGATTGCGTTTGGTCAGCTAAAGAGATCTTTTACCTCAGCTCCCATTCTGTACACCCGAATCCTGCCAAGCCCTTCACCATAGAGGCAGATGCTTTGAACTTTTCCATTGGAGATGTTCTGTCACAACATACTGGCTCTCATAAACAGTTCCATCCCTACACCTTTTATTCATGAAAAGTAACAGCCACTGAGAAGAATTATGATATCTGAGACAAGAAGTTACTGGTGATAAAGGCAACATCTGAAGAATGGAGACAACTTCTAGAGAGAGATCAGTTCTCGGTCCAGGTCATTACTGATCCCCCCACCTCCCCCCCCACACTGTTTTTTGACTGTGGCTCAGATTAACCCTTTGGTTTAGGCTTTGGTTTTTTGACACCTGACTACAACTTTGGGCTTCCCTCCTGGACCCACGCCTGCTGGATTCAGCTCTTAACTGGTAGGCAGGACTCTTGCTCCAGCCACTAGGCCAGACTACCTATGACTTGGGTGCTGACATGGACACATGTTTTGTGCCTCTAGGCGCTACGGTAATACAAATAACGAAGAAGAAGCCATGTACTTGCTCTGAAAAGCTTAAATCCAAGAAGACAAGTGGCATACAAAGGGTGGAGGCAGAAGAGACAATTCAATTTTATATGAATCTATATTCTCATATTTATGCATATTTTCCTTTTTTTTTTTTTAGTTTTGTATCACATAAATAGCTTTCTCCAAGTGCCCATCACCTAAGCCACCATATATTGTCTGCTTCCTTATAGGCCTTTCAGCAGAAATGGAGTTTTAAAATGGATTTTAGGGAGCAGCAAATCAGTG